>NW_006238943.1:2498416-2531638 GCF_000226075.1 Solanum tuberosum | reverse complement strand
CCTTTCTTGCTCAAATGTGAAAACATTTTAACTCTTGGGAATACTTAGTTCCCGTATAATCTTTGAAGAAAAGAACTTTTACTCTTACTCTTTACTCAACTCAAAACTTAAGTCTTAAAACAAAGTTAAAACGTTTGTAAAAGACTTTTGGAAAACTCTATGAACTTCTCTTGACTTGACTCTTAACTTTCCTTGAATTGAATTATGGATTCAAGGATTGTGATTTGTGATAGGAAAGATCTCATGATGTTTAGGAGTGTTTTTAGATAGTTAAACATGAGAAAAGATCAAGAAATCGTTGTCTGAAAGCAGGTGTGCGACGCGGAGATGTATTTAATTATTTGGTCGCGAAATAACTTTTAAGGATGAACGGTCCGTGGCCGCTCCGTGACGCGAAAGAAACTTTCCCAAATTTGAGGAATAGGTCCCCGACACGGACCCAGTCTAGATGTGCATACTTGCCGGTTGAGGCCATGTTTGAGTGTCTGTCAAAGCAAGACCAGACCACACACGGGGACTATCACCTACCTCAAAGCTTGGCGATGGAAATTTTCAATTAGTTATGAGTTCAACAAGATATCCAGTGTAGTCCCACAATTAGATATGAGATTGAATCGCATAATAAAACAAGACCTAAGCATTGATCAAATTATCTTACCCAGTCTACAAGGTCCATGTTCATGGCCCTTACAAGATGAAACACAACATGTGAACATCCAACGAGGATGTTGCTTCAGCTCCCCTCTTTACGTTCTGGCTGTTAAGACAACTGTTACACCTGAATTCTCGAAGCCAATTGTAACAACTGCATACTTACAATCAAAGACCAAAATTGAGAATCAGTTCATTTTTGTCAAGATTTGGAAATAGTAAAACAAATCTGCAAATGGGGTTGACGATTGAAGGGAGTACAGGCCTAATTTCCGTTCTACTATCTACTACTGGTGTAATTAAATTTGATGGATAAATAAATACATTACATGAAATTAAAAAAAATAACAAAAAAAGATAGAGAAAGAATGTCAAAACAGAAAAATAAATAGATTAGTTGACTTTAGAGGCAATAATGCAGGGACTAAAATGGTTATTTCTCTGTTTATATTATCACTAGTTTTTGAACACGTGCATTGACATAAATTGTTTCAAATTATCATTGTATTAAAAATAATTTTATAATTACATTACATGAATATCATTCATTTTCAAACAAAAAATTGTTCAAATATTTGGAATCTACTCTTGGATAGCAATAACAAATTAAAATATGATAGCAAAATATCTCTTCTCCAAATGAAATAAAAGATGATACTCCCTCTGTCCCTATTTAGTTGTCCACTTTAGAAATGGCACACATATTAAGGCAACAATGATCAGCATAGTGAAGTTACAATTTTACCCTTATAGTACAATTTACAATTCCAAAATAAATTCACTCAAGATAATTAATCAATGCTCTGGGAAGTTCATAAGTTTATTTATTATATTTATGACAACTTTTCACTTCAAAATTACAGCCACTTCTTTGAATTCAAGTGAAATAAATTGGAGGGAAACAACATACACTTTTACAATCTTTTGTATCTTCACTATGCTTCTAATGCTTCTATTCGATCTTCATCTTTCCTTTTTAAATTTTTGACTTCAATAATTTTTGGATCTTCAATCAATAGAAGTGAGCCTTCTACTTTGATAGGAGTATTAGTTGAAACTTCAAGTTTATTTCTATCCATTTTTTTGAGTAAAAAAAATTGTTCAAAATTCTTACTCATAAACTAGCGAAATGCTTTATGGGTAACTTAAAGGATTATGTAACTCCCCAAGTATAATAAATGTATTGTCTGGTTCCAAAAAGGATGAATTATAGCTTACTAGAAATTTTCAAGAAGTTTAAATGAGGGTATAATAGGAAAAAAATTGTTCTCTCTTGACTTGTCAAAATGGACAAGTAAATAGGGACAACTAAAAGAGGAATATGGACAAGAAAAAAGGGACAGAGAGAGTAATATTTAGTACTTTAAAATACTATAATTGTAAACACAAATTAATATATGTATATTCTTATCTCATATGTTAATTACCTGCAAGACAAAGTTCAGAGAAAAGAAGAAAGATGAAAAATGAAAAGAATTTGATAAAATAAAATGAAGGCTACAATTAATAATCAATATTAACTTTTTTATTATTAATAAGGGATCATATGAAGTATTGAATCTTACCAAATTATTTTTTTCAAAAATGAGCTTAGAATAAAGAAACATAGCATCAACGGAGTGACAAATATGAAATGGTATCAAAAGTTGAAACATTGAATTTGCCTTTCTCAAAATGAGACAAAAGGATAAATAAATAAATAAATAAGGATAAACATTTATATCATTATTTCTTTCGTGAATTAAAGAAGTTATTACTAATTTAATCATACGTTAATTTCTCCATTTCAAATTATTCACCGTGTTTCAATCTTGTACACCCCTTCAAAAAAAAAAGATAATTAATTTTTTTTTTTTACAAATTACATCACACAAGTATATTAGTGAAGAGTCATGATCTTATAGTTTGATGCATGACCCTTTATTTTACATTCAAAGAAGGAAATTATGTACTAAAAAAAGCATATCCTTCCTAAAGATCATTCACCTTTGTTCTTCTAAAAAAAAGAGTAAAAAAATGATTTGTTCATCCCTAAAGAAGATGATCCCCTAAATCTTAGCTTGCTCATTCCTTGTATATCACATGATGTTGTTTACTCCAATATATTTCATATTTATAGATGACAAATGTAGGGATAATCCAAAAATTATAAGAGAATGTGTATAATCAAGAGTTAGATAAGTGCAAATTAATCATGATATAAATGCATGAGGATATTTACAATTTTTCTTGGATAACGTGACTTTTTGCTAATACATGAATCATATTAAATTACTTGTAAATTTCAAAATAACCTTTGAAATTCTAAAAAAGATCTGTAATTTTTTTTGTGCATTGAAACATTAATGATTGCGTAATAATTTAATTTTTAAGCATAAGTTATTCGAGGAACAATGTTAATTTAGTGAATGAAAAATGGTCATTTAATTTTTTTAGAAACATTTAATATTAATTAATTAGTTTTAATAAAAAAAAATTAGAGAAAGGAGTATGTAATATATATATATTTCAACATTACCTCAAATATAGAACATATATCTCCACCCCTAGTGTTCATCCCGCAATATAATATTTGGTCTTGACCTCGACAACAATGCTGTCACTTGAGATAACTCATGTTGAGTGAGTTTGTTATATTTTTTAATAGAAAAATATGTCAAAACATTTTCACCAAATTAAAAAGAGAAAAATAAAAATATTACTCCACCTTGCCTAAATTCAACTTTGACCGTCCACAAAATTAGATAAAAAGTAAATACAGGGTTGAAATATATAGAGGAGGAATTAGGATGTGAAAATATTTCTTTGATACTGTTGCAAAGGCTTTGATAATGTGGCACTTGATATTCCCAAAGAAATTATGATGAGAAACAATGTATACATACAAACATGAACTGAATAAATAAATGAAATATGAGTCTTTTTGTCTTTCCATGCAACTGTACAAATTCCAATCGTATGCTCCAAGATGATGAACACTGCAATATTTCATAAATACTGTAGAGTATTAAGGACCTTTTAAATTAATTGAATTAGATATGAAAATTAAAGATGTAATATTAGGAAAAGGAAAAGGAAAAAGATGATATGTAACTATTTAATAGTTAATTAATTAGATATATAATATTTTAATTTAGTGTAGGGGCAAAATGATAATTCAATTTTGAAGTTGGGAGCTTCTCACTTTTAATAATACTAGTCCTAGACACGTGCTTTGCACGTGAATCCTATGAAAGGTATAAATAATTGTCAAAATCACATTTTAATCAGTATCACAAGCTATTCAAAAAATATATAATTTAAAATAGATGAACAATTAATGTATTCAAATAACCTTTTTATTGTATATCAAATGATTAGAACATTTGATGAACCTGTAAAATTTAGTTTGGTAACTAAAATAATGAGTTACATTTTTATATTATTACGTCCAAACATATAATATATTAGTATGTGCAAAAATGAATAACAAAAATGATTAATGGTTCTCATTTAAATGCACAATAAGAAATTTTTACATATACCTTAAATTGATATCTATACTTCCAGTTCAACACACATACAATTCTAAATGCTTCATGGAAGAAAAATTCTATAATGGAGAAAGAAAACAA
The DNA here is from genome assembly GCF_000226075.1 of Solanum tuberosum. Lineage (NCBI taxonomy): Eukaryota > Viridiplantae > Streptophyta > Magnoliopsida > Solanales > Solanaceae > Solanum > Solanum tuberosum. The sequence goes on along the minus strand of NW_006238943.1, from coordinate 2,527,373 downwards.
GAACGAAAAGTTGAGGATACTGCAAAGGAAGTCCTCATACCCCGAAAAGAAAAATTTGTTATTGTTAGAGACAACATATCAACATATCAACGTTCACTGTTTAATACTAGCTACACATGTATTAAATTTACTCTCTCTTTTTCCGCTGCTATTTTTTCTTCTTGATTACCAATTTTCAGCATTTTTTGGTTATCCTCACTTGCAACTTCTAACCCTCTTATCTTCTCATGTTGAATTGTACAATTTCCTTAATCCGATTTCCTGTTGTGAGCTTCCATCTTTGTAAGTTGGTTCTTAAATAGCATTAGGAAATGACCCTTTAAATTCAAATTTTAATACTGAAATTGATTTCTACATTAAAGTGATGAATGACTTTTCATATCATAACTTTTCAAATTCTTCCATTAGGAGATTTATGATTATGATTAAAAGCAATATCAATGTACTCATTTATCAAGAAAATGATAATTTAATTATTAAAGGGCTTAAGGACTTCAAATTCTACCATTATCTAATTAAAATATTTATATTTAATCAAATTTTAATTTAGTAGAGGGGAAAAATGGTGATTCAACTTTTCACTTTGGAGCTTCCCACTTATAATATATATACCTTTGGCCATGAACGTCCTTTGGATTCTTGATTTACTCAACTCTTCTATTTTCGATTCAAAAGAAGAAAGGATAAAATAGAAATTACTAACTTGAAAAAAATGGTGATTCAACTTTTCACTTTGGAGCTTCCCACTTATAATATATATACCTTTGGCCATGAACGTCCTTTGGATTCTTGATTTACTCAACTCTTCTATTTTCGATTCAAAAGAAGAAAGGATAAAATAGAAATTACTAACTTGAAATCCAATTCTAAAAGTCAAAGATTAAAATCACGAAAATAAAGTAATAGTAAAGCAAAGTCATAGTAAAATACAACGATTTTCTAAAGTATATTTCAAATTGAAGTAATCATTTAAGTATCTTGTATAATACTCTTGCCCTAGACCCCCATTTTCTATTCTACCCCCATTCCTCTATGATTAATATTCAGTTAATTCGAACTTGAGCCCGAATGTTGAATCGACTTTTTTTATTCTTTCTCTTTCCTCCCTTATTCTAAAAAGGGAAAAAAGAGAAAAGAGGGGGAGAGGGATTCATCACCAATATTTGATTGGATCTCTAATTTTCTTCATTCCTTCCCATGACAATAACTAGAATTAAAAAAAGGGGAATGTCAACGCATCCGGGAAAAAACGATTAATCTCTATCAATAGACCTGCTAAAGCCCCGAAAATACATGTGACACTTAAAGTTGTCCCGAATTTTCAAAAAGGCACTTTAATTTTGCGGGCATCCTATTACCCCACAAAACATTTCAAAATCACAATAAATACACACGTTTTACACAATCTACATCCTCAATACATGAGCGTGAGTCTCACCCCAATTGATAATATAGTTACATATTTTTTCCAACCAATGAAGAATTATACCCCTCTTTCCAGTAGAACTGGAAATATCATATTGATTATTTTGATACTTTCAGAAGATTTGCAACTAAAAAGTATGCCCTTTACCCATTTAGCAAAATTTGGATAAAATCTTGACGTGTTCACATTTTAATCATGAACGGCTCCATTTAACCCTAAACCCCTTTCAAATTTTTACTTTACTCTCTATCTTTGATGATCAAAACCCTAAACCATTTTAATAGTCACAATAAATTTGTTTTGGGGTGATAATTTCTTGACTGATGGAATAAGTGAAGGCTCACATGTTAATTGCTTTTTGAATTATATTGAATGCAAATTTTGGTTTTAAAATGTTCTTTTTGTATTGTGATTTTTTGAAATGGAATCTTTATAGTGATTTATTGTTGTTTTCTTCTTGTGTTATCTAATACTCAAGTGTATGTAGTGTTAGTTTAGAGCTGATTTGAGTTTGAATGTTTCTTCACTGATTTAGTTTTGAAATTTGTTTGCAATTGCACTTTCAGGATTTACAAATTAGTTGATCTCATAATTTTTAAATAAAATTTTAAAAAAATGAAGCTACTAAAGCTAGATGAAAATTTCATTGAGGATGGAGAATTTATTGTTTTTTTATTGTAAATGGAAAGCTCTTCAACATATATCAATAGAGGTTTTAGAGAAGATGGGATGTGGGTCTTTTAATAAAGAAGAAAATTCAAATTGTCAGCGCCATGTGACATTTTTACACTGGCTTGGGGGTGTATTTTTACTCCTCCACACGCCTATCAAATGTGAGAACACAATTGTTGTGAAAATGAGTCAAAAATGTTTATTTATTGTGATTTGAAATAGTTTCATGGGTAATAGGACGCTCGCAAACTTTAGGTATCTTTTTGAAAATTTAGAATAACTTCAGGTGTCATTTTATATCTTTTCTCTCTCTACATATATATAATAATATGATGATGATATGATATATGATGATGATGATGATAATATGATGATTCAATTAGATGAAGCCAACTTAAATTATTCTATACTAGTACACTTATTTTCTTATCAACTATTATCTAGAGTAAAACTTTCTAGCTTAATTAAAATTAATCAAAGATAAAATTAAGAAAACATTTTTTAAGTACTATGTTCAAATTTATGTGAAGAATATGATTGACAAGAAAGGAAAAAAAAGGAGAGAGTTTAGTGAAATACTATATGATTATATATATATATATATATATATAAGAGAACGTCACCACAAATTAAAATTCCCTTTTAATTTATTTATTTACAAAATTAGTCTTCCCTTTCATGAAAAGTTGTGACTTTTATGAAAAGTTGCGACTTTAATGAAGACTTGCGCTTTTATGAAAAGTTGTGACTTTTATGAAAGTTGTGATTTTAATGAAGATTTATGATTTTTATCAAAAATTATGACTTTTATGAAAGGTTGTGACCTTTCCGAAGGGTTGCAACTTTTCAAAATAGTTGTAACCTTTCTGATAAGGCACAATAAACATTTGTTCACACTACCCTTTGTTGTTTATAAATAGAAGGATTTCCTCTCATTTTAACACAACGAAAATTCTGAACCTCCTCCTCCTCCTCTTCTTCTTCTTTACAATTAAATATTTGTATACTTTACTGATGTTGAGTGGCTCACTGACACTATTGCTTATGTTACAGATCCTGGTATGTATTTTTACAATCATTAATTTATAATTTATGCTTATGTTATTAAGGCAAAATGATAAGATGTAATAATTTTCATTTTCCTTTACACTATTAATGTTTGTTACTACGTAATCTTGTATGTAAGATAATATAGTGTTTTAGTCTTAATGTCTAATAGGTTTTAAGTATTATTTTATCAATTCCGTGATATTAAATTCCCGCGTGAAGCGTGGGTAATTTTACTAGTTATGAATAATTGAATACGAAAGTTAATTTTTCTTAAAATATAAAATATATTAATTCATTGTATGTGAAGGCATAAGATACTGCAGGTATCAAGGTGTTAGCTTTTGGGGAGTTGCTTCACAGTCAGATTGAAATTCAAACTGTGGCACATTCTAAACTAGGGGTCTCGGGTTCAGCCTTGAGAATGGAGAATCTCTTGATAGGGAACGCTTTACCCCCTTAGTAGGCCTACCCTTGTGTCAATCGTATTAGTTGGACTAGTGGATTTCGGATGCCAGATGGTTAGATAAAAATTGAAAAAAGCATATCCAGATCCCTTGAATAAGCATTCTTCCCTCTGAATATACATTTGGTTTATCTGATATGTAGAGCACTAATTAAGTAAAAAACCAACCTCACTTGTATTTGAGATTCTTAAATGCCTCATACATGTTAAACCTTCCTCCTCTGCTTTAAAAGCTTTTCTTGTTTGACTTTCCAAACAATGATATGGGATTCGTAGCACATTGTGTTTGTCCAATTGATCCAATGACAGTATTCTCCAAGTTCAGTTTATACTTGACCAAGCAAAGGTGTCTGAAATTTCTATATGTGTGGTAGGTTGGTGCTGGTATTCCTGTCATAGCATCCTTAAATCACATAAATTCATCAGGAGAATCCCGTCTACCATATTATTGGGAGTTTGAGTGGTAATAATTTTATGACCATTTAGGCTATATATGCAATAGCAATTACTTATCCTTAGTGATTATTATCTTGCTTGTTATAAACATCAAGAGCATTTGATGGGAACATGTCATATGTCTTGGTATCTAACAGCTACCCTAGGGTGTGTAATGAGTGAGGTGAGGATGGAAAGCCATTCAGCCAAGTCGTTAATGCTGCTAAAAGCCTTGGCTACACTGAACCAGGTGATAAGTTACAACCACCGTCTTACTGTTGTAAAATCACCATACAAGTTATGGAGATATGACTCATAAAAACAGAAAAGTGGCTGTTGAAAATATGATATATCATCCATGTATAAATAAGTGTTGAGTCTCATTTTTCCGTCTAGATATTGCCCTTTCTGTGAGTCATTTTCCTCTTAGGCAACTGTTCCTCTGATACAAAAATATTTTCTGGCCGTCTGCTTAGGAAGTTTGTCTAGCACTAATTTGAACGTGAGAGATATCAGAGAAACATGAGAAGCGATTAAGAGAATGTGTGAGACAAATGTCTTACAAGTCAATTCTTCTTTTATATGCTCACTTTACGATGCATCTATTTACATCTATCCAATATGGTGAACATGCACATACAACTCTATATTACACAATTATCTCTAGTAAGTTTCATTTAGCTATCTAACTCTCCCCTCTAGTTGGCTCATACATGAGCTTGCTATACATGTAACCTGTATGAGAATTGGTGAATATGTGTATAAGCTGATCAGTTGACTTTACAAACTTTATAGCATTTTTTGGGGACAGGGACAGGGACGGTCTGTATTTATATGCTTGGCCTTCTAGTGATAAACTGCATACAATGGGATATAAGTACAACTTGATTATCACACACAAGTTTCAACATGATCAATTTCAAGGTCAAGCTTGCTCACTGATGGCAAGTTAAGGTACTGATGAATGATGAGCAATGAATATTATCGTAACAGACAAGTTTATCCTAGAAGATAACTGTACTCCTCTACAAATGCTTTAGAAAGTTAAAGGCAACATTTACCCACTTTGACATATTAGTTTGAGAAGTATCTCCAAACAGTTGTATTGGTTAATCTCTTTCATGTTAGTAGCAAAACGACTATGAATTTCACTATGCCTTTGTCCATCCGGTTGACTGTTCAGCTCAATCTTCCACCTGCAGCCAGTTAGAAGAAAAGAATAATTACTCACTTTACAGAATAATTACCAACATTTTATACACTCTCTTGCAGGCTACTGGAAGAAAATTTGGAAAAGCTAACTGGGAAAGAGTTGGAGAAACATATGCCATGCACGCGAGGCTACTCTACAATACAAATCATTCACATTCGTTAAATGGATAACTGATGGAAATTGCATACAAGGTTGTAGTTACTTGTGTCCTGCCAGGACACAAGTAACTACGCTGAGGCAGCAGCTATGTTACACGGACCTGTCTAACTCGAGAAAACCTTGGGATCATCCTCAACAACAAATGCTACTTCTGCAGGAAGGATAATAAAACTGTTAACCATCTCTCTTTTAACACTGCCCTACAACAACTGACTCGTGGCATTTTTTCTGCTCTCTGTTTGGTTTTCAATGTGTTACGCCATTCTCCATTAAAAGATGCCTTTGCTAGCTGGATAAGCCGGAGAGCTAATAAGACTTTGATGGAATCTCAATTCCCACTAGGCACCTTCAAGGCTAAATGTTTATCTACTCTCTTCAGTTGGCACTTTTTCTTTCCCCTGTAAACAATGTGAATAACTTTTTCGATTTTGTTACTATAACTCTAGCATAATAGGATTTTATTTTCCTCGTAACTTTACATCTCGTTGATGCGATAAGTCTTGACAACAACAATCTCAATTCTCAAATGCGTCATCTATTGACAGAGATGATACTTAGTTAGTAGAGATCATATCTTAGTTCTCTGCAATTGTTTTCCCAGTAATGCATTTTGCTAAACTTTTCCATTTCAATTTAGGTCTTGGATACATACATCTACTGAAAACAACAAACAACAAACATCATAACAAACCAACAAAATTTGATAAAATAGTCGCTTACGTGAATTCTACCATGTCTTCCCTACGCTGTTGGTTCTCCTGTTCTTCAGTAATCTTTGCGTTAGAAAGTAACACTTGAAAGTAAAGAATAAAAGATGTTTACGAGGAAACTTCGGAGGAAAATTCACGATCTAGCTCACAAGATTTTAACAATAATAACTGTATTAATTAACACGCTAATTAGATTCAGATTACAAGCTCTTGCAATTTAGTAATTAAATCCTTAATCCCTTCTCTTCGTAACAACTTTATTACAAGACAAAACAAAACAAAACAATGACTTTATTGTCCAGTGTCCACTATATAACTAAACTCTAATTAACATAGACTTCACTCAAAACTCGGCAAAGCTAACTCTAGCTATAAACTCAACTTAATGATGATTACAACTCAAATGATCAATATTTTATTATAGCATAGGAATAGATCTTACACAGTTAGAACACAAGACATTAACCTCACGTTACAACTAAAAACTACACTTGATCCCTTGATCAGGTCCCTTGTTGCATATGAGAATAATGCTTTCTTGAGAGAAATTTGCTTTCGCCTTTTTTGTGAAAATCTTTATTGCAAAAGTTAGGTTTGTTTATTATCAAAGAGATCAATATAAGATGGACAAAAGCAACTTAGTGCAATGCCATTGATTGATAACTCTTCACCTTTTTTTCCGCGCTCACCAATTATTACAGTTGTGTCAGCTTTAAGCTTAAAGAATTGACAGCTAACCCAACCTTATTACTTGTGTTATTTCTAGTTGCTAAGACCATCTCCAACCCAACACCAAATTTTACATCAAATCCTATATTTGGTGTAACTTTTGGTGTTTTGAGCTCCAACCCACACCAATTTTTACTTCAAATTTGGTGTGTGGATAGTGTTACACCAAATTTGGTGTAACACTATTCATCACACCAATTCATTTTTTGAATATTTTAATATTATTTCATTATACAAACTTTTAATTAAATATTATATAAATTGTATATTTTAATTAAAACTTTTGTATATTTAATTATTTTTTATGTAATATTTTTATAATATTAATTTTGAACTCCTCTTGATATTTAGAATCAATCGAAACAACATTCAATCTAAATAACTAACAAACTTAAAATTTAATTCAAAGCTAATCATATTAGAAGAGACACATATGAGGTGAGAAAGAGTGGGGGGAAAAGAAGTAATTTATTTTGGTATAAGGTAAAGAATGAGGTCATTTCGAGTAAATAATGAAAGTCTTGGCCAAATTATGTTAACTAAAATTGTGGACCATACCTTTGGGCAATTCTTTTCTTAATGGATTTCTTACACAAATACCGGATAACAAGAGGAGAATTCTAGATTTAAAGATCAACGGGGCATCATTACTATACTCTGTAGGCTCTAGCAACAAATGTGTCCAATTGATCATAGTAGTATGAACAGTGAAAATACAAATTTATAGTTCAAGTATGAATTCAAAATTAATAAGTACTTATATTTTTGCTTAGCAATTGATTGTGATAGCTCCATGATTGTTATTATAGCCCTTAAATCATAAACAAAGAATAATAACAAAAAATCTTATTTGTATAATTGATTGTTATCACTTGTATCAATTATATTGTGTAAATACAATTTATATATTTGGTATACTAAATGTATAACAATTTGTTAGTATGTGGTATCTCAAAATGTACTTTGTTATAATGACAAAATTTTGCCTAAGATCTTCAATAATTATTGCATAATGATATATTATTGAAATTATCACGCTTTTTGTTTGTCTGCAGGATTCAATTTGCCACTCTTCAGAGATTTATTTCCTTTATTGTGTGTTTTCCTTAATTAAATGACTAAATAGTAGTACTTGAACCATTAAAAACCAACAATTATACTCAAAAAAAGGAAAAGTCAAATTATTTTTAAATAATAGAATTAATTTTTCCAAAGTTATGGGATTCTGAATCGTTTCAATAATTATCTTGGCCTCTTTTCTTATAACTAGTTTTTTAACACGTGCGTTGCACGTGTACCTGTATTATTCTAAAAATATTTTGAATTAATACAAGTTAGTTATAGTAGATTGAAGGGAGAAAATGCAAGTTTAAACTGATGAATGGTGAGTTTATTGGACCGACTTAGTTGATGAGCATAAGATTATTGAGTATTATTTGAACAATTAAATTTAGTGGTAAAACTATAATGATATTCAACTTTACCGTTTGATTGATTTTTTTTATATTTCAACAACACAGTTTATATATGTGTGAATACAAGTGACATCGGCTAGCAAGAAATACTTTACTTCTTGTAGTTTTTTGCAGTGTATCCTTAAGAAATTGTAGTCTCTTTTCTTTAAGGTTCAATCAATATATGTCTTCTTTAAAATGAATAGTAGTAATGTGAATAATGGTGTAAGGTTGCAAATAAGTAATATTTATATTGTCCCAATTACCTAGTTCGAATTTCTACAAACAAAAAGTGTCATATAAATTGAATTGAGGGAATAGTTATTTGTGAAATAGATAGTTAGTAATTACTGACATTAAAAGTTTTATTGAAATCATAGTTACATGTATATGGTCCTTTTGCCTGATTCAAAATTATAACTACTTTAATTTGTAAATTTGAAAAAAAAATTTGTTATAATGTACAAGTATAATCATATAATCAAATATAACTTATACTTAAAATCTAAAATCTTTTAGGTACAATATAGGCAATTATTTCAAGCAGTTTATGTAATAATCTCATACAGTAATAGAAAATGAGTTTAAGATGGACCAAATAATAAATACCATTTTGTATTCATTTAGAAAGTGACTGGACATTATACAATTGCATTGCCCTCTTGTGTAGCATGCAAATTTTAACTTTTCAATTGTTGATTAAAAAAAAAAGTAAAAGGCAGAATGATTAGGAAAAAGTAGATATTTTTTTAATAATAAACAAGACATAATGTAAATATATGTCGAAGGCATTCATTTTATAGGCCTAATTGTTGAAATCTTGTGTGAGTTTACTTGCAAAATACTTACTAATATAAATTTGAATGTGATATTCCAGATGTGTATATCTAAATTAAAGATTAAAAAATAAATAAAGAAGCACAAAAGAAGAAGGTGAGAACATTATAAATGATTACTAAAATAAATATCAGAGAATTCAAAAAGATGAAAATTTGAAAAGTAAAAACTTACTTATAATATCATATCAGAAGAATCCCCCGTAACTATGACAATTTGTATACTCCTTAATAAAAAATGATAGTAATAATTAAGAGATTAGAGATAATTGAATGAACCAAAATTCTAATTGGTAAAAATCCAAAAAGTAATTACTCATTTCCCTTAATATGGATATAATGCATTAAGGTTTTGCATTATTTTTTTTAATTAGAAAAGAGTAACAGACCAACAGAAGAATTGGTCAAAGAGCTCTCATATCGGGCAATACATACACAAAAGTAAAAAAGGTCATACAACTAATGACCTCTTAATTCAGACAAAATAATAATAATAATAGGATCAAGAAGACCAATAAACAACAATATCAATTAAACTTTGGGGTGACAAATTTAGAGTAGCAATGTGGTTAAAAAATTTAAGGGCATTTTGGTCGTTGTAGCATGGGCAAACACCTTTGTTTCCATAGAAACCAGGAGGAACACATAGGCATGTCTTGCAGCATTTCTGGCAAAAGAACATGCATGGCTTGTGGTACTGTGTCTTGCTACATCTTCTTGTACATTGTGGCAGGCTGATAGCAATTTCACATTTAATAGTATCTGATATATTACAAAGTCCCTTGAATAACATAAATGCATGCATTATCAAACGTTATAAAATACAAAATGTTTCATATGCATAAAAAAATAAATTAAAACTACTTCATGACAAAGTTTGTAGGAATAAAGTACCTTCTGAAGCACACAAGTGTATTTATAAGCTAAGGAATATATCTTAAAGTTATATAGAAATTCAAAAGTCATGCTGATTTTTTTTTTATAGATATTCAAAAGTCATGCTGAAATAAAAGGTATACAAATAACTCTTGGGTTCTTCACCATACATGCACTTGCATTAAATTTGTACTTATTGCTAGGAAGTTGAATCACGTAACTCTAATGCCAAGGAAAGTATATACAAGTTACTTTACTTCTTTTGGCTAATTCATTATACAATATAATTAATAATTATTTAGTAATGCTAATAAATAACTCATAATCTAAAAAATAATTAAAATATTATTACTTAATATTTAATTAATTAGGTTTTTAAAACATTTTAATTAACATCAAGGGCAAAACTGTAATTCAACTTTGAAGACAAAATCTTCCCACTTATAATAATATATGATTAATGATATTATAAAAAGGGATTTGGGGTTAATTAGAGAGAATAAAGTTAATTAATTTTCATTATGGATGCAAAACGCAAACAATGTATCCTCTCACTTTCTTCACTTTTGATTTTTATATTAAAACTAGTGAACATAATCGCGCTTCGCGCGATCATCAAAATATTAGTGAGTAGATATATATATTTTCATAAATTTAGTTTTTATAAAATTTAAAATTATCTATATATATTTTATTTTTTTTAGATTACATTTACAAATATGAATATTTTTATTGAATTTTCATTAGTTAATTGGTTGATCTCTTTAATAAATCCAGGTGTCATTTTTTCCGTATACAATTAATTGAAATTAATTAAAATATAGCACAATAATGGGTTAAAAGGAAAATATCAGTGGACAGTGCCTTCGTTTTTTTAAAAAAAATGATATTCTTCACATACATTTCTTTTTTTACCCTAAAATAAAATCAAAACTTTTGAAAAGTATAATTCAAAAACTAAAAACTCACCTTTTTTTTTACATTTAAACAATCTTGATATTTTCTCCGAAATGTTAAATAAATGACTTGCATTTTAACTTCATGTAACGCATAGCAAAAAAACACAAACCAATTTATTATCAACATAAGCCAGCATCTAACATGGCCTTGATAAATTTAAAAAAACATTACAAAATATCTTACAAAATCTAAAGAAATTAACTTAAACTTCAAGTTATAGCATTTACCATAATATGCAGTAAATATAGAAAAAATGCGAGAACAACATAAATTTAGATGAATTCGAAAAGTGAAAAATAAGTGCAACCACATAGTTAATTTTTTTTAGATGAAATTAAGAAAAGTAGTCAATAAATTGTCATAAAATCTTGAATCACTATAATAAGAAAGTGAAAAATTATGTGCAATCAAATTAATTTGTTTTAGAAGAACTTTGGAAAGTATACAATAATATTATATTGTCATGAAATCTTGAATCACTATAATAAAAAAGTGTTGAGTACAACACTTTTTTTGTAAAATTCTCGTGGCCACCAACTCTGTGTGAATGACAATATTAAGATTAGTAACTTCAAAAGAAAAATAAATAATTTTCAATGTGCATAAAGTATGCATATCGTACACTATCCTAAGGTAATAAACAACATCACAATAGAAACAAAACGTATCATTACTTTCTAATTTTTTTTAAATAAAACCTCAATGTGTATTTGACAAGAATAATAGAAAGACAACTCCCATGCTGATAAGAAAATGGTCAATCTAGTGGCGCATCGACATCTTGAGCTAGTCAATGAAATATTTTAAACAATTTAGAAAGCTTTTACAAGTATAAAAAGTTACCATGAAATATCATACCTTCTTAATTATGACAGATCAACTATAAGGTGTCCGCTTACATGTGCAATTAGCTATCCATTTATGATTGCAACAAAATCTCAGATAATCAAATTTGATATTCTATAAAGGTGAGATGTAAGAAAATCGCTTGATGGCAGTTGATCTTTGTTGTTATTCATTTTCCACAATAATCTGGGAGTGGCATCTCCTCTTTCTTATATTTCTAATTGTTAATTACCAATTAATTTAAATGCTAATTAATGGCGGTAAGCAGTAGTTGGGCTAGGGGGATACAAAAGGCCTATCTGTTAATTAGGATTTAGGAGTTACAAAAGTTTTGAAAGTAAACGGATGTCATTTCCTATTCATAGAGTAAAAGCTTGAAATTAATAGAATCGTTTTTTTTTTCTATTCATTGACTTGATTATATATTACACATTAATTTAAAATAAGATAAAAATTAAAAATAAATGTCAAAAATTTGAAAAAAAGAAGATAAATGTTATTGTTGGCTTTAGAGACATGCCACATCAGCAGCTTCATGTTTCTCCTTTATATAAATATATAGATTCTCTGATTTTGCATTGCTAGTATGTTACTTTTTTTTTTAATTATTTAATTATAATGTCCTAAATATTATAGTTTGCTTTGATACATGCTTATGTTGAGTTTTATCTTTACAGATCTTGTACGTCTAAGGTCAGCAAGTCGATTTATGCAAATTATCATTCAAGATGACACTCAAAATATTATTCAACGGTATTCATTATCAAAATGTTTCTTACCCAAGTTTGGAGCTCAAGGCAACATGGATGGTACTAAAGAATATCGAAACCGTTTTGCCTTAATGGTTGATCCAGGAAAAACAATAGTTGTAGTTAAAGCATACATTCAAGAGGAAAAACATATTCCTTTTTAAAAAAAACAAAGGTTTTTTTAGCAAGGATGGTAAAGATTTGAGTGATGCGCAAACTTTATTTGCATTAGGAATCAAAAAAGGTTCTACGTTAATTTTGCGATACGCACCGATAACACAAATATCTATGAAAATGCTTATGTTGTTCTCTATGGTCATAGATCTATGGTCAATGAATCGAACAATGCAAATTATCATTCATGATGATACTTACAAAGGCGCGATTGGATCTAAGTACATTATAGATGGTACTGCTAAAGATTGTCGTATTTTTTATACCTTAATGGTTGCACCGGATGATAGTATTAGTATTATTGTAGTTAAAGCCTATATTCAAGAGCAAACTGGATTTTCTTTTAAAAATCAGAAGCTTTTGTACGAGGGTGCAGTTTTAAGAAATCCTCAAACACTTCTTTCTCTAGGAATGAAGAAAGGATCTACCTTAATCCTTCGATATGAACCAATATCGAGCAACAAGTTTACGAGTTGTACATTTAATATTAAGATTCAGCGTAATGACACAGTTGGAGATCTTAAAGCTATCTGTGAACTCTCAAGAAGAAGATAGGTTGAAGAGCAATTCTGTTAGTCTAGAACGTTCTTGCAGAAGAGAAGTAGAAATTTCATATGAACTTTATTAATTCCTCACTGTAGAGGATATGTACCTATATATACAATTAAGAAAGGAATCTAATGTAACTACCTCTAACTAACTCTTTTCCATCTAATCCACTAGCTTCTAGTATTTACATAATGACCCCTAGAATACTAAGTAACACCATCTTTAATACTCCCCCTCAAGTTGGTAGGAGTGAACAAATTCAATACTCCAAACTTGGACAACAAATACTCATGTTGAGACTTTCCTAGACCCTTAGTCAGTACATCAGCCTCTTGTTCTGTTGTATGTAAATACTCAGTTTTAACTAAACCATTCTGAATTTTCTCCCTTATAAAATGACAGTCCAACTCTATGTGCTTTGTTCTTTCATGTAGTACTGGATTTGTTGCAATCTGTATAGCAGACTTACTATCAGTATAGATAGTAGCTGGAGTTACAATCTCTGCGTGTAGTTCCTTAAACAACTTTGTTATCCATACCACTTCAGCTACTGCACTTGCCATGCTCCTGTACTCAGCTTCAGCTGAACTCCTAGAAATAGTACCTTGTTTCTTGGATTTCCATGATATTAGAGAGTCTCCCAGTTTAACCATGAATCCTGTAACAGACCTTCTGGTGTGTAAGCAAGCTCCCCAATCTGAATCACAATAGACCTTCAACTGTTTGTTATTCTTGCTGGAAAACAGTACACCAAGCCCTGCTTGGCCTTTGACATACTTCACCACCTTAATAACAACATTGAGGTGTGACTGTTTTGGTTGATGTAGAAATTGGCTCAGAGTTTGTGTAGCAAAGGCTATGTCTGGCCTGGTGACATTAGGATACAATAACTTTCCTATTAGTCTTCTGTATACAGCTAGAAGTCGGTTTAGCCGCTCCAAGTCCAGCCTCAGAGATGATTTCAAGAGAGTATTTCCTTTGATGCATCACAATCCCTTCATGTGATCTAGCAAACTCAATGCCTAGAAAATATCTGAGATCTCCGAGGTCCTTCATCTTGAAGGTAGCTTGTAGAACTCTTTTAGTCTGTTGAATAAGACTAAGATCATTGCCAGTAATCATTATATCATCAACATATACTAACAATATCACCAAAGATGTTACAGTTTTCTTGTACCAAAGATGTTCCAATTTTCTTGATGAACAAAGAGTAATCTGCATGGCTTTGAACAAATCCCAATCTGATAAGAGCATCTGTTAGTTTCACATTCCATTGTCGAGGGGCTTGTTTCAACCCATATAGGGATTTAGTGAGCCTGCACACTGGTTTCTCCCCCTGCACAGTAAATCCCTTAGGTAGTTGAAACCCCTGAGGAAGAGTCATATACACTTCATCAAAGAGGTCACCTTGAAGAAAAGCATTTGACACATCCATTTGGTGGACATGCCAGTTCTCAACAGCAGCCAAAGCCAACACACTTCTGATAGTAACCATCTTGACCACAGGTGAGAAAGTTTCTTGATAATCTAGACCCTCTCTTTGGTTGAACCCCTTAGCAACTAGCCTAGCTTTGAACCTGTCTACCGCACCTGATGCATGATACTTAATTTTGAAGATCCATTTTGCAGCCAATGGGTTTCTTATGAGAAGGTAATGGTACTACAGTCCAAGTCTGATGTGTTTCCAAAGCTGAGAGTTCAGCTTGCATTGCCTCAACCCACCTAGGATCCTGGCAGGCCTCTTCAAATGTAGCCGGTTCTACCTCAGTACCAAAAGTAGATAGAAAGGCCTGATAAGAGGGAGACAATTTACCATACCCAACAACCTTGTCAATAGAATATAGGGGCTGAATAGGCTTGAGATGAGCTGACGCAACATAATCTTGCAACTATAAAGGGGCTTTGGAACTCCTTTGAGATCTCCTAACATCAGAACCCCTGGGAACTGACTCAGGAACCACTGTAGGCAGATCAGTGACCTCATCTGATTGAACAACATCGGTGGAAGGTACACCATATAGTGGAGTAACATCAGATGGAACGTAGACAGTTGGAAATAAGTGCCAGGCAGTGGAAGGAGAAGCTGCAAAGGGAAATGTGGATTCCCAAAACTCCACATCTCTGCTAAGAAAGAATTTCTTGTCCTTGAGATTGTAGAGAATATAGCCTTTAGTAGTAGTACTGTAACCCATGTGAACAGCCACCACACTTTTAGATTGAAACTTATCATGAATGTACATGTTCTTTGAAAAACACAAGCAACCTAAGACTCTCAAATGTTGAAGAGTAGGTTTGGAGTTGTGAAATACTTCATGAGGAGATTTTCCATGTAATATAGGAGTTGGCAACAAGTTAATGATGTAAGCTGCTGTGAGGACACAATTACCCAAAACTGATAGGATATGACCTTGAAATCTGATTGCCCTGGCAACCTCAAGAATGTGTTTATGTTTTCTCTCAGCAATACCATTTTGCTGAGGTGTGTGAATACACGTCCTCTGATGAGTAATGCCTAAGCTGGTAAATAAGTTGTGACATTCAGCATTCACAAACTCAGATCCATTATCAGTCCTAATAGTTTTCACCATAGCATTGAACTGAGTTTTAACAAAATGAGAAAGTTTTTCAAAACTACACAAACATCACTCTTTAGTTTTATTAGGAATATCCATAGCATTCTGGTACAATCATCTACTATAGTAACAAAAAATATGTTGCCATCATAGGTGGGGGTGTTAAAAGGCCCCCAAACATCAATATGTAGTAATTAAAAAGAACGTGTGGACACAGTAATACTGTTGGGAAAAGGAAGTCTATGTTGCTTGGCTAAAGGACAAATGGTGCAGCTGTGGAGATCTTTAGAGCATTGAGTAGGGGAAATAGCAAGTAGACGAGCCAAAACACTGGAAGAAGTGTGGCCTAGCCTTTGATGCCATAACAGTGACTGAGATTCTGTTGAAGAAGAAAATGCCACCATGTGCTAAGTGAGAAGAGCATTGAGGGGTTGTTTTCATAGGTGGGTTGTGATTTGGCAGAAGGTAGAGTCCAGCATGCTCTCTACCAATCTCCTTCACCTGCCCATTTGAGAGGTCCTGAATGACAACAAAGTCAGGAAAGAAACATACTGCACAATTAAGATCTTTGGTAAGTTGTGAAACTGACAGTAAATTGAATTTAAATTCAGGAACTAGGAGAACATTGTTGATTATGTCCTTAGGAGTTACTCGACAGGAGCCCGTATGTGTAATTAGAGTTGTTTCACCATTTGGCAACTGAACACTTCTAGGCTTATTATCAAGTAGTTGGTGTTTATGAGTAAGCATTTCTGAGTATGAAGTCATGTGATTTGTTACCCCCGAATCTACAATCCAACCTGTATAAGCTGAATTTACTGTGAGAGCATTACATTACCTGCTGAAGTGTAGTTTTCCTGAGCTAAATTAGCACTGGAATGTCCTGATGAGGATGTTGTTGCTTCAGTGCCTCCCTGAACATTAGACTGACCAAGCATATGTAGGATTTGATTATACTGTTCATGTAACACAATCATACCTTTGTGATAGTCAGTATGGTCATTGTGTCTAACACCTCTTTCATAATCAGACTGTTCAGTGTATCTAGAGCCTCTTCCATGTCTCTGAGTTCTTGGAACCATGGGATTTACTCTTCTGATATAGTCTAGATCACCATCACTAATTGCATTATGAGCAGCTGGATATGACCTCCTATCATTAGAGGCTCTACCTCTCCCTTGGAAAGTGTTGTTAGGGCCTTTCTTCCTCTTTTCAAATCCAGGTGGATACCCATGCAGCTGATAACAAATTGCTTGAGTATGACCTGTCCGTTTGCAGTAGTCACAGAATGCATTTGGATCATAGCTAGACCTTGGCCTAGGCACTGGGGCTGACATGTTACCAATAGTGAACATAACATTTAATTCAGAACAATTAGAACTACTGGCAGTTTGAGAGATGGTACGCTAGCTTTCTCTCTCAATCAAAAGTGAATAAGTCTTGTTCAGGGAAACGAGAGGTACCATCATTAGAATTTGTCCTCTAGCTTGTTCATATGAATCATTCAACCCCATAAGAAACTGAAGCAGCTTCTGATTATGCACAAACTTCACAAATTCACTTGAATTCACACATTCACAACTAGGAACAGGAGTTATGCTATCATATTCTACCCACATTTCATGCAATCTAGAGAAATATGCAGAGATCGAACTTGTACCTTGACTGATAGTTGCAATCTCTTTGTGCAATTGAAAGATGCGAGATCCATCGACTTTATCATAGCGTTCAGCCAGATCTTTCCATACAGCAGAAGCATTTGTAGAGTAGACGATCCCTCCAAGTAATTCCTTTGAAACGCAATTCATGATCCATGATAATACAATTGCATTGCAACGTTCCCATTGGTTCACCAAATTAGGGCCATATAACTCATTTTGCAAGACCATCAAGAAATCCAAGTTTATTCCGACCTATAACTGCAATTTTAACGCTCGACTCCATACAGAGAAATTATCGGCTCCAGTCAATTGAATTGAACTGAGCAAAACACCAAAATTATCAATGGTGTGTAAGAAGAGAGGATGATTATGACTCAACTTTTCTGGTAGCTCATTGTCAATGGTTGCCATGTTCTTGCTACTTCGAGTAGTTGAAGCAGAGATTCGATCACCGCTCTGATACCATGTGAACTCTCAAGTAGAAGATAGGTTGAAGAGCAATTCTGTTAGTCTAGAACGTTCTTGGAGAAGAGAAGTAGAAATTTCATATGAACTTTATTAATTCCTCACTGTAGAGGATCTGTACCTATATATACAATTAAGAAAGGAATCTAATGTGACTACCTCTAACTAACTCTTTTCCATCTAATCCACTAACTTCTAGTATTTACATAATGACCCCTAGAATACTAAGTAACACCATCTTTAATACTATCTTTCAAGAAAAGACTGGAATTCGATTTCATACACTGAGATCAACCTATCGTGGACAAATATTGGCTAATGATAAGCGTCTTGTTGACCTTGATAATTAGTATTATAGTGTTCTTAATATTATATTAAGCTTGAATTATATTTAGTGTTAGTACTTCTTTCTATTCATCTTTTTAATTTGTCCAACAAGATGATTTTTTCTTATTTCATGCTTGTAGTTATTTTTAATTTTCAGTTGTTCCAATTTGTTTTTGGCAATTTTTGTCTACTGAGATTTAACTAACCTTCAATGCTAAATTGAATCATTTTTATGTAGAAACTATAGGATTACATAAGCTAGAATTCTCCTTGTATCAAAATAATTAGACATTAAATTAAATACATTTTTAATTTAATTTATATGAAATCGGTTGTACTTATATTATTAATAAAAATCATAACCCGCCATGGATGAATATTAGCTGATGATGAGCATTTTGTTGACCTTGATGTTTAGTATAGAGTATTATAATTCCATCAAATTACAATTAGTACAATTTTTCTATATTTCTTCTACGTAATCAATCAACAAGATGATTTCTTTTAATTATTTCATATTTCGTTATTGTTTGGTCTTCGAATCTAAATTTAATTAGATGAGAATATGCACATAATACCTATTAGCATATGATCTAATTTGTATATTATTTTCTCATACATATATGACAGTGATAATAACATTGACAAAAAAAAAGGTTAATTAAAACTTTATTTGGGCCTAAATATGTAACGTAGTTATTACTCTAATATGTGCAAATGGAAATTCAGATGGAATGGATTAGCATGTTGAAGGCCCATCAAATTGGGCTGGGCTTTGAATTCAATGATTGACAAATAATTTAAGAGAAAATTATCTAAATATACAACTTATTTTACCATATTTTCTAAATTTCCTACCACTCGAAAAAATTACAAAATCGTACTCTCTTATTCTCTATATACATCACTTTACATGATGTATTAGTCGGATATGTATCGGGATGTTGAATGTTGTACTCGAAACCAAGACGCGATATATTGGAACGTTTTGAAATGCATTCGGATTCCACCAAATTTAAGAAATTTTTGTAATATAGAAAAGAGCAAGGATAAAATATAATTAGCTCTTAACACTATGAAATTTGTGTAAAATTTCCATAATTTAACTAATAATTCATTTTGGAAACACTTATTTGTGTCAAAACTCAAAACTTTTGTTAAGAAAAAAGTAATCAACGTAAATAATCTCTCACCAACCATTTAATAAATATATAATATTTTGTATAATTCATATTATAATGAGTACTTTACCATCAATAATCAATATATACAAGCCAAGAAAAGTAAATATGAACAGCTTGTTTGGATGATTTTTATCTATTGTATTGTACTGTACTATTTTATTAGTTTAAATACCATGCTTGTTACCTAAATTACGTAATGTGTCTTATTTTAAGTAACAATCGATTTAGTTTGATAACATATTATTTTTTTCTCATTTTATCATTACTTATTATTAATAATTCTATTTTATCTTTTACTCTACTTTTTTATGGTTACTCTATCCGTACTCTACTTTTCTTGTAAGTTTATTCTTCATATCAATTATGTGTGATATGATATAACAATTTAAAACGATACAATCAGTTCTAAAATTATATTCATCAAATAAATATTGTACGATGCAATACATTATTTCAAATCATAAGTAATAAATATTGAGACAAAGTGTAACTAATTCCACTACCAATGAAAGATAAGTAGGTAAGCACGCGGATTGTACCGATCAGATTCAATCGAGTGACGATTACTCCATCTCTTAAGAAAGAACCTATCATTTGTTCAATTTGGACGATTTGATACTTAGTTAATTCTTTTATCTTTATGTTTCCACTGATACCTAATCGGTAACGAACCTGAATGGGCCAATTCCATCAATTTTGGTTGAGGCAATTCTTAATTGTTCATCGCCAACTAATCGAACATGCGGAAAAAATAATTGGATTGATGTGTCACAGACGAAACATTAAGAACCAAAGTGTACACACAGAAGACTTTCCTCTTAAACCCAAAATCCTCCATTAATGGAGACATTTCAAGATTCTTTGAGAGAGAAATCGAAGAAGAGTGGCAGAAGAAAGTTGAAGAATCCAAAAGTTAAAGCAAAAAGATGAAGAATTTACCGGTGTTTTTGATGGGTTGTGGAGGAGTTGGCCGTCAATTGCTTCAACACATTGTTTCTTGTCGATCTGTTCACGCTAAACAGGTAATGAAAAGTGTTGTCTTTTTATCAATTTGAGAAACTCATCGTCAATTTTGGTTGTTATTAGTGCTTATTTTTGTTGGGTTTTTGTGGGTAATACTAAAAACTTACAGGGGTTGCATTTGCGAGTTGTGGGTGTGTGTGACAGCAAATCTTTGGTGGTTGTAGCTGATGTTCTTACTTCAGAATTCGATGATTCATTTCTTCTTGAAGTTTGTCGTGTCAAATCCAATGGCTCTTCATTGCAGACTCTTGCAATTTCTGGTAGCAGTTCACCCTTTTTATGGTTTTGTTGTTTAAGTCATTTGGTGTGCTTATTTGTAGAATGACAAAAAGGTGAATTCTTTTTTTTTGTTCCAACATGTAGGTGTGTGTCAAGTGTTTTCTGGTCCAGAAGTTATACGAAAAGTAATTGATATTGGACTTCTTGGAAAATCAACAGGTTTGTGTCATGTCCAAGATATAGTGTCGTCTATTCTTTACTGGTGGAGGACTAATCTACTTGAGAAGTTTGATTAGTAACAATGAGTAGCTGTTAACTTTATGCTGTATGGATTAAATGCTATGTACATTAGCTCCTACTGTTAAATCTTCCCCATGACTTTTAATGCTTTGACGAGTATAGTATAGTAGTTGACTTCAGCTGCTGCATGATTCTGGACCTTGCTTATTTACTTTGACTGTTTAGTCCAATCTAGGCTCAAATGTATGAAGTGCAGTGAGTAAATTAGCTTTGTTTTTGCAGTCCGGCGGAGTTGTTAGTCTATTTTGCTGTATGGAAGGAAATCTTTTGTTTATCGGGAGGGAATGAGTTCAAAAAGCATCTTATTCTTGCTTATACATTTATTACAGTTGCTTAAATTCTTTGTACGTGAAGGCATTAGATAATGCAGGTATCAAGGTGTTAGCTTTTGGGGAGTTGTTTCACAGTCAGATTCCTTTTGATTGAAATTCAAACTGTGGCAGGTTTAGCATTTGTTGATTGTTCAGCTAGTGCTGAGACTATTGGAGTGCTAAACCAGGTTGTAGATTTTGGTTGTTGTGTGGTGCTGGCTAACAAGAAGCCTCTTACTGTGCCAATGGTAACCGATCCTTTTTATTGTCGTTAATTTCTTTGAATGTGTAGCTTAAAACCAGGTAGTTGTTGTAGCATAGAAACAGTGTTCTAGACATGGTTCAACCATTGAATATGCCACTAGCAGTAGAAGAATAAAATGTAGCAGACGGTGTCCATGGTTTTCATTTTTTTTTTCTTTTAGCAACCATATGCATGCTTATGTGCAGAAATGCAGTTAATGATCCATTCAACCGTGTTTAATCTTGAAAACTAACAAAAGATGCTAAACGAGACAAGAACAAAAGGCGAGTCAAATGCTATAACATGAATATAAAGTTCGCTGAAGATATATTTAAGTGAACACGTGTGATCTATCTAATAATTTAAACTTCCGCATTAAAAAAAATCTAATAGTTTAAACTTTT
Organism: Solanum tuberosum; assembly: GCF_000226075.1. Taxonomy (NCBI): domain Eukaryota; kingdom Viridiplantae; phylum Streptophyta; class Magnoliopsida; order Solanales; family Solanaceae; genus Solanum; species Solanum tuberosum. Next base: position 2,505,361 of record NW_006238943.1, on the reverse strand, counting down.
GAATGAGGTGACTACCTAATTATTTATGGTAGCAGAGAAGGCAGAGGTTTGGGTTTAGGTTCACCATCACCCTTCATTAGAATGATAAAAAAGTTCCGCGTGCTTGGCCAGTTGGCCCATAGAAAAGAATCAGTTCCACACGCGAGCGAGTTAAATAAATAAAGGTGCACTCAACTTAATTTTTTGGATGAGATGATCACACTATTCAACAGAGCTAAAGTCAACGTCAGTTTCATTTGCTTCCCTTGATTGTTGCTTGCTTACTTATTATGTTTTCTACTGTCAGTGCATAACTTGTAAACATTCAGAATTACAGGTCAATCACCTTTCAACCCTTGTCACCTTTCATCCTCTTAATCTGTAAAAGGGTTTCCTCTCAAATGGCAACTATTATGTTTAGTGTATTGATTATTTTTGCCTTATTTGCAGGAGGATTATGATAAGTTGGTGTCACAGCTCCGTCGCCTTAGACACGAGTCAACTGTATGTTCTCTTGTTTCTATTACGTGTAAAAATCTTTTGTGCACTGAAATGTTGGAGACTAAGGAGATTTTAGAGTGTCATGTTATGGGGTTATACTAGTGTATGGGTCTCTAGGTAGAAAAAATTGAATTGTGTTTGATCGAGTAAGACCAGAAAGCTGGCTGAAACCTTGGTTGTCCTGTCTTTTTGATATCAACATTTTGCAGTGGTGACCAGTTCCGTTTTGTAGCTTCTTCTCTTGTCAATTTAAACACAAGTATATCCAGTCCCTTTATCACCAAGGGGTGTGGTAGGATGGTTGGAGTCCCTCCATCCTACTCTCTCAACTGTGAAAGTTCCAATTTTCCTGTGTCAGATTTCCTCCCACTGTTCGCTGAAAGAAGGATACATTTGAAGATAGAAAGATTAACTGATCATATGGATAGTGATGGGTATCATTTGGTTTATCTGATATCTAGAGCACTAGTTGATTAAAAATTAGCTTCCCTTGTATTTGAGATTCTTAAATGTCTCATACACGTTAAACCTTCCTCTTCTGCTTTAAAAGCTTTTCTTGTTTGACTTCCCAAACTATGATATGGGATTTGTAGCGCATTGTGTTTATTTAAGTGATTAATTTAGCTTCTGTGGTATACGAAGGATAGTATTGTCCTAGTTCAGTTTATACTCGGCTTAGCAAAGTTGTCTGAAATTGCTATATGTGTGGTAGGTTGGTGCTGGCCTTCCTGTCATAGCATCCTTAAATCACATAATTTCATCAGGAGACCCTGTCTACCGTATTATTGGGAGTTTGAGTGGTAATATTTTATGACCATTTATCATTTAGGCTATATATGCAATAGCAAATGATTATCCTTAGTGGTTATCTTGCTTGTTATAAACATTAAGAGCATTTGATGGTAAGATGCCATATATCTTGGTATCTAACAGGTACCCTGGGGTATGTAATGAGTGAGGTTGAGGATGGAAAGCCATTCAGCCAAGTCGTTAATGCTGCTAAAAGCCTTGGCTACACTGAACCAGGTGATAAGTTACAACCACCCTATTATTGTTGTAATATCACCATATGAGTATTGAAGATATGACTTACAAAAACAGAAAAGTGGTTGTTGAAAATATGATATTATCTATTCTTAAGTAGTGTAGTCTTACTTTATTGTTTATATGTTCCTCTGTCTGAGTAATTCTACTCGTTTTCCTGTCAGGCAAGTGTTCCTCTTGTACAACAATATTTTCTGGCCTTCTGCTTAGGAAGTTTGTCTAGCACTAATTCGAATGTGAGAGAAATCAGAGAAATTTGAGAAGCGATTAAGAGAATGTGTGATACAAATGTCTTACACGTGAATTCTTCTTTATACGCTCACTTTACAGTGCTTATTCTTACATTTACCCAATGTGGTGAACATGCACATACAACTCTATTTTACACTTATCTCTTGTTATTTATATTTAGCTATCTGATTCTCCCCTCTAGCTGGTGCATACATATAAACCTGTATAGGATTTGGTGAGTATGTCTATAAGCTGATCAGTTGACTTTCCAAACTTTATAACAGTGTCGTGAAAACATTTTTTTGGGAAGGGACAGTCGGTTTCTATATGCTTGGTCCCTCTTGTCAGATGCTGCATACAATGGGATACAAGTATAACTTGATTATCGCACTCAAGTTTTGTTATGATCAATTTCAATTGTTGTAGAAAAATCTATTTCGGGTTTAACTACGCCTAAAAGTTACCTCCTGACATGAGGATTGCCGAAGACCACATAAAGAGATTACAACAATACATCCTCAACTGAAGTGAGACTAACATGTTATTGCTTGCACAGGGCGGAACATATTGAGTAGGTATAAAATAACTTAGGGGCTAAACATTGGGTAACTAAACATTAGGGATGAGCTTGAGTGAGATATCATTAAGTAAATGGACTTTGCGCCTAACCCAGTCCAAAAAGCTAATCCAAGATCATATAAGGGTACCTTTAACCAATGTGGTAAACTAACAGCAACCGTTTTCGATCCTTTAGGTGGTTGTTAATCTATGTGCTCATCGTTACCATAGTCATGACCCAATATTCTCTTTCTTCTATATTGCCCAATTGCCTGAAAGTATTATAGTATTTAGAAGTAGAACGTATATAAAGAAGGTATCACTGTCCATTTTGCATCGTGATTGTCTTTGACTTTTGAGAAGTTGAACATCCCTCATGACAACATTTTGTTTTGATGCTGTGAGAATATAGGAATTTTTTTTATTGAATTGTTGTTGTGTCTACATTATTACATTGAGACCCTATTTATAGACACTAAAATACAATCCTTTACCAAGTAGGATACTATTTACTATTCCTATTGTTGGAATGGGCGGCCTGGGTAAGACAACACTTGCTAAAGCGGTTTACAATGATGCAAAGGTTTCTGAGGCATTTAAAGCGGACCATTTTGGTTTGAAAGCTTGGTATTGTGTTTCTGAGGCATATGATGCTTTGAGAATAACAAAAGGGTTACTTCAAGAAATTGACTCATTTGACTCGAAGGATGACAACAATCTTAATCAGCTTCAAGTCAAATTGAAGGAAAGCTTAAAGGGAAAGAAGTTTCTTATTGTTCTGGATGATGTCTGGAATGACAACTACAATGAGTGGGATGACTTAAGAAATCTTTTTGTAGAAGGACGTATGGGAAGTAAGATCATTGTGACAACACGTAAAGAGAGTGTTGCCTTGATGATGGCAAATGAGAAAATTAGCATGGACAATTTGTCTACTGAAGACTCTTGGTCTTTATTTAAAAGACATGCATTTGAAAACATGGATCCTATGGGACATCTGGAACTTGAAGAGGTCGGAAAACAAATTGCAGCTAAGTGCAAAGGACTGCCCTTAGCTCTGAAGACACTAGCTGGCATGTTACGCTCCAAATCAGAGGTTGAAGAGTGGAAACGTATTCTGAGAAGTGAAATATGGGAGCTGCGAGACAAGGACATATTACCAGCGTTGATGTTGAGCTACAATGATCTTCCCGCACATTTAAAGCGATGTTTTTCCTTTTGTGCAATATTTCCTAAAGATTATCCATTTAGGAAAGAACAAGTTATTCATCTATGGATTGCCAATGGTCTCGTACCAAAGGAAGATGAAATAATTGAAGATTCAGGCAACCAATACTTTCTGGAGTTGAGATCAAGATCATTATTAGAAAAGGTCCCAAATCCTTCTAAAAGGAACATAGAGGAATCATTCTTAATGCATGACCTTGTCAATGATTTAGCCCAAATTGCATCTTCAAAACTTTGTATCAGGTTGGAAGAGAGCCAAGGATCTCACATGTTGGGAAAAAGTCGGCACTTGTCTTATTCAATGGGATATAGTGGTGACTTTGAGAAATTGACACCCCTCTACAAATTGGAGCAGCTGAGGACATTGCTTCCGGTATGTAATGATGTCAGTTATTACTCTCTGTGCAAGAGGGTGTTGCATAACATACTGCCAAGACTAACATCCTTAAGGGCATTATCATTGTCTCATTATTGTATTAAGGAGTTGCCAAATGACTTGTTTATCAAATTAAAGCTCCTCAGATTTTTGGATGTTTCTCAGACAGAGATTAAAAGGTTGCCAGATTCCATTTGTGTGTTGTATAACTTAGAGACACTTCTTCTAAGCAAGAGGGTGCAGCTTAACATATTGCCAAGACTAACATCCTTAAGGGCATTATCATTGTCTCATTATTGTATTAAGGAGTTGCCAAATGACTTGTTTATCAAATTAAAGCTCCTCAGATTTTTGGACCTTTCTTGTACAGAGATTAAAAAGTTGCCAGATTCCATATGTGCATTGTATAACTTAGAGACACTTCTCTTGTCATCTTGTGATTATCTTGAGGAGCTACCGCTGCAGATGGAGAAGTTGATTAACTTGCGTCATCTTGACATAAGCAACACTCGTCTCTTGAAGATGCCGCTACATCTGAGCAAGTTGAAAAGCCTCCGAGTGCTAGTGGGAGCCAAGTTTCTTGTTGGTGGTTCAAGAATGGAAGATTTGGGTGAAGCACATAACTTGTATGGATCTCTATCAGTTGTAGAGTTGCAAAATGTGGTTGATAGAAGGGAAGCTGTGAAGGCAAAGATGAGGGAGAAGAATCATGTTGACAAGTTATCTTTGGAGTGGAGTGAAAGTAGTAGTGCCGACAATTCGCAAACTGAAAGAGACATACTTGATGAGCTACGCCCACATAAAAACATAAAAGAAGTCAAAATCATCGGATATAGAGGGACAACATTTTCGAATTGGCTAGCTGATCCTTTGTTTCTTAAGCTAGAACAGTTTTCTATTGATAACTGCAAGAACTGTTTTTCCTTGCCAGCACTAGGACAGCTTCCTTGTTTGAAAATCCTTTCCATTAGAGGGATGCATGGAATAACAGAGGTGACGGAAGAATTCTATGGCAGTTTGTCCTCTAAAAAGCCTTTTAACTGTCTTGAGGAACTTATATTTGAAGATATGGCGGAGTGGAAGCAATGGCACGTACTAGGAAGTGGAGAGTTCCCTATACTTGAGAAGGTTGAAATTAAAAATTGCCCTGAACTCAGTTTGGAGACAGTACCCATCCAACTTTCAAGTTTAAAAAGTTTTGAAGTAATTGGTTCTCCCACGGTTGGAGTTGTTTTTGAGGGAATGAAGCAGATTGAGGAATTATATATTGGTGATTGTAACTCTCTTGCCTTCTTTCCTTTTAGCATACTGCCCACTACCTTGAAGAGAATAACGATATCTCGTTGCCAGAAATTGAAATTGGAGGTGCCAGTTGGTGAGATGAGTATGTTTCTCGAGGAATTGACACTGAATGAATGTGATTGTATAGATGTTATATCACCTGAGTTACTCCCAAGAGCACGCAGATTGAATGTATATAATTGCCACAACCTTACTAGGTTTTTGATTCCTACTGCCACTGAAAATCTCTTTATTTGGGGATGTAAGAATGTTGAAATACTTTCGGTGGCATGTGGGGGGACCCAGATGACGTCACTGAGTATTGGGTACTGTTCAAAACTGAAGTGTCTGCCAGAACGTATGCAGGAACTCCTTCCATCTCTTAAGCAACTGCAACTGAGTAATTGTCCAGAAATAGAGTCCTTTCCTGAAGGAGGATTGCCCTTCAATTTACAACTCCTTCATATCAGCGAGTGTGAGAAACTGGTGAACGGCCGAAAGGAGTGGCATTTACAGAGACTCCCCTGTCTAAGAAAGTTAGTGATCTCTCATGATGGGAGTGACGAAGAGATTGTTGGTGGTGAGAATTGGGAGTTGCCTTCCTCTATTCAATCACTTTATATAGACAATGTGAAAACATTAAGCGGCCAACATCTCAAAAGCCTCACCTCTCTTCAACATCTTTATATTATGGGTAATTTACCTCAAATTCAGTCAATGCTGGAACAAGGCCAGTTTTCGCACCTCACTTCGCTTCAAGGTCTACACATCTGGAATTTCCCTAATCTCCAATCACTTCCTGAATCAGCACTGCCCTCCTCCCTCTCTCAGCTGGAGATCTCCCAATGCCCATCACTCAGACCACTACTAGAATTTGACAAGGGGGAATACTGGCCAAATATTGCTCAATTTCCTACCATAAAGATCGATGGGGAATGGCTGTGATGATTAAAACGAATGGCTCTTCAACTGATGTAAGCTATTCTTTTCCCTTGGAAGCTTTTTATTTCCGTTTACTTCACTTTGCTTTTTTGTTAATTCTTTTCATTTTTAATCACTAGTTCTGAAAACATTCGTTGTACGTTTATCCCAAAATATTTCATATAATTTTTGTATTGCAAATGACATATTTTATCCCCTTCAAATCTATTGGTATTTACTAAAAAAATATCCACCATTTTTACGATAGAAAGTACATATATCTTCCTAATAAAAAGAATACAACCTTAATTATAAAATTGACTAAAAGCGCATAAAGTAAAAATAACTAATTATTGTACAAATACAATATTCAAATGAGGATACTAAAATACCACATGTTAGGTTAATGTATACAAAACAACTAACCAATGTAAATTCTCAATATTAATAACCATAAAACAATAAAAAGTTATACAATAACAACAAACAAGAAACATAAACATTAAAAAAAACAAATAAAAAGAGACAAGAGAAGAGAACCAATCACGTGATGCCATGAAGGCATATAACCTGCAATATCCAACTACAATATCAACAATAACAAACAAACTAAGATGAATGTCAGAGATGTAAACTTTTAACTTGGTAGTTCCCAATTTTTTAACTTGGTAGTTCCCACTTTTATAGTAAAATACTACTACAAGATATCATTTTATAACTCCCTCCAAATACACAAATAACGTCGTATTAATTATCTATAGCCGTAAACAATTATAATTACAGTACGTGTTATAAGAATAAATCAATTAATGAAAATTCTAAAATCA
>NW_006238943.1:2467859-2497828 GCF_000226075.1 Solanum tuberosum | reverse complement strand
ATATATAAATAAATGTTTGATTTATTTATATAATATATATATATATATATATGCACGCTTACGGAATTGTAAAAGATAATGTACTAATACACATATAAGAATATGAAGAATCAATTCTGAAATTGTTAAGACGCGCTGCATATATAAATGACTTCTAATGACTTCTTGAAATTAGTAATTGATATGTGGAGAAGCATATAATTATGGTTGATTCATGGTATTGTACTCAATATGATATTTAGCATTTATTTAAACGTATATTTACAATTTTTTGCACAAATTATTAAAGGAGTATTTCTTTATTTCAAGATTAAAATGTTTAATTAATTATATTAGATGAATTTAATTAAATATTTTATAACATTTTCATTTAGTGTAGGGGTAAAATGATAATTCAACTTTTCACTTTGGAGCTTCCCACTTATAATATAATAATATAATAATATATATATATGATGATATGATGATATATGATGATGGTGCGCTCATCATCAAACACATAGCTTTATATTTAAGCTTCATAGAGAATCTAAATTTTTTAAAAGATAATCAGGGATAACGATCACAAGTTTTAGGAAATAAGTGCAACTTCCATTGTCAGAATAATTAGATGTTATATCATTCTATATTTCTTGGATAGCGACCAGACAACTACATAGGGCAATGCTTGATGTAAGAGCTTCAGCTATACATTTGCAGGGTGTTTATCCAACGAGTAATAAAATCACAATCTTCAGATACCTTCTCTTGCATATACTTTTTGCAATTTTAAACTTTATTTTGAACTGTGTTGTTGCTAACTTGAACATGTTTTGTGCTTAATCAGATGTGGATTTGAAGGGCGAGTACGACAAGTCTGGTCCATCCATTGTCCACTAGAAGTGCTTCTAAGGTGTTGCTGCTATTTTTTACATCTGTTCACGAGTTTTTTTTTTGTTTTTTTGTTCTTTCCGCTAGAGCTATTATGTCATCCACAGTGAACTCATTCACAACTCCTTGTGATCAGCGAGTGCAAGAAACTGGTGAACGGCCGAAAGGAGTGGCGTTTACAGAGACTCCCCTGTCTTAGAGAGTTAGAGATCAAACATGATGGCAGTGACGAAGAGATTGTTGGTGGTGAGAATTGGGAGTTGCCTTCCTCTATTCAAACACTTACCATAGAGAATCTGAAAACATTAAGCAGCCAACATCTCAAAAGACTCACCTCTCTTCAATATCTAGATATTGTGGGTAATTTACCTCAAATTCAGTCAATGCTAGAACAAGGCCAGTTTTCCTCCTTTTCGCACCTCACTTCGCTACTAATAGTGAATTTCCCTAATCTCCAATCACTTTCCGAATCAGCAGTGCCCTCCTCCCTCTCTCAGCTGACCATCAGAAATTGCCGTAATCTGCAATCTCTTCCAGTAAAAGGGATGCCATCTTCGCTCTCTAAACTTTCTATTTTAGAATGTCCATTGCTCATTGCTCAGACCACTACTAGAATTTGACAATGGGGAATACTGGCCAAAAATTGCTCATATCTCCACCATAAAGATCGATCGGGAATGCATGTGATGATTAAAATGAATGGCTCTACAACTGATGTAAGCTATTTTTTTCCCTCAGAAGCTTTTTATTTCTATTTACTTCACTTTGCTTTTTTGTTTATTCTTTTCATTTTTAATTATGTTGTGCACATCATCAAACACATAGCTTTATATTTTAGTATCGTATCTTGTTTGATTTGAAATAGAACAAGAACCATAATCATGTGGTATATCTTGCATTAAACATTTTGAGTTCTCTCGCTATCTTGCTTCCCCGCTTCATGCAATAGTTTATTTGTGCTTCTGGATTTGTTTAGTGTGAGGTCTGATTTTTTGCTGCTTAATTCCTAGCTTTTAAAGGATGCTCTATGTGGAACTGAGCTCATTATTTATTTTGTTAGTAGAAGCCAGAAGCTGATATGACGGGTGAACTAGAGAGGTGGGAGGGCAAAGACATACACCGGAATCTATCATGAAGAATCTGGGATGAAGACATAGTGTGAAAGAGGTAATTAAGAGAGTTCTATCTGCAATGTTAATATAAACTTTGATAGGTAAAGGAGGCAGACAAAAAAGCTAAACATCTCTTTCTTTCGCATAGCTCCCTGACAACTACTCAGGGCAATGCTTGATATAAGGGTCTCAGATATACATTTGCAAGGTGTTTATCGTATGAGTAAGAAAATCACTGTCTTCGCTCCCAGAAGACATGGATTCGAGGATCCATCCTCGCATCACTTATCACCTTCCAGCAGGCAAGCCTTTAGTTTTTAAAATCTTCACTTGCATACACTTTTGCAATTTTTAACTTTATTTTGAACTGTGTTGTTGCTAATTTGAACATGTTCTGTGCTTAATCAGATGTGGATTTTGAAGGGTGAGTACGACAAGCCTGGCCCATCCATTGTCCACAAGAAGTGCTTCTAAGGTGCTACTGCTATTTTTACATCTCTTCGCGAGTTATTTTTAATTTTTTTGTTCTTCCCGCTTAAGCTATTATGTCATCCACAGTGAACTCAGGTCTGCTGTTATAGGCAAGTCTTTGAGATGCGGCTATCAAAGAAGGGCGATTAAAATCATTGTACCACTGATACTATTTCATGTTTCCAGTGCAAGCCTCTTTTGTATTTGTAAATATGTTTGGGACTCAACTAGTGGTTAGAGTACTGATTTTGTAAGATTTGTGTACGGAAAATCAAATTAGAAAGATAACTCGCGATGATTGAATAAGCTCGAAGAAGTGAATTTGAATTTCAAATCGTGTCTTTTTTTTGTGTGTGAGAAATTTGAAGTGTTGTTTTGATTTGTTGGAATAGCCTAAAGAGATTCTCTCTATAAAATTTGAAGTCATTTGATGGAGATCTGATTAGATCATTTTGAACAACAATTGCAACTAAAGATGGATATATTATTTTTGTAGTTAGCAACGTGTTATATATTTTTATAGTGGATATATTGTTTTCTCATTCGGTGCTCGGTATCCTCATTGGAGTCCAACTAAATTTGGATTTGCCCATTTCAAGGGGGCGCTCCTGACATGATTTTTTTCCATTCCACGGCTCGTGCTCCTAAATTCTAATTAAAGGTAGAAAAATCTCAACTATCTCACCACAACTCATATCTATTATATTGGATTATATTGGATATACAAGTGTAAACTTAAAAATATAACTATGTTTAAGTGCAAATATTTTTGAAAAAATCCAAAACACAAGCCAAAATAAAGAAAGAATACTAAATCCTACCCTCATTAACTACAACAACTAAAAAATATTTATAGCCATTGAACTCCTATGCACAGTCTACAGCAAAATGTAAGTAGAACTTAAAATTTTGGCCATGAAATGACACCATTTTCTCACACTCAAAATGATCTTAAATTTCATGAATGAAACAAGATATATTACTTAGGTTGAAGCCCCATTTTCTTCCTTGTTTTCCCAACATATAAATCCTTAGACTTGATCATCCCGGGGACTAATCCAATGATCGTCGTGAACGAAAATTGTGCCACTGCATCTTGCCTTCCTAATGAAACGATGATCTTAGGCGATGGTCGAGGCTCGTATATTGCAAGTTTGCTTTCTTTTCCTCCGCTCATCAAAAGTTTCAAGTTCTTGGCGGCCACTAGAGCATGTTTTTGAGCCGAATATCCTTGTTTAAGTTCCTGATAGCAAAGAAGCATCAGAATTCAATTGAAATACAACAACAACATACACAGTACAGTCCCACAAGTAGAGTCTAGGAAGGGAAGAGTTTATGCATACCTTACCCCTACCTTGTCAGGTAAGAATCCAATTGAATAATAGAATCGAAAAATTCAAGTACTAACTAGCTGCTTCCGGTCCTCTGGCTACTGCTATATAATCAAAAAGATTCAAGATGCCTTTGAAATTGACATATATTCTTGCAACAACAACAACATATCCAGTGTACAATCCCACAACTGGGGTCTAGGGAGGGAGGGTAATGTGTACGCTAATCTAATTACCTACCTTGGAAAACAGAGAGGTTGTTTTGATAGACCATCGGTGGTAGTTTTTCTACTGCAACAAAACTAAAAATACCACCCTTCACATATACTCAAAGGATGCAGCCAATGATTTTGTCGAATTCAGACTAATACCAATCCAAGTCATTTCATGAATAAAATGTGATCAATTAACCAGCCTAAGTATGGTAAATGATGCTCTTCTAGCTTTACCTACATGGCAAGGGAAAAATCAAAGGGTGGAAAATGGCCCACCACATCGAGAAATAGAACTGACCAATTCTAAGTCAAAGGGTCGAGAAACTCACTACCACTACTCTTGAACAACTTGGAGCAGGGCCTTCGTTATGCACTATTACTGATGTGAAAATAATGGTCAAAATCGGATTAAATTGTCAACTGCCCTTATTGGAAATATAGGATTGACTACTCATTCTGAAGGAACTGGAGTTACATCTCTTTAGCTTTTACGTGTTTTCACAATCTTTTAAGACCACGAAGAATGGACAAATTTCTTTTCTTTTCTTAGGAACACATACAAGATTCGCCACTACAAAAAGGATAATGGGAACCCTACCATTAACTACTTCATTTATGAATTTCATAGTAATAGAAATACATGTCCTACCGAGACAGAAAACATTTTCAAGAAATAAGAGATATGCAATTTAGTGCTTACCTTAATATCAGTTATATCACCAACAGCAAATATGTTTCTGTGACCCTTGATTCTAAGATGTTCATCAACCTTCAATCTTCCAAAATTATCAATTCGATCCTTCAAATACGTCTCCCTTAACCACTCTGAACCCGGTGGCTTTCCCGTGCAAAGAAAATGGCAATCCGCTCTGATAGTTTCCCCAGACGAGGTGAAATATGTTATGTTTCCACCCGAGTTGTTCGTGCTATTACTCGTATCGACAGATTGCATCAATTTCACTTCCACATTCTTGTTTTCTAACCATTCTAAAGTTTTGTCAGACGCCTTTGGACCGATAAACTCTAGTAATCTGGATCCGTCGTGCACTAAAGTTACCTTCTTTTGAGGAAAATCGACAGTGATTTCTGCAGCAAGTTCAACACCAGTAGGACCACCACCAATAATCAATATAGAATCAGCTGCTTTTATCTTTTCATTCTCTGCAACAACAATATTAACGATGCAAAAATTAGTCGAATGTCACAAAATTTTGACTAGTAATATCCTCACTAGTACATCTCAACATTAACAACAAGACGATTGACTGAATCCCGTGAAAACTTGCTAGAGGAACTGCTCAATGGATACAAAACACCCATGCTTTAGCTTTGCTTTATCATAGTCCAAAAAGGACAGCAAAAACAGCCGATCCTCGCGCCATTTTGACTAGTAATATCAAGTAGTAATCTACAAAGTTAACAGGACGCTCACTAAAGAAAAGATTTAATCACTAATACATCTCGTAAGAGAGTAAAGCAGTCACGATCAAAACAATTGGCTGAACCTCGTGAAATTAAACTTGCCAGATGAGCCGATTTACAAATAAAGAATCTTTGCTCAAAGGATACAAAACACAAATGCTTTAGCTTCTTTTTATCATTTTCCAAAAAGTTGATAAACTAAGTGAGCATAAACATTTCATATGATTATAAGTACAAGTAATTTGCTCGTTGGAAAGCAGACAAGATGGTAAATCCAACGAATTAAGCACATGAATGATATATTAAAGAAGTCTTTGATGCTATGTAATATGTATATATATACCTGTTTGATATTCTTCCAATCTGTCTGTTCTCGTTACAGGCAGGGGATCGTAGTGACCGGTGGCTACCACAAGATAGTCATAGGTAACTTGATGTCCATCTGCAGTCAAGACTTCTTTGTTGGTGATATTAGTGACTTCAGACACTATGAGACGCCCATTGGCGAGGTAATCTTTGTGGTGGATCAATGATCTCTCCGCGAACAAAGGCTCTACCGTTGCTCTTAAGCTCGCCCATGGTATCTCGAAATAATCCTTCCTGTTAACAGTTTTTTACTAATCAAGACACATTGAACCAAGTTGAAGTACACCACAATGATTGATTTCTCAGATGATCACTCAACTAATAGTTTTTATCTCAAAAAGTCATTTTTCTTTCGAGATTCCAACTTTCTTCAGCAAAGAAAGTGAGATAGTAATTACTACGAAGGCCTTTTTTCCAATTTGTTCTATTTTGAAGAATCCAAGCTTGATGGACAAAGTTATACCATACTTGTACTAGTGGAAGTACCAAATACCATGTGAAATCAATTGAGGTGCAGACAAGCTAACTCAGACATCACGATTATCAAAATAATAATAATAATTAGCAAAACTTATTGAACTTACGGATCAATAAGAGTTAAATCTGCATCAAATTGAAGAGACTTTGCAATGAGGGAACCAGCAACTCCACCACCGATCACCACCACTCTCCTCCCTCTTCCGCCATCGCCCCACTCCGGTGGATTCTCCATTATACTCACAATTATTTTCTTCACAAAAGAAGAAGAAGAAGAAGAAAAATTGTGGAAAAATTAAGAAAGAAAAAAAAAGGCAATTCAAGAATTGACAAAATAAATAAAGAAGAAGAAAAAATATGGAAATTGTCAACTACGCGGGAGTAACAGCTGTTTAAATTAATATTTTTAATGACCAAGTCATGATGAAAAGGACAAGGAAAATAACATCTCGTTTGAATGGTTGGTACCAATATTATTAAGTTGTATCGTTAGTTTAAATATAATATTTGTTAATATATAATATCTATTTTGTTTTATAAATGATTTGATGTGATTGCGTCATTATCTTATTTTATTTATTTTGTCTCTATTTATTATTTGTTTTACTGTGATTTATATGGTACAATTTGAATTTCGAGAGTCAAAGATCTTGAATTTGGGTTGAATTTTTTTTTGAAATAAAATTCTACTTATTTGGAAACTACGTATAAAGTATTACTCGTATAAGTTACAATAATTGACAATTCAAAATATATGAAAAAATTACGATCAAAGAAAGATTCGTTTTGATCTCGATATTAGAAAAATATCACATAAATTGAGACGATAATAATCATATTTTATCGTTTAACATATCCTTTTACGATAGTTTTATATCGTACTTTACTTTTTTCATAGGTTGATTCTTTAAATTGTTAGTATCGAAAATTATATAACAATAAAAAATAGTACAATCAATTTAAATATTATATTTATATATTTTTTATAATACAAGACAATATATTATGGTAAAATAATAGGTTGTACCATCCAAATTAGAAAAGTGTCAGCATAGAATGATTCCAATTAAAGGAAAGGAAATTCAATATAGTATTATCGAAGAAACCTTCAAACTTTCTAGTACGTGTATTTCATTTTATATGATATTATTATTTTTATTAATATATTCAAAAAATATTATTTTTTATATTTAAAAATAAATTTTAACATGTTCATCTTTTCTTAATAAAAAAGTTTTTATAGACATGTAAATATTTGTCATTTTTATGATAAAACTTTCTAAGTCATACCATAAGAAAATGCCAGTATTTAAGTAAAATACATCCCATAAATTGATAAGAAAAAAAAAAGATATTAATATAATCCCAAAAATTGATACGAAAAAAAAGATATTAATATAATTTAATTTTCTTGAATTGACACACCTAGGATGTGTCATTTTATATCATGTCTCATCATGTATACAGTTGAATAAATATCAAGAGGCCACTTGTTATTACTCACTTTAGACTCCACCAGACCACCACCGCTAAGGAGCGGAGCTAGGTACAGTCAATGGAGTTTATTTGAATTTTTTTTGACGGAAAATTATATTACTATTAATTTATATACAATTAAAAATTACTTTTTTTATGTATATATAGTAGATATTGAACTCTCATCAATATTTTCATGTGTTTGCTTTTTCTTCATTTTTTTAATCATCTTAGTGAAAAATATTGTTATGCACCGACCACCTTCAATTTCTTCATCACCAATCTCCATTATTAGTCACAACCACTAATTACCTTTATAGCCTTCATCTTTTCCAATCAATCACCTCTATAGTCAAGTATCATAACCAATTAACCATCGATCATCAATTGCCTCCGCCAACCACAATTATTATTGGCCAATATCTCACACGTCATTACTAATCACCACCATTATACGACTCGTTTTAAAATGTATTTTTACTAAACTAACTGTTTTTGTTTTGGTGTTTTTTTTTTGCAATTCTCAATTTTCTCTGAATATATTATTTAATTATTAGTTCACTTTTATTTTTCATAAATATCCTAATTAATAATTATTGAACATTACACCATTCCTTTATGGGACAGGCTAATTATTGAATATTCTTGTTCCCATCTTCTTGTTTCATATCAGCATAGTGATATACTCATATGAGTTGGGCTAAATATCACACCATTTCATACTAGGACATATTATTTAAGTTGTATTCAAATTTTAATTAATTTTTTTTATGTGTCTATTTATTTCAGAATAATTTTAGATAAAAATGTTTGAAGTTACATAAAAATGATTAAACTTCAATTATATGTGTATGAACTTTGAGAAAAATTGTATGAACTAGCATTGGGTAAAAAGGGTTGAACTTCAACCATGTATGAATTAAGTTCAGACACATGACTTTGATAAGTTTGACTTCAGACATCATACGTTTGAATTTATTTCAAAGTGACTTATAGGTTTTACACGCTACAAGTATATATAACACAAACGATGATACCAAAATTGGGTATCTCCGCACTTCGGCCACTTCTCCATGGGCTTCCCGTCCCTATAAGGCTCAACTTACCAAGGATTGTGGTGGAGTGGTAAGTACTCCTTCATCCTTAATCAAAGGTCTCAGGTCGAGTTCCCTTGAATACAGAGTCGCCTTTGTTAATGAGTGTTTACCCTCCAATGTGGGACTTCCTGGGGTGAATCTGAATTTCGCCGGATCCAACATGGAACTTCCCGGCGTGGATCCGGATTTAGTTGGACTCCAATGTGGATACTGAACACCGAATTGGAGAAAAAAAAAAGGCTTGACTTAGTAGAGTGATACATAAAAATCTTATTCGTCATTTTCATTCAAGTGTTCCTTATTTGTATCAAATGTTTATATTAAATCAATATGTACGTAATATGTGTTTGTGTATATGCTTCTTTCACTTAATTATGGTTAACTAATTAAACAAAACCTAAAGTATAACAAGTAGATCGAAAAGCTTAACAAATGCCTATATAATAAGTTGGTTCAAACTTTTTTTAAAATACTCACATTAGTTAATTTTTTAGTATCGTATCTTGTTTGATTTGAAACAGATCAAGAACCATAATCAAGTGGTATCTTGCATTAAATATTTTTAAAATGTAATTAACTACATATATAGGACATGCAATAAAGTACAATAAATACCTTATTTTTTGCCATGTTAGTATGAGTTTAATTTATATTTGTAGTTTACTCCATATTAAACTGAAAAAGGAGACAAGTTTATCTACATGACATGTATTGTTTTGAAGATTAATACAATTAGTGATTGTTTCGAATAAAAGATTTCTTTATTCTTAATTTGAGATCTCAGATTTCAATAGGAGAATAAAGAATTTATTGGTAAAATTTTTTTATCTTTTTTTACTGTTTTTAATCAAAGATCTCGAGTTTGAGCATTGAAGTCAAAGATGTAGTTGAAGTAATAAAAGGTTGATTTTTTTGATTTATTTCTTTAGGAAGGTTTAATATGAATATAGTTGCTTCATAAATCAATTAAATTATTCATACCCATTTTAAGTAATTTCATTATTACAGTAGTAAGTAATTACATCTCATGCTTTCTGTGGTAATTACATCTCATATTTTCTGCGGTAACAATATGTCAAAAATGATCTTTAGTGATGATTAATTAATTGTAATAATTGAAATGTCGCTAAATAAATATTTTTAGAGGCAATTGGCATTCTTTGTAAATATTTCTAAAATCTATAGCTACATTAAACCCAATAATAATATCAAAACCTACTACTTTGATTACATATATATATATATAATATTTTTTTAATTTTAAAATAAACTGTTCTTTTTTTCATTTTTTTGTTAAAATGTATTAAAGTTAAAAGGGTAAAAATGTTTTAAAAGGTAAAATAACATAAATAAAATATCATTCTGGTCAAATTCTGGCCAAATTTTCTAGCCAAAATGATTTTTTCATTAATGAATTCATTAAATATAGTAATTAAAAGGAGCTATAGAAAATTTAGTACTTACCAATTTTAAATTTTGGCTCTACTTTTAAGTAAGTATTTATTCATCTTTTTTACTCATATGTTTAAATATTTCGAATTTGAATCATGAAAATGAAATGACACGGGTTAAGAAATTGTCATTTTTCAAATATAAATTCAAATTAATCAAATTTCAAATCGTATTTTAAATATCAATTTAAAAAAAAAAAAAAAAAAAAAAAAAGGGGGAAAATGGACTTGTGAATGAGCACATGCTGATGCATTTAAGAGAGCAAAAACCACATGGTTCTGACCAACTCACCTCGTTATACACAAATTTCATAAAAGCAGAAATCTATACTTTTTATTTGTTTTTTGGTTAATAATAATAAATAATAGAAAAATCCTTTTGGCCAGAAAATTAAAAAAATATGTTATTTTATCTTTTTAATTATTTTTACCCTTTTAACTTTAATACATTTTAATTAAAAAATGGAAAACAAATCAGTTTGACTTTAAATAAAAAGAATACTATAGGCTTTTTTTATTTTCTGGCCAAATTCTAACCAAATTTTCTGACCCTTTAGCATTACCCTATAAATAATTTGAGTAACTCAGTTTATTAGTCAACTATAATTGTACTCAATAAGTTTATAATGAATGCTTCAATTTCAAAAGATACGTTACAACAATAATAAATTTAGTATAATTTATATATAAGGTCCGAGAAAGGTAAATTATATATAGGTAAGGTTTTAAAAAGGTAAATTATATGTAGATTAGGAAGAAAGTCATTTTAAGCGTTGAATAGTCTGATGCATACTTTTTATTAAAAAGTCGTAAACACACAATTCATCAAAAAAAATTGGGTCTAGCACTAATCCAGATCATATTTCTACCTCCTAAAAATAGAAAAAAAGTTATTTTTGATTCATAAGATTACGTTAAAGCCAATTATTAGAATATCAATTTATAATAGTATACAATTTTAAAGGTTCTTTTATGTCCCTTATATAATATTCACGTTAAGTTAGAAAAAATCATTTTTCATTTTATATATAAGAGATATAATGTAGAATAATAATGGGTACGATAGTAATATATAAATTGAACTATTTAAAGATAAAAATATTTTTAAAAAATACATTTTATTCAGTGTTCATGAATCAATCTATGACTCGAATAATTGATCTAGATTCGAACTAAAAATTCTCATTTTAGAAAGGATAAAATGCTCTTAAAATTTAAAACTCACAATTCTTTCTAAACTAATCTACAACAAAAAATTTAATTATTAATCATTATATAACAATTTTTTCATTATTAATCACCAGATACAAATTTATAAGTTGCAAAAATAACAAAAAAAAAATTCATTTTGGCACAAATAGTTTAACTATATGTATGTGTGAGAGAGAAAGTAGAGAGAGAGAGAAACATAGTTGGAAGTTGTACTGGTTTATTTGCAACTAAACCTACCACCCTAATCATGATTAAACTAATAAACTAAATCTTTCAAAAACTTTAATTATTACTTAGAACATTTTACTTTATTATTACTATTTTCTTTATCTAAATTTATGTAATGTAGAGTTGAGTTTAAAAAAGAAGATTTTAAAAAAAGAAACGTAATTTAAAATAATTTATGAATATTTATGTCATTATAAATTACATCATTTAACAACTTGTTTGGACTTTTGTTAGTTGTTACCTATTATATTATATTCTTCTTATTATTATTATTATTTTAATTATAGTATTTACTTTGATTGTTATTTAATTTTATTAATTATAATATTTAATTCTTTGAACTTCCTTATTATTTTCATCTACCTCATATCTTCTTTTTTTTATAAAAAAAATACTACAAAAATTATTTTTGAGATTATTAATGTAGGATATTATGAAATAATGAGATCCGATACAATCTATCTAAATATTATACTAATTAAAATAATATAACATAATATAGCACAATATTATGAAATGGCAAGAATTGTGATAACCATCTTATAAAATAAAAAGTTTAAACATAAATTATTTCTAAATATAAAAAATATTATTCTTTCTGATCATCATATATCATATATTTTATATATATATATATAGAACCTTATACCCGCCTATGTGGCGTCACCATAGATCATGATTCCCTTTTAATTTATTTATTTTCAAAACTAGCCTTCCGTTTTCATGAAAAATTGTGACTTTTATGAAGAGTTGTGACTTTTATGAAGAGTTGCGACTTTTATGAAAGATTGTGACGTTTATGAAAGGTTGTGACATTTCTGAAGGGTTGTGACTTTTCCAAAGAGTTGTGACCTTTCTGATAAGACACAATAAACATTTGTTTACACTACCCTTTGTTGTCTATAAATAGAGGGATTTCCTCTCATTTTAAAACACGAAAATTCTGAACTTCTTCTTCTTCTTCTGCACAATTAAATATTCGTGTACTTTGCTCATGTTGAGTGGCTTACTGACACCATTGTTTTTTGTATCAATACGTTGGTGAATAAAAATCGTTCCATCCTAAGAGGATCTAATTCTTTAAACCTCAGGTATTAGAGGGGAATAATTTTCTTAAGGGGACACTGTGCATTCAGTGGACTCAATTTTTTCCTTTCTATTTCATTCTATTTTTACATATCCTGGTATTTTTTTACAGCATTAATTTATGCTTATGATGTTAATTGTTGTTTTTGAGTACATGTTTTAAACTATGTTATTTATGTTTTTGCAAAGTTATTTTCTCCAGTTATACTAAACATATACACGTATAGTAGATATATTCATTGTGCAGAAAACAATTATTATAATCGGTTCCAAGAATTCATGTTTTGATATTCTATATAAAATTCTATAACTTAAAAGTACTATATATAAGCTTACATATCATCTATTTTAACATAGATATGAAGTTTCTCACTTATCAATTGAAGAAATTTATTATGCAAGTTCAAAAGTTATAATTGCTTTCATGTTCAAGCGTAATTTCTTCTTTTGAATCTGTTAACAAATTTTTGAATTTTTCTTTGAGACATATATCATACTTGTATAATCTATGCAACTTAAATGTGTTTTTTTTCTTACAAAACACCTTTGTATATATTCTTATTTTCTTCTTTATTTTCCTTTTAATGCTGATTAAAGAACCAATGATTTATTATTTCTTGAATAATTCATTCATTAGAGGTTCTTGAGTTATGTGATAATGATAAATAATCAAATTCATGTTGGAATATTGCTAATATTTTTTTTGAGAATCTATTTTTTTAATTATTTTTAATGTATGGATATTAGTAAAGGTTATTTGCAAGTTCAATGCAATTATTATTTATGACCATGCGAAGCACGGGTAAATTACCTAGTATAAACTAAAAAAGAAATCTAGTGAATCACATATTATTGGAAATATGGAATTGCCTGAATATCAATTATTAATTAAAAATAATTCATAGATGCTCTTCTACTCCACATATGCATTCATCAGAGCTGAGAACTGTGACAACTGTTTCTTCAGATCAACCCCTTTTCTTCAACAATAAAGAAGCAAAATACTAAAGTACTACTAATAATAATAATATAGATTTTTAATTTTTTTTTTTTTTTAAAAAAAAAAAGAGGAGCAATACATCACTCACTCTAAGAAGATCCACCCCTTTTTCTTTTTTTCACCCAAAAAAGTGTTCTTCTACATTTGATTTCTCAAATACCCAAAAGCCTATTTTGAGTTCAATCTTACCATTCTTGAATAAAAATGCTATCTTTATGTGTTTTGTGTTTATGGGTATCTAAGTCTTGAATAACAATGCAATCTTTATGTGTTTTGTGTTTATGGGTGTCAAAGTTTTGAATAAAAAACCAATCTTTATGTGTTTTGTGTTAAAGGGTATCAAACTTTTCTTCTTTTCTTTGGGATTGATCTAAAAAAGATTAAATTTTTAGTTGTTTTGACTGATGAAGAAAATAGTGTGACTGATTTTCGTGAGTTCTTGGCATATTTTTTTTGGATTTATTCAAGTGTTTAGTTTAGGATTTTAGTAATGGAGTCAAGAATGGAACATTATGAGATCATGGAACAGATTGGGCGTGGAGCATTTGGTGCTGCTATTTTAGTTAATCACAAGCAAGAAAGAAAGAAGTAATTAAAAAGTTTGGTTTTTTCTTGAAAATGCTTATAAGATTTGAATTTGATGTATTATTGATTTTGTTTCTTTGTGGGGTTTGTTGAATTAATAGGTATGTGCTCAAGAAGATTCGATTAGCTCGACAAACTGAACGTTGCAGGAGATCTGCTCATCAAGAGGTAGTACATTGTGTTGTTTCTCAATTTTATTTGGTTGTGGTTTTTGCATTTTGTGCATCAAGAGTTACTAATAGCCTGTTTTGCCATGTTTTTGGGGAAGTCAAAAGTGTTTATTTTATAGAGTTGAGCTGTTTGGCCGAGCTTTTAGGAAAAAACTGCATTTTTGAGTAGTAGCGGGAGCTGTATTTCAGAAACTGAAGAAAGTAGTTTTGGTCCAGAAGCACTTCTTTGACCTTGGCCAAGCACAAATTGTTGCTCTAATATTAGCAAAGTGTTTTACAAATTGATTAGCCAAATACAAACTGCTACTCTCCGATGTACTTTTTTGGAAAGCACCTCTGACAAAAGACACATTTCAAAATAAGCAGATTTGGAACCAAACAGGCCATTAAATAAGGATACAGAAATTTTGGTGCTGGAAGAAGAGAAGATTGTCTTTAGCTTAAATCATTGAGTATGATGGCTTTTTCTCCTGAATAGTATATTTCAGGCAGAGTGTACTGGAAATTAAAAATATTTTCTTTAGCTTAAAAGTTTGAATATGATGGCTTTTTTGTCGTGAATAGTTTATGTTCATCAACTATTGAGTTTGAAGTTCACTTCTATTTGGGACCAGGGATGCTCTTGGAATCCCTTTATCTAGTTTCTTTTGGTTTCAGAGTTGAATTTTATCTTTTTGCCGATTCTGATTTTACCCGATTTCTTGACTAGCTCTTGTTGTCCCTTGAGAGTGTTTTCATATCACTTGATAAAGATTATACATCTTTGATTCACTCTATACTGGGAACTTATATAAGTGAAACTTCAAGAAGTAAATGTGGCTAAATTCTTATGTTTTCTAGTTGTGCTCCATTTTGTCTCTATCATGTACAATTTTCATCTCAATATGTTCTCATCTTGGCTCTCATTGTTTATTTGGTGCATGAGACTCTTCTCTATGTAAATTTATGTAAATGCATAGCTATTCAAAATTCTTGACATGTATTTTCTTGCAACTTGGATGTGCAGATGGCACTGATCGCTCGTCTTCAACATCCATATATTGTTGAGTTCAAGGAAGCATGGGTAGAGAAGGTGAGAAGCCTGATTTGTTTCAAGTGCTGAGTTGACTATAATATCCTTGAAAATTGGTGATTATTTTACTCTCATGTCAATCGTACTGTAGGGCTGCTATGTTTGCATTGTTACCGGCTATTGCGAAGGTGGTGATATGTAAGTCTCTACATAACTTCTCATTTTTCATTAATTTAACTGCTAAACTTAAGTTTAACAATGCATTTGATAGGGCTGAACTGATGAAAAAAGCAAATGGGCAATATTTTCCAGAAGAGGTATGTTGACAATGTATTTTCGTTTTATCATTTTTCTGGGACATGTTAATTGTACACTACGGACACGGGAAAACAAGTTTATAGCTAATTTACGAGTTAATTTGTTCAATTCGTTGGGGTAATGTATTATTGCTCTAATATAAACTTCAGTTAGTTGCCATTTTCGGGTGTCTAATCCTTCAGAGATGTTCATAATGCAGAAACTTCTGAAGTGGTTCACTCAAATTTTGTTGGCAGTGGAATATCTGCATTCAAACTTTGTACTGCACCGTGACCTTAAAGTGCGTATCTTATTATCTGTTAATATCATTTTTTAATTTTTTTTGCTCTCCAATCTATTTTCTGAGGTGATTTCTGCACCTTTCTGTGGCAGTGCTCAAACATCTTTCTGACCAAGGAACACAATGTTCGCCTTGGTAACTACCAATGCTTTTGTTCTTTTATTGAAGTGAAGATAGATACAGTCGATTTTTCTGATGTAGGCCTACATATTTTTTTCCCTTTTACTTTTTTCTCCAGGGGATTTTGGCCTTGCGAAAACGTTGAAGGCTGATGACTTGGCTTCTTCAGTATGTATCTGATACCCGATGCTTTTCTTTGTTATTTTCACCTAACCTACGTAGCTCAAATTAGTTTCTACATTCTTAAAATGAAATGTAGGATACAGCATGGCACGGGTAAATCAAGTTGGTGTTTAATTCATTTGGTTAATTATTTACATTGTAAAAGTTAGTCTAACAGAAGGCAGACCTAGAGACATGCATGGTTCATGTCTTATATTGTTTATTACTGGCATAGATACATTTCAGAAATCATAGTTCAGTATCTTATTTCTACCTCTTTTGAATTTCTCCACCCCGATCCATTTTATTGATGATGTGCTCTGTGTCCAACATGTGTCATTTTGGATCAGATATGGGCAACAGTACGAACTTGCATGATGATTAAGCACAATCTGAACTATATTTTGCCTAAATAAAACCTGGCATTTAGTTTCTAAATATTTTCCCACTTAGCCAAGCCATAGAGAAAACAGAAACCAAGGATGCGAACACTCAGGAGTGTTACATTCAGGATGACCTAGCCTACATCCCCTCCCCCGTCCCCACCCGCTAGGCTAAAGAAAAAATAACAAGAAATAATGGAAGATATCACTTAATGGAACTAAATAAGCTAAAACTTCTAGTGGAAGAGATGTTTCAGTAAGCTAATAGTGTTATTTTATATTCCAGGTAGTTGGAACTCCCAATTACATGTGCCCAGAACTTCTTACGGATATTCCATACGGTTTTAAATCAGATATTTGGTCCTTAGGTATGTAACTCCTTTACTCCATTCTGGTTCAAGTGCATTTATATCTTACTTTGAATGTGGTGCCAAATTGTATTGGAGTTTTCTGTAGACATTCATTTCCAATAACTTTTGGAAGATATGAACCTCTCACCTATGTATGTCATCTGTTACCACACCTTTCATTTCATAAGGTTATCTTCTTTCCCAACTCTGAGGACACTGGTTTATTGTAGCAATAATCTCGTGTTTATTTGATATATATACATGTCATTGTGGGCTTCTTCTGTGTCTTGAATCCATTCATTTCTTGACCAGGCTGCTGTATGTATGAAATGGCTGCTCACCGCCCTGCATTTAAAGCATTTGTAAGGCTTCTTGAATTTGTTTCTATCATCTCCATTTCAATTCCTTGGATACATAATGAAATGGGAAACTGACCATATATTTTATCTCTTTTGATTAATTTACAAATAGAAGCTTAAATGACTGTCTCTGCATATATAGAGACCTTCGGATGGGGGGTTTCGTTTGTAAGTTAGTGAATTCAAGTGACAAGCAAATCCAAATTCCAACTATATTGTTGAAGAGATGTTCTTCCTTTTAAGTCTGTCCCGCAAAGAATGTCGTCTTTCTATAATTAAAGTTAATTTTAACTTTAAAATTCCCCGTTTACCCTTAATGAAATGATTTATAGCTACACAAATGTCTAAGGTTTATTTTAGACAACAAATTTCAAAAAGTCTTGCTTTCTTTCTTAAACTTTGTGCTGTTTCTATTATCTCCATTTCAATTCCTCGGATACATAATGAAATGGGAAACTGACCTTATATTTTATCTCTATTGATTAATTTACGAATAGAAGCTTAAATGACTGTCTCTGCATATATAGAGACCTTGGGATGGGGGGTTTCGTTTGTAAGTTAGTGAATTCAAGTGACAAGTAAATCCAAATTCCAACTATGTTGTTGAAGAGATGTTCTTCCTTTTAAGTCTGTCCCGCAAAGAATGTCGTCTTTCTATAATTAAAGTTAATTTTAACTTTAAAATTCCCCGTTTACCCTTAATGAAATGATTTATAGCTACACAAATGTCTAAGGTTTATTTTAGACAACAAATTTCAAAAAGTCTTGCTTTCTTTCTTAAACTTTGTGCCAAGTCAAACGGTGCAACATAAATAGGGATAGAGGGAGTAGATGTCAAATCAAAGTGCAAACTGCCTTATATACTTATATAGAGAACTCAGTTTAGACTCCTAATAAGTTAAGCCCTTATCTCTAACTAAAACATTAAGATAAAATCAAACTGAAGTGATGACAATAAAAGAATAATTCATGATGATAAAGGATAAAATTTTAGAGGTTTTAGCTACTTAAAGCGAGAGTGCGCCCAAAAATTGAGAAGAGTGCCACTAATGTTGTGGCAAAGGAGGCCTACTATACATATATTGAATTAGTAACCAGTTAAACACTGAACTAGACAAAATTTCAGTGAACTATTGAAGCTATCAGCGTGATTGATCAATGATTTACTGTGGCATAATCTTGAAAATAGTTAATGCTGAATGATGCTATGGGTCTTGGTTGTGGGAGCAAATAAGTGCAATTTCATATATATGCTACTTATTGTATGTTTGTTTCCTCAAAATGAGAACCTATTGCTACTTATACTGAATTTGACACTTCATAATACACTTCATAATGATTCAGGACATGGCAGGACTGATAAGCAAAATAAACAGATCATGCATTGGCCCATTGCCACCTTGTTATTCTCCGTCCTTGTAAGTCAGGCCTTTGTTTTGCGAGAATAATTTGTCTTTGTGCTAAAGCTTCTACTCATAGGTGTTTAATTGATAATTTATGTGTGAATATTTAGTCATGTTTTAGAAGATAATTTTTCTTCTTTCCTTTCTTGTAACTGTTAATGTTCTGCAATGGCCCCATTATCCACCGAATTCTGAACCGTACACCACTAGCCTCGAGGATTTCTCGGTTATCAAAAAGTTGTTCTTAATGGTCTATCTTCTCCTTCTTCGTGGCACATGACAATTTCTTAACATTTTGAAGCAAATGTAAACACTTCGAAATACTAGAATTTGAAATCATGTGTACTCATAATCCCTCTGGAAGATGTTACATGTTCAAGTTATCAACTTTCAACAGACAACAAATCCGAGCCTCAATCTTGACATTATGAATGCTCTATTCTTCTGTAACATGCTTATTTGAGATGGTGCACTTGTTTGTCATTATGTTTCATTTGGATATTGTTTTCACAGAAAAACAGTTATTAGAGGAATGCTGAGGAAGAGCCCCGAGCATCGACCTACTGTAAGCTTACCAATTTAAATTTTTTTGTCGGAATGTCATGTCCATTGTCTGACCTCAATATTTTCAGGCATCGGAACTCCTGAAGCACCCATATTTGCAGCCTTACGTGGATCAGTATCGACCATCCTTTAGTCCTCCTCCATTAAGTTCTCCTGAAAAACCTCTCACTGCTGGTCGTGACTCCGGAAAGAATATGGCAGAAAGCCAAAGTAGTACCAGTTCATGCAGTGATAAAGATAGTTTAAAGTCGAGCGAGAACTTGCAGGAAATGACTTGCAATGATGACCATAAAGGCACTAACACGAATGTTGCCTTTGTTGATCATGAAGACTTTGAGCAACATTATTCTAGTGAGGAACATCATGGGGCCGACACAGAGGACTATGACTCTAGGAACATTTTGCATGACGAGAAAAAATGTGATGCAGAAGCTAAGCAACCCACAACTATAAAAAATATTATGTTGGCTTTGAAAGAGGGAAAAACGAGGGAACATAGTTCTCCCATGAGAGGTGGCAAGACAAAGGTCAGTGGTACTGGTGCAAGCAAAGCTAACATTGAAGCATCACCGAAAGTCCTAAAACCAGGTTCACCTACTCCTATCTCGAAATCTAATGCACATACACCACCTACTTTGAAGAATCAGGTATCAAGTCCCTAATCCTCTTATCTTGACTAGCGCTTGACTATTAGTTGGATAATATCTATATTTTAATTACCTTTTCCTTGCAGTTACCTACCACTGAGTCCACCTCGAAGAATAAACCAAGAAACGGGGGAATCTCTCCCTCTGGCACTATAAGACAAGTCGTGCATGATAGATCACCTACAAGGCCCAGACAGAGAACACCTCCTAAATTTACTAAGCAACCGTCGTTTACTGGAAGGCTACAGCCAGTGTGTCATGATGCCTTGAATTCTGCGAACGATGATGTAGAGTGTGGTCCAAATGACAAGTTGCATGACCCCGAAAGGATTCTTGATACTTTTCCTGATGGCTATCATATACATGCCACAAAGAAAGACCCCGAAAGGATCCCTGGTTCTTCTCCTGGTGGTTGTCAAATACATGCCACAAAGAACAGCATGCTGCATTCTCGAAAGGTTTCATCAGGAGCTTTTAAAGGAATGCAAACAGAGAGCAGCAATTCTGCTTCTTCTTCAGTGTCGATCCAAGGATTTGAACTTTGTGATGATTCAACAAATCATTTTATTAATTTGGCCGAACAAATGGTTGGAAGTCATGAACAAGCTAGTGAAACTGAAACCATAGGGTCAAGACCTTTGTGTTCAGTTACTACATCATCACACTCATATAATGCTTATAGTTCTAGGGGAAACCATGAAGATAACCAGATATCTGAAGCAGGCTCCATTGAAAAGCATGAGGAGAATCATCAAAGTTTGGACGTTGGTACTTGCAATGAGAGATCAAATTCGTACGTAGCTACGGATACTGCATCTCCACACTTGATAGAGATTGCTATTTGTGAGGGTGATTCCACAACAAGCAAGCCTGATTCTACCACTGATATTTTGCATCTGACTAACCCCAGTTTAGCATCCTGCGGTATTGACAAGTCTATGGCAACGTTGTCATCCTCCACAACAAGTGTCTCTCCCACTACTCCACTCGTTTCCTCAAGCCAAAACAATCTGCTCCACTCTAACCTTACTTCAAAAGCCAATGGTGATGACAAGTTCTTGACCAAGGAACTCTTTCCCTCGACAACTGAAAGTGCCTCCCCTTCCACCCCTCCTATTTCAGCCAGCCAAAATAATTTTTTGGCAGACAAGGTAAGTGTTCCACAGAATGTGATTCTTGAAAAAGCGGCTTCTTCTCAGCTCAAACAAGCTTTTGATGATGTCATACATGTCATAAGACACAGTAGTTTCCGAGTGGGTATTGAGCAACCAGTGATTGACACTGTGGAGAGAAATGTTGATGTTGGAAAACGTATGAATGTCGTAAGAGATGAGCTTGATAGAAATCTAACTTCTCCTATTGCTCCCAAATCGTCTACTTCTGGATCAGTGAGTGTTAAATCCAATATATCCGATTGTGTCCATAATAAGGAAATGGATGTAAGAAACCAGGGCAGTCCCACCTCTTCACGTCCAAGATTAGATTCTTCGGAACCAGCAAAGACCAATGCAACACTTGTGGAGGACGAACGACCAGTAAAGGAAATATTAGATGTAAAATCTTTTAGGCAGAGAGCAGAGGCACTTGAAGGGCTGTTGGAATTATCGGCTGACTTGCTGGAGAATAACAGATTAGAAGAGCTCTCTGTTGTTCTTAAACCATTCGGTAAGGACAAGGTGTCGCCAAGGGAGACAGCTATCTGGTTGGCTAAGAGTCTGAAAGGAATGATGCTCGATGATTCTGCAAGAAATTCATGATCCATTTCACTAGTGTTTCTCTACTCTTCAACTTCCAATTGAGTTCTCCAAAGGAAACAGTTAAATAGGTTCTTTGACTATCCTTTTTCCCTATAGTATTTTAGCAATTTTTTCTTTCCAGTAACTGTAAATAGAGAGCACACAGATTTGAACGATTTTTTATTCCGCAAAATGTAACAATGTCTCCTTACATTACCTTTTGCTTACTGTTATCACGATTTTGATATGTTGTACTCTGCTGTTTTTCCAATGCATATACTTTTGAGTCAATTAGTTCTAATGTATTACATATATGTACTTGTACCCTGCTCTAGCTACAATCGTTCATAATTGAGAACGATAAGTAGATGACTATGTGCGTTGATCAATAGTTTCACGATGCTAAACGGGTTGTTGATTCTGTTTTAGAGATTGATTTCCCTTCTCTGCTCAGGATCTGATTGAAAATGTTCTTGATTTGGTAAGAAGTAAGAATATATGGTTGGCAAAATACAAATTTTCCATGCCAACTTACCTTGAAACTTTTGCTTCATGAAGAATTGGTTACTGTGTTCTCGGATTCTTTTAAAATACTGCTGCATATGTGTTGGATCCTCCAAAAATGCCCTACTAAAGTGTTCCCTATTCCAACAGTACAACTTAGCAGAATCTCGAGCTATTCACAATTTGCTCTACTAAAGAGGTTCCCAGAGCAACTGTAAAATTATCTGACCTATATAGGTTATGAGATCGAGTCGTGTAATCAGACAATGATGATTACGTTAGGATAAGTGGCTTACATTGAACCTCCTTGAGGTGCGGCCCTTCCCCGGGCAACTACTTGACCCCAAAGATGCGATTCTCATTTGACTAACTAACTTTTCTAATCTGGCAAAAGTTCATATGAATACATATTTTTTATTTTAGGTGAAAAGAGCCAAATATATCCATCAACTTGCTTTTAGATTTGATATATCATCGTTAAAAGAATGATCTATTAATAGCCATACACAAATGGCCGACGGGAAGTGAAAATTCGATTTTAAATTTATTTTTTAGAGTTCTTATTAAAATAAAAGTTACAAGATATATTTGATCATTCTCGCAAAATTCACTGATATTTTATGATATTTACAACAAGTCAACAATAATAACATATTTCGTAAAATTTCACAAGTGGGATATAGAGATAGAGGTATAAAAACCTTACCATTATCTCGTGGAGACAGAGAAGTTGTTTTCGAAAGAGCAAATATTTTGATAATTCTTACTTTTGGTTTATTTTCACAAATTCTAGAAAGAATTGGATAAAACAAAAAAAAACAAAAAAACAGAGGTGAAACACTTGTGGAGAAAACATTGTCTTTCTTGTTAAAGAATTCCTCCATGTCTGAAAATCCATTACAGCTTCTGTTCAAGACATACGAGAAAGTATCGAACTCTATACAAACCCAACTTGCTCAATTCATAGGTGTAATCCCAAAAGTTCATTCATCTCATAATAATAATGATGATCACCATTCCTTCTCTTTGCTCACTTCTTCATCTTCTTCCAAGAATCAACTTGCTTCAACTATGCTGCTTCAACATTCTGAATCACCCAAGAAGGTATTTTTAAGGGTCTTCAATTTTATTTTATTATTTTTGTAGTTTGGTATTGTGGTTTTAGTGTTATTGTGGAGGTATGCAGATAATGCACAACAAGTGTTTGATGAAAGTTCTCATAGAGAATCTGAGTGTCTTTTTAATTGTACTGTTCAAATATGTTTGATTGCCGAAATGGGTTTTGAGCTATTTTAACTGAATTGACAATGGTGCCTTGAAGTGGAGGAGTTAGTATTTTCAAGAAGGTGGTTCAAAATATGAAAGAAGTAAACACACAAAGAAGCCAAAAGTGGTTCAATTTCTAATATATACATAAAAAATAGGATTTTAACCATGTATGAACAGTGTAACTTGGCACTGTAGGGGGTTCGGAGTTCGGACCCTCCCCTGCTTATGGGTCAGTGTTCTCTCTAGTAGTATATGCTAGATGAGGCTAAGTGTTTACCAGATAGTACTAAGGAAAAAGAAAAAAATGTTTCTTTTGTGTCAAAGGTAGAGGTAAGTTCTGCGTACATACTACCATCCCTATACCCCACTTGTGGGATTACAATGGGTATGTTGTTGTTGTTTTGAATCAAATGTATGAAGGGTTTCGAACTCTACCTATATGAAGAGCATAGCCAGTTCCAACGCCGGATAAAAAAGCAGTGTCGCAGTATGTAGATGCAAGCATAAAAATAGCTAACTGTGATTTATCCTCTGCTCTGGATACTATTTGTTGCGACATGCTACTTGGATGTGTGCTACATTGTCAAAGTGGAGTTGGCTTGAATATAGCGGAACGGATATAGAGAATTTATATAGTTGGTCTGAACTATGTTCGGGAATTGAGGCGTAGTTGATAATATCAATGCAGGAGGATTTTGCAATTACCACCAACAAAGAAAAGACTACATAGTGATTAAATTGCTTTCTTAAAGAAGTCTTGGTATAAGATGGGGAGTGAATATATTGTCGCAATTGGGTTACTTTGAGCTATTACTTCTTTCATTTGTAACAACTTCATTGGTGCTGCAGGGGGAGTATTTATGTTTAGCAGCAGTTGATTTTTTTGTTGAGAGGTGTTGTTTTAGACTGGGAATATCTTGTTCAACAATTGATCTTAGATTGTATAAATGGGAGTTGATGCATCAAATAATATTAGTCTTAGGTATTTGCTCTAGATCTCTTATCCATCTAGCTCTTTGGTATGCAACTGTTCTGGAAGATCGAGACGTTAGGTGCTCATTATTCACCAGGATACTGTAACCCAGCATATCTTGGTTTTCAGTTGTTAATCATTTGTTTTTCACACCACATATTTTTTTAATGTAGTAAGCTATAATAATTGTGTCACTCCTTTTAATTAAAACGGAAAATCTCAACATATAGTTGTGAACATAATTGTTAATCAACTAACTTTCTTTCTCAGGAGAAAAGTTCTAGCCCAGTGACTAAAGAAGAGCTTGGAAGAGCTACTTGGACTTTTCTTCACACACTTGGAGCTCAGGTCAAGTATCCATCTTTTCTATAGCAGCAGTTCTCTTTCTACTCAGCTTTAAAAACCTTGCAATGAGAAATTTTAGCCCAAGTTGTTAAGGGATTTCAGTTGAACAGTATTTAGATATAAAACATGTTCATTAATTTTATCGATACCATAGTTAAGAGAAGTGAAACCACTTATTACCCCTCTAATTGTTTGATCATGATCATTAATTCTTTTATTTTGACAATTGATGGTCTGGTTTTTATTTTATCCTACAGTGTTGTTATATATTTAGTCTACCTGATGCTCTTGATGGTTAATAAAAATGTCTTTTAAGCACGGACACCATGGTTGTAGAAAATGTCTTTTGGAAGTGTAATTATACAATAATGGTCCTCAGGGTAATCCTTATCCGCATAGTTCTCTTTTCTTTTTGTGCTCGAAAGTAATACTTTTTTCTCATTGAAATTTCTTACCTGTTGACCTTTATGATCATGAGCTCACTTGTTCCTTTTTTCCAGTATCCAGACAAGCCAACCAGACAACAAAGGAAGGATGTGAAAGAACTGGTATGGTGCTCAGTCACCCTAAATGACTGTTTTTTCTTGATCTCAAAATTGTGTTTGAAAGATGATATTACATTAGGTCAACGGAGCTACTTTAGAAAGTTGAGGGCTAAATCTGCTAATAGTGATTATCTAGGGGTAGAATAGTTTTCCCTTATCCCTAGTTCATATGGAACAAAATTCCGTTCTTTTCTTGAGCTTTTCATAAGCAATGAGACAAAATTAAGGTGACTGTCAGTATGGGAAGTGTTACACATCGATGCGTCCATTTTATTGCAAGTTCTTCCATTATATACTTCATGACCTTGAGGTCCGTATCACATAAGGATTCTGCTCATAGGTTTGGAGAAAATATTGAGGCTTTTTAGAAACTAAAGGATTGCTTTTGTTGTTTGCCTGCAGATGGCAATATTATCTCGCATGTACCCTTGCAACGAATGTGCAGATCACTTCAAAGAAGTTCTAAGGTACCTAGTTTATGAGCTTTCTCGAGAGCAATAGCGATGGGGTATATTTTCTTTTTACAGAATTGTCCAGTTCTTTTTCCAATTCTAAAACTGTTCAACTTATTTGGTATGGGATTGGCTTAACATTCCCATGTGGTAGACTTTGCTAGGTGCATTTTTTAAAATGTGGTTGGGGCGTGCCTCAATGGTGCTTTGGGGCGAGGCAAGGCAAAGCAAAGCACCTTTGAGTGCACTACAGAGTTTACTGCTTGCGAACATCGATGCACACACGTGGGTGTCTTGTGCCTAACACTGAGGTGCACGATGGCCGAACTTTATATGTCCTAGTCTGTGATGGACAATTTGCCACTTAGTTATAAATTATTATTTTTTGTGATGGCTCACTTGGTGATTGACTTTCATTGTATTCTTTATTGTTGTCTCCACAAAAATCATACCATTAAACTATCCTTTTACTCCCAAAACGTAGTTCTTGCTGACACGTGACAAATTCCTTTTCCATCATTTTCTTTACCTTTCGCTGTCCTACGGGTTAGGCTTGGGGTAGTTTGGCGCCCTACCTGTTTCTCCCTTAGTACCAGCAGTATTAGCAGTTTTCACCTGTGATTTATGTGGCTACCAATTGTGTCGTGTGTTTTGGTTATCATTTTACTTTGATGTTTACTGTCTCCTTTTTCTATACGATATGTGATGCTTCCTCTAGTACTTGTTATGTTTGTTTTCTTTTGTATGTTCTGTGGTATCTGTTACCTGTGTTGGAAGTCTTTCGGAAACTGTACCTGTCAGGTCTGCTTACATTCTACCCTCCACATACCCCACGTTGTGAGATTACACTGGGTATGCTGGTGGTGGTGGTGGCTGTGTACATAAAGAGTCAAGTGCAAAAAGAGATGAGTTGCAAGCGACTGAGTCAATGGTGGACATTAAAGGGCAGAAACCAATTAGTCTGCTGCCATAAAAATGCTCAAAAAGCTTAATGAGTTTCTTCCTGTATGTTATTGAACTTTGTTGCTCATGTTCTTTACAGAGCAAATCCTGTACAAGCTGGATCTCAAGCTGAATTTTCACAATGGTTATGTCACGTGCACAATGTTGTCAATAGAAGGTACTGCGACTTCCCCTTTTTTAACCCGACCAATCATAACCTTTACTTCTCTCTGCTGATAAATGAACTTGTCTAATCCCCTTTATGTTCATTATAGAAAGATTCTCTGGAGTTGAGTATTCATCCAGTGACAGAACTACTTTAGTTAATTGCTACTGTTAAATGGACCTTGCATGACTCAACCCCAAACGCTCCAAGCCATATAAAATCATGTGGGATCTTGTCCTGGCTGATGTGGGACATGCACATCACCCCACCCCCCACCCCCCACTCCAGACACAGACCGGACTGGGGCGTTCACAATCATGAACTGGGGGTATATTCATGATCGCCGCATGGTCCAGGGTCCCCACATCAGATCCAATGGCCCGACTCTGATACCATGTTAAATGAATCTTGGGTCTAATTCAACCCCAATAGCTAGCTCAAAGGGAGGAGGTTTGCCCAATCCATAAAGGAGTCCCAGGATCTTATTCCTGTCCAATATGGGACATTCTCATCAGCTTCCCAATTTTTTCTTTAATGGGTCTTTAAAAACTTATCTTTATCAGATTAGTTCTTCTGTCTCTTTTAAAAACCGATACATAATCTTATTACTGTATGTCTGAAGCAAATTTCAACAATTTTATACAGTTTGAGCAAGCCTAAATTTCCATGTGACCGGGTTGATGCTCGGTGGGGCAAGCTTGACTGTGAGCAGCGCGCATGTGATTTGCAAGGCACTGATAAGTTTTGGTTTTGACACACATATTGAAGCTCTTATATCAGGAACATGACATACAAGAAAAGATGATCCCAGATTTTGTTGTATCATTCAAACCTCCAATCCAAGGAAACAAGATGCGTATTTTTGACTTTGAGAGCATTCAGTATGTATTATAATACCTCTTCATTGTTGAAAACTTGATGTGGCAACCCTTTCCAAGGTGAAGCCTCTGTTCCCAGAGAAATGTAAATTTCTTTCTGCAATGCAAAGTGGCATCTGTATCTATATTCTTGAATGCTGGTTATAAACCTTTGAAAGCCTGGAAGAGACTTAAGTAGTGTTGATGTTTTCATTTTTGGCTTTCAGCACTTTAAGTAACAAAAAAGTGGCAGAAAATTACCCGACAACCGAAAGAAAAAAATCACGAGGCAAAAGATTATATATTTTTTTATGACAAGGGAAACCCGCATCCGCTACCCTTTGGGTGCGCATAGGGTAAAATCCCGCTCCTATGCAATAGCTCGCAAAGCAAATGAGGTAACCCGCACTAGGCAAGCCTGGTGTGACGAGCTCGACCCAGAAGGCAAACCCCTTGCTTTCGCTGGCAAGGGGTTTCAAACTTGAGACCTTAAATATGGAAGTCCCAAGCCCAAACCACTGGGCCACCCTGAAGGATAAAAATTATATTTTTGTATCATGATATAACATAAGTTATGCTTACAAGGCAACACAAGTTATGTCACGTAATTCTAATAGAAGTTATGTTGTTAGAGGCATAAGTTCAGTACATAACCCACGACATAAATAGGCAAAAGTTCAGTTTTAGAATTCACAAAGTTATGCCTAACATTTATGTCTTGTGAATTAGATGTTATGCAACTTATGCCGGACAAGGCAAAAGTTAAGGGTACTTTTAACTCATGAAATTTCATTATGTAATGAGAAACAAAGCCAAAAATTAAAGACCACTCCGAAATAGAGGCCATCCTTGCAAAAAAACTTGAAGAACATTATAAAATATTCTACAACTTCCCTTCCCATCAATCTCAACTATCTAATTATCTATGTTTCATTGAAGCCATCTGGTAATTGCTGCTTATCTATGTAATTATGGCAATCATACCTATTTTTATGACAAGATAAATAAATATCCAGAAGGTATTCTTGCAAAAATAGTGTCAAATGAAATTTATTTTGGTTATTCTGAAGTCAGTACAACCTTTAGAAGGGATAAACTCTCATTAGACCTTTAGGAAATATGTACTTGAGAGTATAACAACATATTCAATATAGTCCCACAAAATAGTATCTAGAGAAGGTGGAGTATACACAAACCTTACCTTTTTAGAGAGAATGTTTCATACACGTTGATGAATGAACTATTAGCCTAATTAACAAGTGCCATTTGGTATTCAGTAGTGTGACGAACGAATATAAAATCATTCAAGAATTTTAGGAACAGTAACAGATCAAACTTCTTCACCAGTCCATGCCAAAATCATGAATCATTCAGAAAAAGTAAAATACATATGTGACTCTTTTATCCAATCTGATAAAAGCTATAAAGACGAGTAGCGTGAACCAGTGTCGTAGACGCGACCACCTAGTCCAAGCAAACTAAAAGAAAGATTCAATACTATTCTAAGCAGTTATTCAATAATAGCGTGAACCAGTTTCATAGACGCGACCGCCTGGGTATTGTACTCTAGGTTCATATCCGTGATCCCTTCCACTGTTGCCAAGATATCGAGCATTCTCCCTGTAAGAATCATAACTATCAGCATTATAGGCTGCTTGCCGTTCTCCTGCTGGAGAGTTATAGGCAACTTGTCGCTCCCCTGCTGGAGAGTTTGCCACATATCCACGAGCATTGTTAGCGCTCATGTTGCTGTGTCGATAGTTTTCCAAAGCAACTTGCTCATACTGTTGTTTTCTGGCATGAGACTCCCTTCGAAGGACTTCATCTCTGTGATTAGCTTGCCGGGCGCGAAGGGCAACTAGCTGTTCTTGATATTGTGTGTTGATTGCATTTATCCGCTGAAATATAAGCCAAAAATGTTACTCTCATTAAAACAAGATTTCTATACCAATAAAAGGCTGT
This sequence comes from Solanum tuberosum, assembly GCF_000226075.1. Taxonomy (NCBI): domain Eukaryota; kingdom Viridiplantae; phylum Streptophyta; class Magnoliopsida; order Solanales; family Solanaceae; genus Solanum; species Solanum tuberosum. The sequence goes on along the minus strand of NW_006238943.1, from coordinate 2,467,910 downwards.
GATTGGTCTAAAGGGCGGGTCACAGACGGATTTCTCGGTTATCAAAAAAAA
>NW_006238943.1:2456595-2467636 GCF_000226075.1 Solanum tuberosum | reverse complement strand
ACAGACGGATTTCTCGGTTATAAAAAAAAAAAAAAAAAACTTAACATACAATGTCACATACAGAAACATCGAGAACCTCTACCCTCAATACTTAGTTGTAAACCATAACTGATCTAAAAGCAATACTAGGATGAAAATCCTGCAAGATTTTGCAGTGTATTGTCCATATATGTGCGACTGCCTTAATTATATTACTTAATATTTCAATATCAAAATTCTATACAATAACATAACATAGTTACATGACATGAATACAAAGTAAAGAAGGAGTAACATCATAAACAGGGAATCTTAGCATTCTTATATAAGCCATAGATGTTGTGAGTGCCATGCTGATTTTCAGTTTCATGTCTGGAAAGATTCTGTACTTTTATCTATCTACTTCTCGTGATGTTTTGGTTCTCTATTTGAGTATACTTTTCACAAGAAAAAGTATCAGGTTCTCCATTTGAGTTTACTTTTCACCAGAAAAAGTATCCCCTCATTTTAAATGTGGCTCTAGGGAAAAGAATATTTATTACAGAAGAAAAATGTTTTTGCATGCAATTATTCCCATATCAAAGTTTGTTAACAGTTTGAACTTAATTGAACATAAAACTGTAACTTAACTCCACATCCCAAGTAGAACAACGTCGCAAAACTGAGAATCCCCGAAGGAGACAAATGTCTGGCCAGGGTTTAGAAGGAATGCCATTCATGGTGATGAGTGATGACTTATGAGGAAGCCCGTAATTCACCTAGTTCATTTTCTTTATACAATGCTGTCCAAGTCAGATTCTGCATACCTGAATTAATTTCATGGAATACCTGCTACCTCCCACTAGTAGAGGTATACGCCAATGCTTGAACAGATGGGATGAAATCAGTGTTGTTGCCTCCACTAGAATTTGAACCTGAGACCTTGTGGTTCTCAACCCACTTTAGTGACCACTGGACCACACCTTTAGGTGCTCTATAACTCACCTAAATCATAACCATTTAACTTATACTGACAGGAAAAGAAGATAACGACCCATATTTTTTTTTCTTCTTTTCTAAGTATTTCTAAGTTAATGTTTCTACATCAGCTAAATCCTGTTTGACAAACTTGAAGAGAATGAAGCCAACCTCAATTGAGGTCACATACCATCTAGTAAGGTGACTGGTTGCTCTTCAATGTGTATACATACTAGGTTGCTGCTATAGCAATTCTGATGGAGGAAGTTTAAAGAGACATAATGAACTCAAGAAAAAATCTATCTACGCTTTTAGTCACCATCCCTGTCAAGACATGCATAGTAGCACATACTTGTTAATTTTTTCCCTTTGCTTTAAATAAGTAGAGAATGATATTCTAGTCTTGTAAACGAGCACGGATATAAGCTTCTTGATAATTTTTGGCATAAATACTTTAATTTGTATTTAGCAGAACTTATGCTTTGAATAGCAGAACTTAGATCTGGTTCACAATTATGCTAAAGCTTGACCAGTAAGTACGTATGTCCTAATCCTAAGTTGATTTAAAGTTAGATCTTAACTGGTACAAAATACTGGATGAAACATTAAAATTTTGCACCAGAAACAGGAAGGAAGTACAAGGATTATGTATTTCCACTTAGAAGAAAGGCTCAAAAATTTTAATGCAACATATGAAGAGAAAAGAAGGCTCCACACTAATTAGCAAAATAGCTGAAAATGCATAAAACATCAGCAAATCTATCACAAACATTTTTATTCAACCTCCCCAGTCCCCCAAGCTTCATCAGTTACATACATATATTTAGGAAGTAGAAAATGTGAAGATAAAAGCCTCAGAAAAGTTCTAGACTCAGCAGCTAATATCCTTCTTTCACACCATGTAATAACTTATAGCCACAAACTTAGTTTGGGTATAGAAGTTCTCTTGATAAGACAGACACTGTGTAACAAGGAAGTTGCAGATTTCGATTCTGTGAAACCAGTATTATATCTAAGAAAATTCATTTGTATCTTACTGAAGAAAGTAGGTATGATAATTTCTCCTCTAGTCATAACTATTCACTGCTGTTCTACCCACGCAGGGTGGGCACTAGAAAGCATCCAAGGAATATGGATAAAAGTTTCAGTACCTACTATATATGCAAGAAGGGGAACAGATTATAGAAGGAACATTGAAACAATCTAACCTACCTAAATTAGACGTTCAACATAAACATTTTTTTGAAACTTGGAAGTACAAGCTTAACCTTTGATCCTATTCATATATTGCAGACTACTTGGTACATTAAAATATTATTTTTTTATAACTGGTAAGATTGTATTCTTCGGCATTAAGGGCATGTTGGCCACCTCCAAAAGTTTGTAGCTACTACAAGTCTCCTATCAAGTCCATTCAGCTTAATAAAGTTGATTAAAATATTGGAAGAGGGCACAGAGACATTGCTCAAACTCATTGAGGGAAGACAACTCCAGTAACGATGTCCATAGGAAACGTTCACTCATCTACAGGAACAACATTTTATTGTTCACTCATCTGAAGATGCTCTAACCATTGCCATTAACGATCTGTCTTTATGAGTAATAGCAACATCAAACAGCCCTAATGCTGTGTTTTGTATGCAGCTGCTAACACCAGCCTTTCCTTGCTCTGAACTGTTTACCCAGTGATAGATAAAATATTTATACAAATCATATGAATCACAATGACTGAGATGATGAGATCATTAAGCAAACACGACTTAAAGTTACGATATATTTTGATGGAGGAGTTGTGATATATTGTCAACACTGTCACAAACTTCATACAAGCTCCAAACTTGATGTACAACTAATTGACCAATAATAAGATTATCCAAGTGAACTAAGCATCCAAACTCCACAACCAAGCAAACTGAATCAAATATAATATGAGGTAAGGAGTAAAGCTTTATCAGGCACAGACAAGCACAGTTTCCAAAGTATTTTTGGCTACAGGCCCTTGGATATGGCACTTTAACAGGTTTACTAGGCTTTGATCTGATATATTTTTACGTCATACTTTGATCTGTTTTACTGTAGCAGATAGTGTTCATTAATCTAAAGATGGTTGGACAAAATATTAAGGTAAGGTATTGATTTTCTGTTCCAAGAAACATGAAGAGAAGATAAGTTGTGAGGAATTGCAAGAATGCTCTTTATTGATAAGAACTAAGATGTTAAGGGAATATTTGTGTCTCTCAGTTGGAATCATGCAATTGCACGGGGTTGACAGCTATGGATATTTGTAGAAATCAAAAGCTGGGCAGAAGAACTCGGAAGGGAAGGGAGTCTCTCCATGTATGTAAGCATTAGTATATCCTAAAAAAGATGTAGATAATGCATAGTGTGGCATTACCCTTTTAAATGCACCTCTTTAGAACTTGACATTAATGAAGAATTCACTATGTTATTGGAGCACTTAAGTAAACTGAACTAACCTCCCTATGCCTAGAATTTTCGGCATCCTCTGCATCATTTTGCTCCTTGGTCAGTTTCATTATATCATCAAGGAATTTCTTTTCAAGACCTTCCAAAGTCTGCTGTACAGGCTTATCTTCATAACCAATATCCATGTCTTCTTCACGAGGCTGTGCTCTGGGATCCTTGCCACCTTGATTCTCTAATGCCAACCTTGGATCAGACCTCTGGCCCTGGTAGTAGGATCTAGATGCTTCACTCCCCTGGCCTATAGGAAAGGCACTGTTGAATGAGTTGAAACATAGAAAGACAAGCACTACTTTCCAAAAATAAAAAAATGCTGATACCACCTTATAAAAGCTACCTATGTATCACTAGGACAGTATAGTGCCTTTAATCAGAATGAGCAAATTCAATACTTCCAAACACATTCTAACATTCATAAGTCAGCATTATTAACAAAATAGGAAGGTAAGAAAGAAGTAAACCCGTTTTATGAAAGGCAGCAATAGTCCGAAACAACTACAAGGCTGCATTATAAAGCTTTTGAATATATCCGTTCCATGACTTCAGTGGTAGTTGCTGGGAGCGATCAAGAAGGTTCTGGACCTCATAGTACCCACATATGACAGATCTGTGGAGCCTTTTTGCATTGAAAACTTAACCAATAATCAAGTAGGAACTGTAGCTATGGATGCCACAGATTGTCTAATAAGAGGAATTCAATTGTTCCCTTCCGTTGTAATTCAATTTGTACACTTTGACTTTTAGGCAGTAGGAGCACTTTTTTTTTTGAGACAAGGGTAACTAGGCAGTAGGAGCACTTTGACTTCATGCTTTAAATTAGATTTTGTCTAATCTAATTCCTTAGGAGATAAAAATTCAACTAGCACCCAAGGGTACCGCCTAGTGGTCAAAGTGTGTGCAAACCTTACAGACAGATTTAAATCTCAGTAGAGATAATAGGCACTAGTTGATTTCTTCCCATCTGCTTAAGCCTTGGTGGACAAAGTTACTCCGGTATCGTTGATGAGAGGTAGCAGGTAACCAACTGAATAGTCGAATTACGCAAGATGGCCCCAACACCACCATTATTTTAAAAGAAAAAAATTATCAGATAGTTTGAACTGATCTTCATTTTCTAGTTGAAGTTACATATTCCTTTATTTCAAAGGTTCTTATTGTCTTAGTGTCCCTCTATAAATTAGACCCTATGTATTTTGTTGCAACTGTATGAATTAAAATGCTTGATGCAACTGAAAAATAAAGGTACGTCTGACAAATGTTAAACTCTTATATTCATGTTATTGGCTTGTAGTCGAAGCATCTCAAATGTCTGCCTAGAGTGGTCATTGCATAAGCTTTATTAGAGTTGAGCTGCCAGAAGTAATGGGTGCAGTCCCATACAAATTCTTATATTGATCCATGAGTACACTGCTTCAGTTACAATATCAAAAACTAGTCTTTTTAAGGTAAATTTGGACCTTTAAAACAAAATGTTTCCAAAATCTCACACTCATCTGCAAACTAGCACATAAATCTTTAACCAAATTTAAAAAAGCTCCTGAAGATTACAGACCTTAATATAAGTGTTAAAACAATAACTAAACCTTAATCTCGAATAGGTGCCCCACTTTTGTGGATCTTTTGCCAAGAGGAAGTAAGGTTTCCACAAAAATGGAAGTTTTAATTAAATTTATCTACAAAACAGGCCTACGGGTGTGGCCTAGTGATCAATAAAGTGGATTGAAAACCATGAGCTTTCAAGTTCAAATTCCAAAGGAGGCAAAAACATCACTCATTTCTTCCCATCTGTACGAGCCTTGGTGGACACAGTTACAAGATACTTCTATTGATAAGAAATAGCAGGTACCACATGGAATTAATTAGGATGTGCACAAGTTAGCCCAGACACCACAATTATGGGGAAAAAAGTAGCTTTTGTGGTCATAATTGTTGCAACTATTATTTCCAAAACAAAATATTGCCTAGCAAAGAAACAGAAACTACTACTACCACACCAACAACAACTACTACTACTATTGCTAATCCTCAATCCCAAACATGTTGGATTCATCATAAATTGGCAAGTTTACGCTAGCTACCAGCCTATCACAACCTTCATCCTTCAATTGAAAATTTGTATTCATCTTTTTTTTTTAAAACTGAGCAAACACATAAGCAAACACACTTTATTCATCTTACCATTCAATAACTCATAATCAGATCTTAGTAACTAACTACTATCCGGACTTGGCACCGGCAATGTAAGCAAGCACAACCAAAAGGAAACTAAACAGAACCAAAAAAAAAACCTAATTTTCAGGGAAAATCTGTAAATTGTATCTGAAAAATGAAACTTTTAATAAATTTATCTACAAAACAGCAAGTAATAATAAACAAAAACACTAGAAAATTCAACAAAAAAAGGCGAAAAGGTCAAGACTTAGAGAGAAAATTACCTTCAGGATACATGTTGGGAGACATAGAATTTGTGGGTAATTTCGGGCTCTCTCGTTCCCATCTCCATTGTTGATGATGTTCCGACTTTATCTGCTGCTGTTGTTGCTGTTGATGCTGATGTTGCATCGTTTGGTGGCCGGAGCTGTACGTAGCATCGGCGCCGGAATCAGCACCACCGTAATGTCCACCGCCGGAATGTCCGCCGCCGGGACGTCTCATTTTTTTCTTCTTTCAGAATTTTGTCGATAATTCTGGTGCCACCAAAGTGTAGGGGGGAAAGGGTTTGAAAGATACCAATAAGTGCATATCAATGGTACCTTTGGTTGTAGTGATTGTACATCTTTTAACCAAGACAATTAATTTCCCCCTCTTATTTTTATTTTTATTTTTATTTTTCGAGAGCAATTATTAGTAGCATAACAAAAAAGTTATTCATTTGATAGGTATACATCATTTGATATGTATACATTATGGACATTTCATTTTTCTATGTTTTACAAATATATAATTGGCTAGATCAAGGTATTGATAGTGATTTAATTTTTAATCATGTTAATATAATGTGATAAATAATGAGATAGAATGCAGTAGAGACAAAGACAAAAAAAAATATGTTACCTACTCTTAAAGAGTAAAATGAGCTATTTTATTATGAATTAAAGAATTTGAGAAATCTGATTTGATTTGACTTTTTCGAAAAAAAATATTTTCAAAACATACTTTGGTTAAAATTTATATATTAGAATAATCTTTTGGTTAGTTTTTGAGATATTTTTTCAACTGAATTTATTTTACCACTTACAATTTTGATTTAAAAAATAATAATATACATGTTTAAACATAATTTTAACTTTGTAATGTCATTTTTCAACTTTAATTTATAATAATAGTTTGTATCTCATAATTCATGTGTAAATGCTTACTTAGTGGATTTGTTTGACAATAAAGGTCTTATTAATTTGAAGTATAGTGAATATTAAATGACTTTGTAAATATATCTATTTTTGTCCTAATTTATAAGATATTGATGTAAAGTTTTTTTCCAAAAATAATGAGCATTGAAACTTGTGATAAAAAAAAGTCTTAGATATTGTTAAGACTATAAATCATCTGATTAAGAATAAAATAAAAATTTTAAAATTAAATTATCTTTTGAATATATAAATATAATATTCTTTTCTTGGAAAGAACATAAATATGGCCGACTTGTAATTGAAGTTTTCAAGATATATTTTTCCTTTTTGGGAGTTCCATTACCTATATTTATTTTTGAAAAAAAAAAACTGAATAATTATGTTTTGAAACATTACTATTTGACCTGAGTTTAGATGGTGAGACTTTTGACAAATATGATGCTCTCGTGAACACCGTCCGTTAAATAGGAACCTTCAATCATCATTTAATATATGTGAATACAATACATATTGTAAGTGTGATCAAGTATATGAAAATGATTTATTTTTTTTCCATTAACAAAGAATCATAATGAAACAAATGAGACCATATATAGAGGTTTTTGGATAAAGAGCATATGGTTCTGAGCACTATAATTTTCAGCTAATTCTTTGGGCATGTGATTCCAATAATTATAGGCTGGAACAAGTATAAATAATTAAATACTTATGACATTATCAAATTTTGGCATATAAATTTTGAAATATGTCTAACTACAAACATCAAAGTAAATAAAAATTATTTAAACAACAATTAGTTGTTGAAAATTAAATAAAGAATTGAACATGAAATTAGTAGTCATTTTATATATGGTCCTGAAGGTTTCAATTGAATTTAGTTCGTCGAAAAATTAACTAGGATAAAAGACAAGTTTTTTTCGTGCGTATATAATGCAAATGTATATTATTGATCTCCTTTGAAAGATAACTCAAATTTTGCTTTAAATTATCTAAATCTCATGTACAATATTATTGTATGTATTTTTAATGAGACAATTGATAATAGTGTTTTTTTATGTATAAAAAAAAACTTCAACCAAATAATATCCAAACGCCTATTTAAGATTACATATATTAATGCATATATGTTCATAAAAACTTCTCAAAAATGGAACATAGATCCCCTTGTCTACCTATAAAGCAATGCCACTCAGCCTTGGCAGGAACAAACGTGTTCCCTCTACTCACCTGTATTGATTTGCAGATTTGAGATATCATTGGAGGGATTTTGGGTGGGTGGGTGGTTGGGGGGGGGGGGATTTAGGCAGATAAATCTTATTAGCCAACTTTGATCTTGTGTCAATTGTCCAATTGATGCTGGGACAGACATGACACAATAGATAAAGTTGGCTAATAAGATTTGTCTGCCTAACTATACACTAGCTTTAGTAACATCATCATCAACTCAATAGAAGAAAAGATACTTCCTCCATTTTTATTTTATATTTTTTTAGTTTATATTTTAATTGAGCATAAATTTTATTTTTTATTGTTTTAAAAAATGAATCTTGTGATTTTAAATTAGAGATGGTATACTACTAAAACTAGCTAATTTTTGGTGGAAATGTCCAAGGGAGACCGTTAGAGAAATTAGTTCGTTTATAGCATCAATTTCAGATATACTTTCCATCATAAATTCAATATTTCTGATGTCGAAAATCCTCCTTTTAAGTACTAGCATAAAGTATCAAAGTGTTTTACGAATTTTGTTGGGATTATAAAACATGTCAGGTAGATATTGAAATTAAAGAGTTATTATTATTATTATTACTATTATTATTATTATTATTATTATTATTATATATATAGAAAGCTACGTGATATTCTTTTTTTAAAAGGGAAAAGGGTCTGAAAAATATTTTAACTTTGGTCGAAATTGTTATTACGATACCAAACTTTGGAAATGACCTTTTACCCCCTACACTATTTAATAGTGTATTTTAAAGGAATATATGTGTCTATGTGAACATCATAAATATTGCATCATTTTAAATAGTTATGTGTCCACGTGGGCACATATATACCTTTAAAATACTCTATTAAATAGTGCAGGGTAAAAGGTCCTCCGTAAAGTTTGGTATCATAACAGCAATTTCGGCCAAAGTTGAAGTATTTTTCAGACCCTTTTCTCTTTTTAAAACGTATTAAAAAGAAAAATAAATCACATAAATTGAAATACAGAACAATAATTAAAAGGCTCATAAATAAGATGAAATGATTGTATTGACCTCCATTAAAATCTTTCTTTTGATCTCTCTCTTCTTTTTATTTGGCTATACAAAACTCTTTTTTTGACAAAAAGAGTAAAAACTAAGAGAGGAAAATCATATGTGCAAATGACTAACTACATATTCATTTATCATATAATTTGATTAATAATTTAGATTAATGATGATCACCATTAGGAGGTGGGAATGCAATAAGGCTCCCAAATTATTAGAGATCTCCTTGGCTCTTTGCAACTTCTCAATAGAGGCCCCAAATTGTTGTTCATAATTGATGCCTTATTCTCTTTAATTAGCACCAAGTCTTGTGTACATGTTGATATCTTTGCAGTACTTGTGGTTGTGGTATCAATACCATTAGTTGTTGTTACTACACCAACTTGCTTATTGTTGTAGTAGTAGTACTTGGTAATAGTGGAATTATTGACAATGTTTGCCATTGTTGGTTTCTTCCTCCAAAAGTATTCATAGGCATTTAATGAGGTTGTAGCCGCCGGTGATGGTGATGGTGATTGAGGAAGTGACTGTGAAATGGATGAAGGATAAGTGTAACATTCTCTAAGGTTATTAGTATTCCTCTCCTCTTGTGTCAACAAGTTTACTGAGTTGTTGAATCTACTGTTGAAATCGAAATAACCAGATGTCATGTTGAAACTGACAGTATATTTAGACCATGTTAGTTGATTCTTTTTCTCTAGGATCATCATGGAAGCTTTGTTGACATTTGTCACCTCACTTGACAATCTTGGACTTTGTTCCATCATAGAGCCCTCATCCTCTTCCTCTTCTTCAGATTCTTCTTCTTCATCACCACCACTATCTGAGTGGGGTATTTCATTACCTTCAACTTCTTGAATATCGCCAAATACTTGCTCAAACTCTTCAACTTCATCCTCACATGATTTGTCTATTTCTAGTTCGGAATTATTTTGATTGATGAGGGTGAGAAGAAGGTGGCCGTCAAGGCGTTGGGTATGGAGACTATTGTTAGGTGAAACAGAAGCCGCTTCTAGAATCAATCTACCATTTTGTCTATGTGATTGCATGTGAACAGAAGGAAGAGAAGGAGGAAAGGATCTACAAGAAGATATCAATCTCTTGCTATGATTATAAACATGAAAATCCTCAGAGGATTCTGAGACAACAAAATATTGTTGTTGATGGTGATGGTGGTAATGATGATGATTGTCTTTGTCATCATCTGAGCCTTCGTGCTCAGAAGTAGGTGAAGAGGGAAAGCAATCAGAGCCAGAGCCAGTCTCTGATCCAAGACTCTCAGTACAAATTTCAAGACTTTTTTCACTCAAAGAATTTGTTGATCTTTTGTCAAGAGGATGGACATAAGGATTAGTTGGAATTAGCTTATTAGATGAATCTTCATTCTTTGAAGGAGATAAAATTGAACTCCAATCAAATATTTTAATTGGTTGATCTTTGATCACTTGCTCATGATGATCTTTTTCTCCTTTTGAAAAAGTGGAATCAACATTTTCAAGAATTGACACCATTGCCTCTTTTTCTTCTTTTATCTTTAAAAACAAGTTGGAATTCTTGATCAAGCTTACACAATATGTTGACATCTTGAAGAATATCAAATGCTAAATATTGATTTTCCCTCTGAAAATTAAGAAGAAGAAGAAGAAAAATCAGCCACAAATACAACAAACTTACAAAAAATAAAATTTCAACCTTTTATTATAAACTATGTTTAGCTATCCCTTACTAAAATTTCAAGAAAATGAAATCAAAAGTTACCTTAGGCAAAAACCACAATATCCAAAAGTGGAGAGAGTTGCAAGCTAATAGAGGAAAAATTAAGGAAAGGAAAATATATGGAGGAAATTATGAATATTTGATGTGTGTTTTTTTTTGTTTGGGTTGATACTTAGATGACAATTACAATGAGGGTGTCAAAGGGTATTTATAGGAGCTAAAAGAAAAACCTTTTGGAATCTTTGTGTAAAAGGACCCCCCCCCCCCCCCCCCCCCCCCCCCCCCCCCCCCCCC
>NW_006238943.1:2453801-2456232 GCF_000226075.1 Solanum tuberosum | reverse complement strand
TTGCAGAACTCCCCCCCCCCCCCCCTCCCTCCCACGTGAATAATTTTTTGTTTAAAGAAAAATATAAACGGAGTAGAGCAGGACAAGTAGACAGAAAGAAAGGAAGGAAAATTCATGGATCGATCTCATTCTACGGGTGAACTATGAAATTACCCCATGGAAATTTTGGAAAAAAAATACTAAACGGGACAAGGTGGAAAAGGTCAAAATCTTAGTATGTCAAGAATTACCCCATTTCACCCCGTCCTATATTCTACATCCCTAAATTAATGTAGAAAAGGCACATTCATTTTATTATATATGAATTTTAAAATGTTTGATTAATTGGTTGAATATTTCTATATGAATTCTACTATCCAGTTTAGATGTATAATAAAAAGAAGTGGATAATTTATTCGTTGTAATAATTTCAAGTACATACGTATCACCTTAAGATCCAAGAGAAAAAAAAAGGTGAACAAATTAATAAAACATTATAATAACTAGTGGTATCATTCTCTTTATATTGATACTCGATATTTACATTTTGTTTATTATCCATACTATATATACATAACTAATTACAAAAAAAAATTGATAAAGTGCGGCAATGTATATATACACTCTTGCTTTGAATTATGTCACATTTTTAAACGTAATCATAATATCATTAGTGGTTATGGTGTTATGGTAAGTATATCGTTCTGTTCTTAATAAGAGATCTTGTATTCAAGACTTAGAAAATGATGTTGCTTTTGTATGAACATGCTTCATCTCCAAAGTAAATTTTTCAACGTGAATTCTAATTAGTCGAGTTCAAAATTGAGTACCACCGATGGGGAAACAAAAAAAAAACTAATCATAAAAATTTATATCATGTCCATTTTATGTCACCACCATGGTTACAATGAGATGGTAAGTGCCCTTTTATTATTAATTATATATTTTGAGTTTGAGTTCTAAAAATAAAGTCATTCTTTGTCAAAAGCGCTTGACCTGTACTAGACATTAAATGTGAAATTACAAAAAAAAAAAAAAAAAAAAACTAATCATAGCAAATCATTTTTTTTATGCCTTGTCCTTCTAGGACAATCTTTGTACCATTTGCAAAGCTTCTTATTGGCAATTTTATGGAATCTAATATTTTGTTGGTCTCATTACATTTTCAATTACCTTCATCAAATGTCCATTTTTTTCTTTGGAATAAGGACCACATTGTGTATAGGATAGGATTAGAAACTAGAGTTACTTTCATCCTCAACTTGAATGAACCTTTTATTCCAATCTTGTTTTGGTGTAGTTTGATCCACTCTTTTTTATATATGAATACAGCTAGGTAGAAAAAGATTGTTTTGGAATGAAGGTATATTTCTTATAAGCTTGTTAAGGTTTATCCATAACTTTTAGAAACACGTGTATTTCTTACAAAAATTTCCATGAAATTCAAAGAAAATGCGCTCGTCAAAAATCCCATATTATCAACGATGTTTTGATAGAAATGCCTATGGAATTATTATTTAATCAAAATGTAAAAAAAAATTGCTTTTTTTTTGTCCCAAACCTAAATAAAGGAGGATGCTTATTAGGGTTGGCACTAGAAGTATACTTTTTTTTTGTGGCAATTGTTTTAAGTCGCCGCAAAAACCCTACTTTTTGTAGCGACTAGATTTGTCGCTGAAAATCATATATTTCTTGTAGTGAGGATTGTCGTACGTTAGAAGCCAATGTAAAACTCGTTAACTGATTCACAATGAATTCCCGTAATATAAAAGTGTGATGATGACACGATCTGAGCTTAAATAAAGCAATGAAAATTTATATAGTCGATTAAGCTTACTTAAATTAAGGTGAAATTATTGTTTTTAGTCAAAATATTAAGTGGTTTTATGATTGAAAGGGTGTATAAACCATCAAACTTTTATGGATTAAAAAAGAAGTTTTGGCTAAGAGGACCTAAGTGATATGCTTTGGATTTTTCTAGTAATATTCTTGGTATTTGGAAATTGGAATAAGGTTCTTGATTTTTCCCCCCTTCATATCTCTTCAAATGTGTTTGTTTTTTTTTCTTTTAGTTCTCTTCATTAGATTAGTCATTCCAATAAATATCAGCCAATTATAGGTCTAAAAAGCTATTGAGTTCGTTTAAATACATAGCTAACATTATAGTTTTGCCTTAATTTAAAGCACGGGCTAGAGCTCTAGCTCTCTTAATATTAATTGTAGCTTGAAATAACATTGTCACTTTAGTGTATGGATTTATGGAAATTTAATTATTTCAGTTCAAATTCTATATATTAAAAAATTCACTAAATATTTATAATTTTTTTTACTTATTTATAATTAAAAAATTCGCTAACTTCAAATCTTAAGTCTGGTTTTTTTTTTTTCAAACATCATCATAATTCAAATGAAGACTTCTTCATTAAGAAACATTCCTACTAGGGCAAAATCA
>NW_006238943.1:2436353-2450608 GCF_000226075.1 Solanum tuberosum | reverse complement strand
TGATCAATTTCACCTAAAAATTTAAATTGTTAGAGAAACACACACATACACATTTTTTTAAAACATATTCCTCATGGTATGTGTGAGTTTAGCTCTATTTTTTCTATTCCTTTATCTGATTTGATATAATATTAATATATAATTTATTTAATTATATCTTCAATAACAATATATATATATATATATATATAAAGAGAATGCTTGAATATGTCATGAAAGTTTTCTTTTCTCCTTTTGCCCTTTTATTCATGTCCTTTACTACTATAATTGAGAATGAGAGGAAAGACGACATGCATATAGAATCATTTCAAATTAAAAGTATTTTATTTTTAATATGAGACTTTTCGTGTGATTTAAAATAAATTGAGCCTCCTTATGCATATAAGAAAACTATAAAACTATGTAATATCAAATTTAACTTTTGAAAACTATAGTTTAATAGTAGTATTATTTACAAAAAACTTTGCATACGTAAACCTACTAAGTTAAAGGATACAATAATACCCCACAGATCCCCATTATGTGTCTTTTCTAAGGGCCCGTTTGGCCATAGATTTCCCAAATAATATTTGGGGAAAAATTTGGCAAATAATGTTTGTCCATACAATTTGCCATTATTTGGCAAATATCCCAAATTCCCAAAAACTGAACCGAAAATCGAACCAAACCGCAAACCGAGTCAAACCGGAAAAAAAAAATCGACTAGTGGTTTGGTTTGACTTGGTTTGGTATTGGAAAAAAAGTCCGACTATACTTGGGTTGGTTTGGTTTTAACTAAAAAAAACCAACCCAACATTATATATGTAATTTTAAAATTTTATTTTATACATAAAAATATTTACTTTGATATAATTTTAAAATATTTCTTATACTATTTCATACTTTTTATCTTTTAATAAATTATTTCAAGTTTAAAACTTAGAATTCGGAATGGTCCAATAAAGATTATAGTTCATAGATGTTCATAATTATAATAAAAATTAAATTAAAATCAAATTAATACTAATGCAAAAAGAAAATCAATTCAACACTAAGAATGACAATAATATTGAATATTTATTCTTTAGTTTTACATTGGTTTAGACAATTAAAATACATAATCTAATTTTAATTTTCCTTAAATATTTAGTAATGTAACTAATACTTATTAAACTTATTTTAGCATGATTTAGTACTTTTAAATTATGATCATTTTCATTATGACTTTGCAATATTTATTTTATATGATGATTTCATTATTATTTTTTATTGAATATTTTTGTGTCATATCAGTACTCATCTCATATTTTGTGTTATTTTTTTAAGAAACACCTTAGATAATTGTATTTTGGTTGGACTAAAGAAATATTTGGAGCACAAGTTAATTGTATGTTTGTATACAATCTTTACCCAAAAAAATCCAAAAATCTGAAAAAATCCGAGGTTTATTAGTTTGGTTTGATTTATAAATTTAAAAATTCGACGCAATGGTTTGGTTTGGTATTTGAAAAACCCGAACCAACCCGAGGTTGAAAAACTTGAAAAAATTTGAATTTTATTAGTTTGGTTTGGTTTATAAATTTAAAATTTTTACACAAATGGTTTGGTTTGATATTTGAAAAACCTGAACCAACTCAATCATGTACACCCCTATATGGAATGATGCTTGTTGCACTCACTCCAAACTACCACATTGCTCTAGTGTCATGGACACTACTTGTTATTTGTTGCAATGAAGATCCAATTGACTTGTAATACAAACTTATGGTTTGTTTTGATAATTTTTAAAACTTATGGGTATAAATCATATTTTCTAAAAAAGTGAAATATATTTTCCCAAATACTATGGCCAAACACATGGTGGAATTTCACCCAAATTTTCACCCAAATAATATTTGCCAAGAATATAAGTGAAATATATTTTCCCAAATACTATGGCCAAACACATGGTGAAATTTCATCCAAATTTTCATCCAAATAATATTTGCCAAAAATATTTGGAAATCTATGGCCAAACGCTAGCTAAAAATGGGAAAGTTACATATTTGGTCGAGTATCTAAAAATAATGACATTGATTAATTAAATATACAGAAAATATATACTATTTTATACAGAATATATATAATTTTATATATGAAAATATATTTATTGGTTTTATTTTAATGAACGATTATACAATCTAGCTAATTATTCCTTTTAAAATCATGAGATTTGAGAGTGATTCTTCTCCATTCCTACACCTCCACATCATTCTCTAGTCCCTATATTGGTAGCCAGCCTTGCATAAAGGATCTTTTTGTATATTATCGGGTTGGGTGGAATGATATATACATTACTTTCATTCATAATTAGAAATTTTGAATTTATTAGTTTTGAAAAATAAATCATCTTTGATATAAGGAGTGGTTTATATATTTCTAAGCATAGGATATTTCGATTAGTGATAGAATTAGAATTTTGGAGATTTACAAACCTAGTAATTTTAGCTGAAGTTGTATATTTATGTAAGAAATTTATTTAATAAGTATAAATAATTTTTCTAAACCTAAAGGATTGTCTATAATTAATTCAAGATTCTAAATTCCACCTAAATATCAGACATCGAGTAATAAAAAATAATAATCTTGTATATTCCTACAAACCTAACTAACCACATGTAACTTAGCTTAGAGGCAATTTGGGTCATGAAAACTTGCCATTGTCTCAACATGTGTGCATATATTAATATTTGTTCTCAATCATGGCCTTTTACCAAATTTCTCTTTCAAAATTTTATAGAAATTCCATTTTGATTGGAGGTCTGGTACCTAATGATTTTGCTATATCTCTGCATAGTGTGGTCATCAACCATAACTTCTTTTTGAAAAATAATTATGTGGTATTTAAAATTAATTCGCATACTCAATTAATTTAGATTCACGTCGCATAAAGTTCTTTAGAAGGAATTTCTCAATTCTCAAGATTCAAACTCAAAACTTCTGATTATGAGTGAAAGAATCTTATAAATAACCGACTTTTCTTAAGAACTACTCTATTTATCGACAATAAAAGTGATGGTTCAAGGTGGGCATATCTCGAGTCGCAAAGGATCATTCATTTAAGGTGAGAATTCAATTCTCAAAACTCAAACCTCAAATCAAAGAAGAATTCCATAGATAATAAAAGTGACTTTTCTTGATTAAAATGCACAAATCAAATTGTAGTAAATATGTTGGGAAAAAAACATTAAAATGACAGCATATAAGTATGATTGTCTAAGCAGAATAATTTCTTGTCTAATATGTGGGTGAATATAATAAAATGCTTAGAATTTTATCCTGTACTATATACTATATATTGATTATTTGCCATCCATGAAATTGACACCTTGTTTTTATACTTAGAAGGGTCACTATATTGTCAATACCATTTGTGTACCAAGTGAAAAGCATATAATATAAAAGTTATAAATAGCATTTTTCATTGTGCGATGCCTTAATTCCCACCTATGACGAGACATATTAAACAAAAGGATAAGGGTGAAATTAGGGCTATTCATTTTTTTTTTCATTCTCTCCTCTAGATCCAAAGAGGATGATATAAGTTGCTTGGATTTGGGTACGGATGTTCGATATACATATAGATCTAGAAATTGAATTCTTCATGATTTAAATTTCAAGAATATCAAAGGTACGAACATGATGTGGAAATTCGATTAAAAGATAATTTAAATATCTAAACATATAGTTAGTTATATGAATTATGAAACATTAGTCAATTCGATTTTGGTCAAAATATCTAAAATTGATTGATCAAATTCAGTATGGATCCCACACCCTTATTCATGTTGTGTCGACATGGATGCGCCATTAAAAGTAAAGACCCTGAACAACTTATATTACTATTGAGCTGAATTGTTACAATACATGTGAGATTCACTGATTCAATATTTTTTCTTTTGTTTTTGATGATGTGAAATTTGTTTAGGGTGTTACACAAACTCCTCGAAAGGGACTCAACGTCACCACCAAGATTTGCCTTACCATCACGTCAAAGGTGTAGGTTTCTCCTAAACTCACTTGAACGGTGTGACTTGGTCCATTATCGCATGATATTAAATTCACAACAGTTCAATCAACTAGTGATATGCTTCGCAACCAGCTTTGTACAGCTTATAAATGTGTCGTCAGAATCCAATTACATTTTTAATTGGATTCTATTCTTTTTAATTTATATTTTTATTTGTGGGTATAAGAATATTTGAATCTTGCTCAATTATATTCTTTGACACAATAATGAACTACCAATAAAAACATGAAAATCTTATATATAACAACTTTTCAAGCATCACTAATATGTGGGAGATGATTGATATGATGATAAAGGTGAAGACACTACCGTACAGCATTATTTTCCTACTTTTAAGTCCATGATTTGATCTATCATAAGTATTCTTTTTCTATTTCCTTTTTTTGAAAGAACACAAATTTATAAAACTTGAAAGATGCTTCTTTATGCATCAAACTGTCATGTCTTGTTAATTTAATGGTCATGAATAAAGTGGAAATAGTTATAGAATTTGGAGATAAGTTTTTGAATTTCTATTGAGAGAGTAAAAAATTCCAAGTGATACATCAATCGCCTATTCAATATTTTTATTCGAGTTCATAATAACTACTTGTATACAAGATGAAATGCTTGGCCTTAGGCATAATAGAACTTTCGGAGTTCCAATTACTTTGCATGTTAGTTCAATGAAACTGGCCTTAATTCTCTTTTTCTTCCGAGTATTTTCAATCGCTTTTGAAAAATGAGGGATTCGACTTATATTAATTCAAGAGGTATCATGCATATAATCGAAAAAGGTACCACTAATGATTGAAGTAAAGTGGTAAATATTCCATCATTTATGAAAAGTGGTTTCAGGTTCAAACTCTAAGTATGAAATCGTCTTACTTAGAGAACGTTTAACCCCTCCCAAGTGTGGAGTTCTCTATATCAATCCGAATTAATCAAGCTCTAGAGCGGATATCAAACATTGAGTGAGAAATTAAAAAAATAATTGAATTTCACTTTTTTTTAAAATACAAAATGCTTTACTAATAAATACACCATCCATTAGTAAAATTCGTGTATGACCACCTCTGTTGCGAATTGCGACTTTGAAAATGAACGACCTTGAATTTTTAATCCTCATTTATTTTATAGACAAAATTTCAAGGTTAAAAGTTAAAAGTGTTATCCATGAGGGTAAAACTTATTATACGTGAACTTTTGCGGGGAAAGTGGGATCAAAAGTTCAAGACTACCACTTTTAGGCCACTCTTGTAAACCATCCCTCGCCCTTTAAAGTGGCTACTTGTGCAAGTAGTGCACTTAACCTGCTTAAGATTCATACACCGGCCCAATGGTCCAGTCCATAATTATAGTGGGCTGAAATTATATTGAGCCCAATTCTGAATGCATCAAACCGTAAAACATTTTGGGATCGGAGCGTGAAACTCAAAAGGCTCTGTTTTCAATGGGAGACAACAGCGATACAACCACCGCACCGTCGCCGGCGAAAATCGCCGCCCAGGAAGATGCGCTTCTGAAGCAATTCTTCGCTGAGGTCAGTGAAGTTGAGCGCGATAATGAAGTTAACAGGTTCGTCTCTTTATCTCTATTTCGTTCTCTACATGTGGACACTTTTATTATGTTAATCAATTGGAATTATAGTTCTTTATCGTTGCGAAATTGTTTGGCATTTAGTCGGTTTATTTTTGCATGTTCATATGTCCGTGTGTAAAATTTTGATGAGCTAAGCGTAGGTTTATGCTAATTTGGACGGGTAATCTTAGCATGTATTTGGAAGAAAGGAAGCTTAAGGATGGTAGGATACTTTACGTTATAGTAATTTTAGTAATCTACAGCTTGTTTGGATGGTTGTTACCGATTGTTTGTATGGTATTGTGTTGTTAGTTTAAATACCATGTTTGTTTTGATCTCATTTACCTTAGCCTTAAGCCTTAAGCCAGTTTTTAAAAAAAGACATTTCCCTCATCCGTTTCAGTTCTTGTTTTGGGATTAATAATGTCAAAAATTTCAGCTAAAAATGGCCAGGATGTACAAAAATCTGTCCAGCTTTGGAGGGGTTGAAAAATCTAATGCATAGGATAACACAGCTCTCCATTATCACAACCTGGAAAATGAATAGACTTCACTCGTCGTTTGCTTCCCCCGTCTTATAAAACCTTCCTCTTTGCACCAACTTTAGCTATAGTTTTGGATTTTATAGTTCTGGATGTTGCATCCTGTCAAGGTAGAGTGTAAGGTAGACAGTCTAATTTATATGTAGATTTCAAGACGGTTAGCTTGAGTGCTAATCTGTACGTCCATAAAATACTAGGGGTCAATTATTCTATTTACGCTGGTTGTTGTTAACACCCTCGTCACTACTAGTTTGGTTATCTCTTTATTGTAATTGATGCTTAAGCTATTCTTTTTCTGTATAATATTATGTTTTGAGTGTGTGTGCATCTTGGAGTGTTTGCCTTTTGATATGGGTTGTTTGTTTGGTCAGAACAATTTAGAATTCTAAATCTATTTCTTATTTCTTTTTTGAGAAGGGTATCTATTTCTTATCTGTTTTTTATTTCTATCATGCTAAGTTGTCGTAATCTGGTTTCGAATTTAAAAACTGTGCAGGATCCTTTCATGTTTCAAGTTGAATCCGTTTGATTATCTTAACTTGTCATTCGATTCATCCATTGATGAAGTCAAAAGGCAGTATCGTAAGGTGTGAATTTGTCAATATGATTTCCATTGACTCAAACCTTTCTCTTATTCTGTCAAATCATGTAATGTGTTCACTTGAATTACCTGCAGTTATCTTTGCTTGTTCACCCTGACAAGTGCAAGCATCCACAAGCAAAGGAGGCATTTGGAGGTGAGGACAATGCTCTTTCTGTGTGCCACTTTATATAATTCCATTCATTTTAGGTAGTTTCTGGAGTGAAAGATTATCTTATTTGTCCGAACTCTTTTGGTTAGGATAAATCTGGTGAAGTAACGGAATTTTGCACATCCTATAGCATTTTAACTGCAAGATATACAACTATGCATTATAATTCTGAGTGTAGTTTTACCGAATTTATTGCAACTACCTTCAAGAAACCCCCTTGTCACATTGAATTGCCTAGTGCTGATGAAGAATGTTAATTATAGCAGAAGCTTTGTCTTTTTGAACTAATCCAAGAAATGTGACTCAAGGATAACTTTCCAACCGATTCAATGAACTTGCAGTTCATTTGTTTTCAATATTTAATGACTCGTGGTTGCTGATGAAATGCAACAAAAGTAACATTTGACAGTTTTTGTCACTTGAGATCATGCGAAGCAGTTTTTTTTTGGGAACACTGACTGCTTAGCCTACTATTAAAAAATCCTGAGATCATCTTGGTACTTTCTGTGATAGAGTTATTTCTAAGGGCCTCCTTGACTAGTGTTTTTCCAATTTGTTTGTACAATCATATGGCTAGAGTGTCTTCACATGTACTGGTTGTTTTAACTTACACTGACACAGATGTTCTTGTCAAGGAAGAGTACATGTGACATGAGTTTGTTGTTTTTATTTGATATACTTTTAAGCTGACATCATTCTGCATATCAGATATATTATTTTTGAAACTGGTTACTTGTGTGTATTAATAGACAAAACAGTCAAAGCTAAACTGCCATCCTAAATGCTACTCAGAACACCAATAATATCAACAATTTCTTCTGAGTAGGTCTTCTTACACCAAAAACAAAAAATCAGAAGGCAATTCAACTTGATCTTCTTCAAAGAGTTGCCAACGTCCTCTGCATATGAAATTTTCTTTCTAAATTGTCCACCAAATGCTTGTTGTGGGACCGTGATACGATTCCAATTGGGGATGAATTGAATCAAAATCAATTGCGAAAATTAGATAAGAAAAGATATGTGGATTAAGGCTAATCAATCAAGTTTATGGGCAACAAGGGACTCTATACCCTCACCTCCCAATTGAACCTAATCAATGAACAATAATCCCTCAATTAAACAAAAAGAGAAACCAATTTGAATCCACAAATGGATGATTCTATATGATTAATCAAGCAAAAGAAGTTAAAGAACAATTAAGAGAATCCACCCGTAATTGATCAACCTAAACTATTAGGAATCCACTTAATACATTTAGCTACCTAGTTGGGAATCCACCCACTAAGCTAGACAATTGGGAATCCACCCAAAGCTACAACTTCAAGAGCTATCAAATCTTTCAAGACAATTCACAATCAACATAATCTAAGGAATGAAATGACTAAGGTATGTATTTATGGTATTTTCCTTTAAATGCATAGCCCAAAATTGACTATTTCAAATCGAACCCCAAATGTGCCTTGCTTGATCGCCCTAATGCACTTGGCATCTCCCAAGAGTTTCTTGATCACCAAACTTGGCTTGATGCTCGCCCAAGTGGCTTGAGCTCGCCAATGTGGTGCTGCCAACGCCAAAGTGAGGCATTGCAGCTGCCCATCGTCAAAGTGCTGCATTGTATTGTCAAAGTGAGGCTTGCTGCTCGTGTAAACAGCTTTGTATAGATGAAATAGACCAGATTATAGATTTGATAGGAAATCTGTAATTATCCCTTTTTGGAGGTAGCCAGCATACCCTTAATGCTGAAGAATTCAACCTTACCAGTTTTAAAAAAAAAAAAACACTTGGCAGTCTCTCTTCCCCTCAGGCTCCAAGCTATCATCCATATGTGGAAGCCCTCCCTTTTGTGCTCCATAAGATCATCCAAGCTCCTCTGTGTATCCTAAATGTGTGCTCAAATGGATCGTCATAGTTGGTTAAACTAGCCGTGCTCGTATCAGACAGTTCTCCATCTATCCCTCTCTATTGCCTGAAAACCTGCTTCGTCCAAACTGTGTAGAGTTGCCATATCAAATGGTTTTTTTTGGCTAGAAAACATTGTTATCACTTCAAATAGCAGCCTTAGGAAATTCGTAAAAGACACCTAATGTTGGAATATGTTTTCTTTTCAAGAGAATTTCAAGTACTATCAAAAGAATCCACTTTCAAAGACACTGCAATACCTCAAAGTTATAAGTACAATCTTTGTCCTGTTGGTGTTTCTTGTCGCATTAGTGGGACACCATCATGGTAGACATGTTGAGCGCAGAATTAGTAGCAGCAATGGAGTGTTTCATAAAGGAGTTAAACCCTTTTCTGATTGTCAAAATTAGTCTTTTAGAGCTTCATTGTAGTTTTGCAGAGTGAAATTTTGATAAATTGACTGTTTTACTGCTTTAGTAGGTTAACACTATTCTAAAAAAAATTGCTTCCTTGTGGCAAATTTTGACCAAATTGTTCTCATTTTATATGCAGCTTTAGCAAAAGCCCAGCAATTATTACTCGATCCTCAAGAGAGGGATTATATTCTGAACCAGGTTAATGCAGCGAAAGGTCGGCTGCCCTTTTCTTCATATTGTCCTCTTGTTTTTGTTTTATCTTGCTTGTAACATTGTCACTGCATCAATAAAGGAGGTAGAAACTGGAGTTGGGAACCGAAAGGGCCGCAATTTGAAGCTAAAATTCCAAAACGGACAACGAGTTGTGGGATGAACAAAAAGGGACAAAGCCCCCCATCCCCAGCGACAAGTAAAAAAGTTTGACAGCCCACACCAAACGGTCGTTTGGCGTGTGGGCCATTTTTTTATCAATTAGCCGTGCAGCTTTACAGTACTTATTTAATTTTATTTTTTTAATTAAGTGTTGGCCAGCCAACGACTAGCCTTTTTTTAATCATTATTATTTTTTTGAGGATTTGTTTCTTGTTGATTCAATCAACTAGTCGTGTGTTAAAAAACGACTAGTTGAAAAAATGTTAAGGAATCAACTGGAAACAAATCCTCAAAAAAATGACAAGGAATACGTTCAGGAATCTGAATCTAGACCATTCCAAAATAAAATAAGTAGCTAGTCATGTGGTAGCCAACGACTTCTAATTTTTTAAAAGGCTAGTCGTTGGCTGGCCAATGCTTGATTTAAAATAAAATTATTAAATGAGTCATGTAAAGCTGCACGACTAATTGATTTTAAAAAATGGCCTGCACGCCAAACAGCCGTTCGGCCTTCAAACTTTTTTGCTAGTCGTTGGGGATGAGGCGCTTTGTCCCTTTTGGTTCATCCCACAATTCGTTGTCCATTTTGAAATTTTAGCTTCAAATTCTGGTCCTTTAGGCTCTGGATTCGTAGAAACTGTTTCTGTTATTATTTGATTGTGGACATTGTCAAAACTATTAGTTCTTATATATTTGGCCATACTTATATGGGCAGAGTAACATGGCAAATGCTTCTTTTGTTTGGTAATGCAAGTTCTTGTTTTGCCACTAAATTAGTGGAAACCATAATGTTCTTCATTGAGCTGTATCTTTTTGTGTGGCTTGTGTCTGACACGGAAATGTCTCTTTATTTTTCCTCCCATTGGGTATGATCACAGAAGAGCTGAGAGCAAAGTGGAAGAAGCAGCTTAAGAAAGATACTGCTAGTAAATTGAAATCATTAGTTACTGAGGTAATTCTCTTTAGTAGGCACTTCTGCAATGTCTTCTCATCAGATTAACCAACTTGAATGTCTATGATTAGCTGGAATTGTTGTCCCTGGATTTGATATGGGGAATTTTCTTCCTGATGTTATCTGTAGCTTTGGGTGACCTCTTTTTTCTTACATTGAGAATCGTGTTAATCATTGCCCAACCACCTTGAACTGTGCTTATATGGCACCTTGATTTTCTCCAAGCAACTAGACGTGTTTTGGACCGTCTCTCACCTATCTGTTAGAAAACTTATGTTGAATTCCTCATGTTGTCTTACCCCAAAGGCTGAGATAAGGGAATGTTTGATAGTAGTTAATTGAGCATTTATGAAATCCGTGTTACCATGAAAATTAGTTTTCTTAATTTGAGATGGTTGATTTCTTGACTAATAGGGAAAATTCGACCAAGAGCATGAGCAATCAGAAGAATTCCAGCATAAGCTGAAGTTGAAGGTTAAAGAAATCTTGACGGACCAAGAATGGAGGAGGAGAAAAATGGCAATGAGGGTACTTATACCAGTTTCTTCTCTTACCCGACATGTTTTTAGATTTTAATTGAGAATTTATAACTTGATGTTGTGTAGATATCGGAAGAGGAAGGTCGCTTGAAGAAAGATGAGGAAGAAACAAAAGAGTTGTGGAAAAGGAAGCGTGAGCATGAAGAGCAGTGGGAAGGAACTAGAGAAAAGAGGGTTAGTTTTCAATGCATTATGTACCCTTGCTGTTTCCCAATACATGAACCTTGCAGACTTATAGTACAAACTTCTATTTATCTAGTCAATTGTCTAGTGTTGGTTCACAGTTTGTTTTATCCGGAAAAAAGTTCCAATGCTACATTTTGGCATGTTTGTTTTATTCTCTCAGAGGTGATGCTTTTTTTTTATTTTTGAGAAGGTAGAGGTGATGTTTTTTCCCATGTGGCTTGTATATGTGTTATCTGGTTTTCCATTTAAACCAACTGACTTGAATTCCATTGTATGTTCATTTGAAGTATGTTTTTCTTTCAAATAATTCAGCATGGTCGAAGTTTATACAAACTACTTAATAGTCTTGTTTCATGAGTTGTTAGGATTATATGTGCAATTTTATGTACATTTTCTGCACAAAATCTAACCTTTCGTATGTCCTCTGCTTGTGTTTGATGTGGTTATAAAATAAAATCCCTGAAGTAACTACTACTTGAAAGTTGCATCTCGGTGTATTCTTGTATTTTGTGTAAACTTCTAAGATAAAAAGTATTTTTTGGTTCACTTTTCTTGTTCTAAAAGGAGCAGAAAAAGAAACAAGGCTATTCCTTCTTGCTTTAAGGGGGGAGGGGGTTCTGCCTCTGTGCTGGGTCATGGGTATCTCATCTCTTAGCTAAGAGCCTAAGACATGATGCTACAGGAGCCAAGCAAATGACTCTCTTGATTTCAGGAACATGAAGTTGTTGACGATTGCCTATGAACTTGAGTGGTTTATGTCATCTATTATGTAACTTTACTTTTACTATGAAGATTCTTCTTTGAATCTCTAGTGTCTTTTTTTTTTTGTAGCAAATGATACAACTAGTAACACAGGTGTTTGGGTTCTTTGGAACATAATAATCTTTTTTTTTGTTTCCCACTCGGTGTCCGGTAACCGTTTTGGGGCACCAACTGATCCGGATTTGTGCCAACTGCTGCGTAAGACTCATTAAATGGAGATGTGTTCTCTACCAGAACTTTTTCCATTTTCAGGTCTCAATGCTGAGACTTCTGGTTAAAGGTGGAGGAATTCTATCCATCCTACCACAATCCCGAGTGACAAACATGATAATAGTATTGAACCTAAGGTCTTTGGAACATGATAGTTGTGTTGAACCTAATCTTCATGATGATATGGAATTGTACAGTTAAGACAGCCGTCATGTTCCAAAATCTAGACTTACTGAATTGAGTTTCTGAAACTTTTCTTATATTTATCATCAGGTGTCCAGTTGGAGAGATTTCATGAAGGGAGGAAAGAAGGTAAGACTGTTATTACCTTATATTGCAAACACTATACTTTTCCCATCCCATGTGAAGATTATGAGGGGAATGTTTATAGGTTGAAGAAAACACTAGTGAACAAGTTTTCTGTGCTTCTGCAGGTTAAGAAAGGAGAAATTCGACCTCCAAAGTTGAAAACAGAAGATCCCAATAAATCTTACGTTCAACGACCTGTGAAACGAGGTTAAAACACATGTACTCAATTAGTTTTGTTTCAGTGATATTTAAAGCTTGAATTGGCTATGGTGGAGTGTAAGCTTCACGTTTGTATCAATTTGTATCCGTAGCACACTTAACTATTCTGCAGCAAAATATATTTAGCACCCTAATTTAGATGTATATTAAGTTAGACAAGCACATATAAGGGAAGCCCTTAATTATTGCATTTGACATAGATTTCTGTCTATGAACTGAATCCTGACAGGACTATTTGTGATATGTTATATGCTAATATGCATATACGACAGGTGAAATAGGAGTCACTGTTGTGGAGTTTTATCTATGGAACTTGATTCTCCATTATAGTGGCGCTATTTTTCAATTACAGGAGTTGAAAAAACGACTATTTGTGATATGTTATATGCATTAGAAGTGAGTGTGGAGATGTTGAACATATATGACGTGATGCTTTTGTTGTAAAACTATGTGGTCACCACTCTACGTCAATCTATATTTTTTTGACAAGAAAAAATTGTACTTCATTTTATTGAAGACTTCTCTTAAACAATATCACATGAAAATATTCCCAGCTGATGAATTTATCAACTTTTCTAGTTCATCTTAGCATTACAGAGTGATAGACTGATCGTCCTCATCGATATCAAGAAATGGCAAGTAAATCAATTGTTTGTCCTTGCGGATTTGATATTAATACTATCATACCTGCTACTTGATTTACGTGAGATGCATTAGAAAAATAAGATGAAACAAAATAGATTTTCTAACAATTAGTTGAAGCTAATATCCTTGATAGAGAAATGAAATCCAACTAGGAGATAAAACCCCAACCTTCTTACAGTAAAAAAGAACAAAAAATAAAGTAGTAAAATGTAGATGTATCATTTCACTATACTTTGGTTGTCATCTATGCCCTTCAATTTTGTTTTGTAGTGTACAAATAGGCACTTGTCGAAAGTTGAACAAGTAACATACACACCTTATATGGCAATTTCTGTGACATACATTCGAACTAATTTGTATTATATCATATAGGATGTGCACGTTTACTTATTAAACTTTATACAAGTTTGTGTCTACATAAGTCTTAAGAACACCCAAAGTTGGAGGAGATAACAGCCAAGGTAAAATGAAGAGCATGTTCATGTATTACGCCATAAATAAACATATGTTATATTTTCTTGAATATCTGAAGTAATCTAGTGACTAATGTGAAGGATCCACAACTTAACAGCTTCTTTTCCCACAGAACGCTACATTGGAAGATGAAGAAGCTAAGAAATAGTAATTAGCCACTCCGTTGTTTTGTTGTTCTACTAAAGCTTTCATATTTTCACACACAAGTTACATTCTACATGACACCAACAACACAAATTACACCAAGCAACACCCACTATGATACATGAGAAATTTCAGGATTATGTATCTCACCAAATGGGGACCCTCGAGTCCTCTTTTACCATTGACAAAAATAATACGCCTAAAACGGGGGGGGGGGGGGGGGTAT
>NW_006238943.1:2433303-2435835 GCF_000226075.1 Solanum tuberosum | reverse complement strand
GAGGGGGGGGGGGGGGGGGGGATGATTATATATAGGACTAGCCAAGAGATTTATAAAATGAAAACCTAGCACTATCCATCGCATGAGAACGTAGCAACACATGTTGATCCTTATATCTGTATCTGTTGCTCAATGTACATGGGGAAACTTCGAAGATCCTGAACTGCTTCCACATGGATGAATAGACAATGTGCCTGCAATCTTTGAGATCTGAATCTGTCTGAAGGCCTGTTGTCTATTGTGCTGGAAGATCCCGAGTGCCTCAAAGCCTTAGATCTTCAAAGAGGATATATTTGTCTGCGACACTCTCCAAATGGCGTCATGCTATGTACATATCACTGGAAATCCCAGATGTTAGAGCATGAAGCTCAAAGTATATGAAAAGAATCTTCACTATAAATCTAAGTCCAAGCAAAAGAACCTCGATCGTTGGCAACTTGGGGACGGCCTCTGGTTGGTGTAGGGGGTCTGTTAGCATTTAACTCCTATAACAGACGAGTGTTAACAAGACCAACATAGATCAAAGCACAAAAGATATGTGGGAAAAAAAGACAAGAAAATAATGGAACCTGCATCCAAGTGTCTTCTATATGCCGCTCAGGTGAATTTTCAGGCGATGAAACTGGCGGAATTGGGTGGATAAGTTTTGGAACCACAACAAGATCTCTACCCAATACCAAAATGGCACCAGCATTGTTAGCAGTACCTGCAGCAGTAGATTTTACTTTTAAAAAAGAGTCCCTATATATATAAAACTGCTATCTAAAATTTTGAAAACCCTCTGAGCATCCAAAATCAGCAAGAACATACCACAGTAATTGGTGGCTGAAAAAAGCGTAATTAAATGCCCCTGAGCAAATCTTTCAAAGCCATCCATCACACATTCGTGGGCACGGACTATTAGTTGAAGATCATTGTTGTTGCAAAACTCCATCACACGATCGGGCTGCATGTAAAGGAAAGTTTTTACATAAGTGCAATAGAGGAATGCTATAGAAATTACATGCAACCGACAAGTCTGGCAACAAAAAAAAGGAATGACCTGTGATTGTCATGGACCAAAGAAACATCCAACACCAAAAGCTAGAAAAATGATATCCCAATCATCAGAACTTTTAAGATAAATTGTTTCAAGGATTATGAATTTAGTACTTCTTAAAGAAAAGAGCTTGGGCAGACAAATTAGGATTGTCCAACCAAAGAAATAAATAAAGACTAATTATTGCAGATGAGGAGCTACAATAGCCCAACGGCACTAAGAAAAAAATACTTAAGAAATGACAGCCTGCGCAGTGATGAAATACAAAAGATAGCGAGGGGTGGACGGAGGCAGCTGATTTTTTTGGTCAAATTCCATTCCTTTATGAGTCACTGTAACTAACTTCAGTTCTCCCAAATGGAGAAGAATATTGCAGCTTCTTAAAATTAAAAAAAATAATCTAAGAGTTGTGAAATGAAGAATTAAGTGAATCAGTAATCTCAAAGAAGTCGTAAAATAAATTACTCACCCCAAAAGTTACCAAGCCAGGGCCTCTTGCATTTGGTCTTAGTCCTTCAACACTATCATTTTCTGTTGGGTCAGACCTAGAAGCATAAATCAATTTTAGAAAATAGGACAATGTCAAAATGAAAGAAGAAAAAAGAGAAGTCATGGACTAACCACAACAAATCCATCAGAACGATTGAGCCAGCTTCCATAGTGATAGGACGCTGGATACTCTCTATTTGCTCAACGTGATTAATGGACCTTCCAATCCCACCATGCATACAGATGATTTTTTTCTCAATCAGGGCAGCCAGAGGAAGCCAGTTGAACAATCTATTAATCCGATGCCATGCCCAGATTCCATCTCTCTCACCCTGCTCCATAAGGAAGATCAGTAACCAACTAGAAGGGGGAAGGAGGACTTTCAATTGGTAAATGATAGTAGCATACCAGGCGTTCAATGCACTCAATTCGAAAGCCAAAGAGCGCATTTATATCTGAAGCTTCATGGTTCCCACGTATTAAATGTATATTGTGAGGATACTCGACCTAACACAAACGGTGATGTGCCATTAAAATCAGTAAAGAGCAATTCCGAAAGTGGAACTGTATCATAAGTATATAGCAAACAGATACCTTTAAAGCAAGGAGAAGAGTAATGGTCTCCAAGCTGTGCTGGCCCCTATCAACATAATCTCCCAAGAAGAGGTAATCAATATACCTGAAGAGTCGATTACACAAGATTAGCAAATTAGCATTTACTGAAAAAAGAATTAGTACCAAGGGAACAGCATTAGAACTGCATATTGACATTGGAAAAAGATCATTTTAACTATCAACTACAAAAATTGGTAGAAGTCTAAGTCTCTAAGAAGCCAGGGATAGAGAGAAACAGAAAAAGATACATTGCAATAGCCCTGCAAAGAGGTGTTAGAATGGACGAAGCCTAAACGGAGATATTTATTTGTCATGGTTACATGTAGATCTCAACTTGATTTACACCATTCACCAAACCCTTTTTCATTTATTTTAATTTTTTTTCGGGA
>NW_006238943.1:2410024-2432727 GCF_000226075.1 Solanum tuberosum | reverse complement strand
TCAAGAACCAGAATCCAATCACTATATATAATATTATTCCAACAATACAAATTAACAGCAAAGTCCTGTCTTAATCTTCTTCAAAGACTTTATTTTAATCAGGATCCTCCACGAGCTTTTCAATTCCTGAAATATTCTACAATCCTTGCACCTCAAATCATCAAACTATGCAGAGTCGTGCAACATGCGATTCCTTCTCTTCACGTTGTCGCTCAAACTTTTCAGGACTTCACTGATTTAGCGGTTACACAAGAAAAACTGAACAATGAAGCTCCATAAATATGAACCATATTCACATTGCAAAAGCAACCGATTTGTGTCCCCTTCCCACCCACCCAAGAAACAAAATGCATGCAAACATACCTTGCCCCTCTTCCTAAAGTTGACTGCCATAAGAATGGCATCCCAGCATGCACCTAAATTTGAAAAAGATCACCCCTTCCCCTTTTTTCTTTGGATGAGAGGGGGTCAATACCATCATCCCGCTCCCTAATCACACAATCCTAAAAGATCTTTCAAAAACTGTCCCATGTTACCTTGCATGTGTTCCTTTCGACAAACTTTTCCACTCTGTTACTATCGCCTCGTTATCACTAGCTAGAGGAACCAAAGAAACATCATTTTTGAGGAGAAATGGACCTTTGGTCTGACTCAACATCAAAAGCTAGGCCATGAGGTGACGATTGTCCAATACCATAAAACGAGATAACAACCCTTTTCCGCCACCAATGTGGGACCAGTTGTAACAGTTCAATCTTAATTCCCTGCACCAAATATCAAACGCTGCATACGACTCCTATTTCGCAACCAGTTAAAGAGGTTTATGGACTCCTCCTTATTCTTTTCCACAGACCTAGTGAGATGTTGTGACCTATTTACGTGAACCATTCATATTCGCTACTTCCATATTTTGCTGCAACCATCTCTGTCCAAAGGGCCTCTTCCTCATCTGTAACCTCCATAGCCACTCCCCAAGACTTATTGAAAAGAGCAGTGTCACAGATACCAAGTCCCCTTTCCTCCCAAGATAGTCCTAAGTATTTCGTAAGTTACTACACAACTTACAACCAAACATCGTTGTGAGGTCCAAGATATATACACTTCTCCATCTAGTATCAATTCTAATTTTCTCACATCAACCCAAAGTCTACTCGGAACTATTTATATATCCTGAACAAGCAACTGATCTAACTGGTTCGCAGTTTAATAATGTAAGACGTCATATTACTTTTTTACAACGGTGGTACCATCATGTACCTGCTACATCCCACCAATATAGGTACCGAGTAACTTCTCTGGCCAAGGCTTAGGCAGATGGAAGGAACCACCTACTCCCTCTGTCCCAATTTATATGACACGCTTTCCTATTTAGTCAGACAGAAAAAGAATGACGCATTTACTTATTTGGCAAACACTAAATGACACTATCAAATTTTACCCATGTTGGGTCCCACTTATTTGACAAAAAAGTATACAAAGGTGTACTTTTCTATTAAAAATTCATTTATTTTAATGGTAGTTTTGGAACATTGCCAACTCTTCTCATATTTCTTAAATTTCGTGCCCAATCAAACTACATATAAATTGGGACGGAGGGTGTAATATCTTTTGTATGGATGTTGAGCAATTACTGGAGAGTTCAAAGCAAGATGGTCGTTAAGCGACTTCAGGGTGAACAGGAACCATCATCTTTACTTCATTCCCCCCAGCTCCAGGAGCAACATCGATACAAGAAGGAACAACTAGGGGGAAAAAGAGAATCTCCTAAGCAAATGCCTCTGCTCTCCTTGGAAATTTGCGATAGTATTTTCATGAATGTCTGATGTAGGATCAAAATTATTATTCAAGGAGATTGGAATGTATATTAGGCAGCTAGGCAGCAAAAGATTTAAAGGTATTAAGAATTAACGTCCAGAGGGCTCCAAATCACTAGATAACTTCACAGTTAATAGTTATGAAATCCAGTGTAGAGGTTTTCACATGCATGCATGCAATGATCCGCATGTGATTCTATATAGATGAATGGATCTGTGGTTTTCCAAACGATTTTGTAATGGTATACAACCAATACCTTAAGGGGCCTGACAAATGTTTATCTACCATGTTAAATGAGGTAGAATGCTGAATGATATCATCTTATTTTATTGTATGTTCCCTGGCCCCAACCCAAAAAA
Source organism: Solanum tuberosum (assembly GCF_000226075.1). Lineage (NCBI taxonomy): Eukaryota > Viridiplantae > Streptophyta > Magnoliopsida > Solanales > Solanaceae > Solanum > Solanum tuberosum. The sequence continues at coordinate 2,430,553 of NW_006238943.1, read as the reverse complement.
TGGTGAAAACCCCTCAAAAGAAGGATTAAGCTTGCGTTTGTGCATGCGATATGAAGTCATAATTTTAAATCAGTGTTTGGACATGCGATTTGGGATCATGATTTCAAATTACAATTTCTCCAAAAAAAAAACATGATTGGGGATTTCAAATAGTGATTTCAATTTTTTCTAAATGTTTTGACCCATAAGTTTATATTATGTAAAAAAAACACATATTCGGTATGAAGAGATTGTAGGATCCTTGTGAAAACATTATATTAAAGAATAACTAGTTACAACTATTGTTGACTAGTGGATCTTAGTAAAATTATGTGTGTTTTGAAAGTTTGTAATCGCAAACATTTATTTATAAAAGGAACATAGACATATGCGATTTATCAATGCAGCGCCTTAGGATATTTCAATACTTGTTTATGAATTATGATTTGCTCATTTGGTAAGATTGTGTAAGAATTGGAGAAATTTTGATAGTTTTCACTTTTCACAACTTGTAGGGTATTCACATTTATGAGAAAAATACAACTTAAAAAATCCAAATTGCATGACGAAATAAAACTTCAAATCAATCTGATTACAAATCATGATTTCACAACGCATGTCCAAACAAGCCCTAAGAATATTTCTCTTAGTAGATGGCTTGAGTAAAATAATTATGAAAGAGAACCTACAGTTGAACTAACACTAAAAGAAGCATAAGAAACACCACCTTGAAAAGTGAGGAAGAGAGATATAGAAAAGAAACCTAAAGAATAACATACTGAACAGTGAAAAAGAGACAGAAACAGAAATTGAATTGTTTGAGATGAAGGGGTCTAAACAAGAACAAGATGGATTCACTCAAGAAGTTCCTTCTCCTTCACTTTTCCCAGAAAAAAGAAGTGGAATTCAAACAAAATCGGGGAAATGGAAGAGACCTGCGTAAATGGAAAGGACAATAAAAGGATTGACCCCTCACCTTACAGACGGATGTGAATTAAAATTGAAGTGTTAATCTGATTTGCAAATACAGCATATGCAAGGTTTTTCGTACTAAGGAATCCATGAAATCAAAACTGCACTTCAAAATGGTATAAATACGAATAAAATTGTCAAAACTTTATAAGATACATGCATGTACAGTCAAAGAGGACAGTGTCTAATAATCGTAGGAGTTGGGACTTCAGGAATTTTTTTAAAAGCAACTCTTCATTATAGCCAGTTGGACAGCTTGAAAGTGGTACATGTAAGGAAATCCTTAGCTATTTCCTTGCCCTCTAATGTCCATGTTTTATTTACAATGCTTGGCAAGACTGGCCTCCCTTCACGGGAAAAACTCGAAAATGGAGCATCCCAACAATAGCATCAAAGTTAGAAAACTTAGATCACATACCGAAATAGAAAAAAACCAAAATAGTTCGGTTCGGTATGCACCAGTGAAGAACTAAAATCAAAGAACCGAACCGAAGTTTTGAACAAACGAATGCCTATCCCTAGTTGAAACTGCTATAATTTCAGCAATTTCAATCACGACACGGACTAGGCAACATAGATTCGAACGAACACTTTAACTAAATAAATACTGAAATGCAAGATTGTCAAGACACTTACGCAATATCCCCAGCAGTTGACGGGGAACCATACTCGTCAAAAAGACGCATGAGATCCCCAAATTGCCCATGTAAGTCACCAAATATCTTAATAGGAGCCCTTAGCTGTAAAACAGTAGGTTCACTAGCAAATATTCTTTCGGCACTATCACAAAGATCGGCGATCTCATTGCAGTCCAAAAAAAACTCTCGTCGCACAGGCGGCTTCCAACCCCGAGGCTTCAAAAGATGGGTGATCAGCTGAGACAGAAAGAAAGAGCAAAAGATTATAACAAACACAAAAAGTTATCTGTTCTAATAGGAACAAGACCGCCTAAGCTTATAGCAGTTATTCTGCGAACCGGATATATGTTTTTCTGTTGAGTACTGTGAATAGCAATGGGCCAACTGCCCCGAGTATTTACTGCAGTCCAAACGTCTCCCATTTGGAAATCTTCTTCTCTTTCTCCCGTACCTCTCCCAACCCACCTCTCTCTCTCTCTCCCCATCCAAGGCCACAATATATACATCAGAAAAAATGTAAAAGTCAATTTCTTTTCTTCACTTGTCTTTCCATTTGTTCTTCATGTGTCCATTCATTGTCTTAGGGACCTATAGGTTTCCTAAACGGAGGAATTTAGGTTGGGCCGCAGCATCAAAGGGAATAGTACGGGTAAGCGCCAACAGATCCGGATATCACTGTTACTTGTTAAAAGAAAGGAAGAATCTGCTTGGGACCAACTTCAATAAAATACTACCATATTCACTATTTATTTTTTTGATGACAAGGGAAACCCGCAGCCGCTGCCCTTTGGGTGCTCCTATGCAATAGCTCGCAAACCACATAGGAGAGGTAACCCGCACTAGGCAAGCCCGGTGCGACAAGCTCGACCCAAAAGGCAAACCCCTTGCTTTCGCTGGCAAGGGGTTTCGAACTTGAGACCTCCAACATGGAAGTCCCAAGCCCAAACCACTGGACCACCCCGAAGGGTAATTAATTTCCTGGCAATGGAAAATCACAAGTATACAAATTCCAATTCTGTTATTCTCGTTGCTAATCCTAACTAGTTGAAGCACAAAATAACTTATTGTACCTTTTTTGGAACACTGTTGATGGACATTTGTCGATCCAAAAGTTTTCGTGCTGCCGTGACATTTTCTGGGGTTCCATAACTGACTCGCCGGCCTTCATTTTCAAATTGATCGATAGAAAGCTGTCGTACCATACCACCAAGAGCACCACCAGTCTCTGCAGCTACAACTATCTATAAATGTATTAAAGGCACATCATCAGTCTATTATTGTCCAAACTTAACCAGATAGCACGACATAGCATAAAGGATCTGAATACTAACTGCACGATGATGAAGACGGACTCCAGTTGGGGCAGAATTATTCGATCCGGAAGAATCTAAATTGATCGAAGTAGATGCTGCTTTTCCACTTGGTGTAGCCTCTGCTCCACCATCCCTATCAGGAAGTTCGACTTCTCCATTACCTTGCTGTCGAGCTTTGGCAGCTGCTAGTGTAGCAGTAATAGCCTCAGCTTCTGCTGCAGAGGCCTCCACTAAATATTCAACACCTTTGCTGAGTCTCCTACAAAACAAACCCAAGATGGTGAAACTGAGAACCAAGGCAACAACAGAATTTTAAAAAAAATGACAGCAGGCACAATAGGCACTGCCATTATTATGCAATTGTAGACTCACCGAGATCCTTGAAGCATGACATTCTCAGTACTTATATCAGTATACATATCGCCATTTACAGGGGGAGCAACAGCATTTCCCAGTACAACAGAACCATCATTAACTGCATCAGGAACTGTTTGCCTCGTTCTTTCATCACCAAAACCATACCTCCCAGCAAGCCTGCCATCTTGTAGATTGGCGGCAGCAGCTGCGGCATGTGAAGCAGCACTTGTTGTTTCTGCGGCAGCCAAGTCTTCAGCAACAAGCAAGTCATCCAGCAGTACACCTGCGAAATTGGTGACAAGTAAATAATTGCCTTGCATAGAAGGATTCCAAACATCAGCAACTTTTTAACAGCTTAAGTACGCTCGCAGCAGAAACCAGCAAGTGATCCAAATAACTGCTCCAGAGGTTCTCATGTGATGTACTTTACATGGAAAATACTAAAAGAACAGAGAGGAGAGAAGCATTAATTGCAGCAGTTCGGATAGTCAACAAACACTTCATTTGTAAACATAACTGCAACATACCTACATATAAATTTAATATGAGATCGGCTAATTAATATATTGCCTTGATATCCACAAATGCCTCTTCTCTTGAATATCAATGCCTTAAGTTTCAAAGTCAGGTATTTGACAGAAAGGTACAACTAATTGTTCTCATGTATCTCATCATTACCATGTGTCATATGGACAAGGCAGATATTTCACTATTTTCTACCAGAGAGACCATTATCCACTTGCATACCGAGTAATCACTTCTCAGAGAATTATGAGGTGCTTGTGAATTCAAAAGGCTAAGTTTCACTTTTTTGTTCTTTCTTGAGCCACCTAGCTGCTAGCACGGCTTAGGTTATGACTTGATCCAATAGAGTCAAACCACCTTTTGATCTAAAAGAAATGGCACCCGATGAAAGGATCCAGATGCCACACTATGCCCCCGGGGAGGGAAAATATTCATTAACAAATAAAAATAATCTTTAGAATTCCCACATTAGTGTTTAGTTTCAAGTTTATATCAAACCACTAAGTGTTGCAGATCTGTAGATGTTTAACATAGTTTAGCACTTGGCAAGTCATTTATTTTGTTTGGATTTTGATCTAAATTTATAGTCTTTGGCTTAGGATCTGATTTGTACAAATCAGATGTTAGGGTCTATTTTTTAATTTTAGTCAGGCTGTATCGTCGGAGAAGTTAGTTTGTTGGGATTTATAAGCAAAGTAAGGATAGCTTCTATTTGAAGCTTTATCCTACATTTGGTTGAATTTAAAATGGACTATTACAAGGAGGGCAGAGGAGGAGAAATGATTACTAGAAAAGAAAGTGGAAGGTATGCTGCTACCTTCCACATCAACTTTTTCCAATTTTTGCAACAATGAGAAGCAGTTATTGAGCATGCATATCATATAGCCTTACCGCCACGTAGACCACCATAGATAAATATCAAGTCCCCAACAGCAGCAGCTGCATGCCTACAGCGTCTGGTCAATTCAACAGCAGCATCTCCACCAGCTGCATCTGCACTGAATCTGCCAGTCCTAGGACTAGTCACAACAGATTTTGTGTCACACCACACTCCTGCAGCTGTATCAAGAACTGCCAAAAGAAGAGAAGGAAGAAAGAAGAAACATGGCTGTGAGAATGACATCACACCCGACCAAAGTGAAAAGTAAAAGATATAACCAAATCAGAAAGTGTTAATCTAAACAAGCAATCAATACAAAGAGCATAAAGGAAATACCCGCAACACTGGATGAGTCCTCCACCATGCGTCCACCACCAAGTGCCCCTCCAGATACATGCAGCCGAGCATTAACAAAAACCTGTTACCATAAACAACTGATAACTCCCTTATGATCTCTGCCAGAAAGGAGAAATTTAATGAAAAAAAAAAAAATACTTACTGCAGCATGTTGATATCTGGGGGAGGGTGACACACCAGGGGCAATGGCCCATTCCCAACGTCCATCTCTATGTTTGGCAAGTCCATAAGCACTTGCCAGAGGCTATGAATAACCAAGGCAACAAAAAAGGTAAGAAAAATTGACCAGTTACGAAAGAGAAGAGAACCATCATGACATTGTGATCTAATTGCAAGGCATAGCAATATGATAGAACAAATAAATCAGTATAAAAAGTATATGCTTGACTCACCACGCTATTGGCATCCCTCCCTCCACAGAGGAGAAGAAGACCATCTGAACGTGCACTTGCAGTTGCATACCTAAACAAGAAGCAGGGCATATTAGGACTTCCTTAATTTCTTAATTGGTTGGGCCAGATTAGTATCACATTCAAAATAATCTGATTGCATTGATCTCCAACTAACATGAACAAACATTGTTCTACAGATGCAGCTCCAGGATAAACAACTTTTCATATAAAAAGCTTAGACACACTCCCTAATCAGATCATATACACATAATTTGCAAGCTAACTAAACAGACAATGCATCATTGACACTATTAACAGCATATAATACTTACAGATATGTACAAGTAATTCTTGAGATTTGCTACCTTCTAAAGTATAGAATTCTGAATAAGCAAATAAATACAAATCAAGAGAAACGATAATTTACTGGGTAACAAAGAAAATAAAGTACACATCTTCAAGTGAGAGAATATGAACTTTACATGCAAGGAGGTGGACCTTCACCCTCCGGTTCCAACTTCCGCCATTCATATGGTTTGGCAGCCGTGTCCAAAGCCCAAACATCCGCTAGAGGCCGTTTTCCTGAATACAGCAGAATGATTAAGATTATTCTAAACTATGTCATTGCTGAAAATAAATAGATCTGACTCAGTCATCAGACTAACCATCATTTCCGCCAATTGCCATGAGATATCTTTGCCCTACCAAAGCCATGACGTGTCCATAACGCGGACCTGGACCAGGTCCTTGCACCACAACCCTAATAAGATCAAAATCATTTCAGTAGTACTTAACACAAGTTCGTCATGGATTCACGCACAGGCAACATTCATTATGATAACTATAGACATTACTCGAAAGGTGCTAACCTGTGCCATCTTGGCCGTTGTTGAGTAAGGTCCAGAACGTGAAGATCCTCAGCTGACAAACCAGCTGGACCGATTCCACCCTGAGATGGATGGTAATAGAGCATCTTAAGTGGCTGAACGAGATTATCATACGCGAGGCAAACAACAAAGCTATCAGCCAATACAAACCTGAATAACAACCATAGTTCCCACAGCTGTAGCAACATGTGCAGCCCTTGGTGTGGGTGGCTCTCCAATGGGAGTGATCCTGTGGAGTTCATTCACATATTCAAACCTTCTAACTAAGCACCAAAAATCAATATGTAGCTTGTCACTGATACAATTCAGACTTACCTAGACCATTTATTCGTCAAAACATCATAACAGTGCACATCAGCAGTAGCCCCTGCTAAGCCTGCAATTAGATACAAAACCTTAAATAAATCATTTTACATTTGAAACCCATAGATTCAGTTCTACTACCACACCCGAGGGTGTGTCTAACATGGATGAAATTAGAATGAAAACCATAGGAAACCACGGTTCAAATCCAAGCAAGTCAGTCATAAAATCTATGTCATTTCTCCCAACAAACTAGGCGCTGAAGGCAAAGCTACCTAATACCTGAAAAGGTAAATAGATGCAGGTACCGGTAAAATAATGGAGGTGCTCACAAGTTACCCCGATGCACTAAGTTCCATCTATGTGCGGGGTCCAGGAAAGGGCCGAACTACAAGAGTCCATTGTATGCAACCTTACCCTGCATTTCTGCAAGAGGTTGTTTTTACAGCTCGTGCATGGCAGCAACTTCACCAGGAAAGGGCTGAACCACAAGGGCCTATTTTACACAGTCTTTATCTTGCATTTCTGCAAGAGGTTATTTTCAACCCGTGAACTCTGATCACATGACAACAACTTTACCGGTTAAGCCAAGCTCCCCCTCCCCATTATAGAAAAAGGAAATTACAAAAGAAAAGGTTCAGTTCAGCTAATCAATTAAGCTGGATAACCTACGAATTCCAGCACTTCCAGCAGATGACGGAGTTCCAGAAGCAGCCGAATTTCCCTCAAGAGCAGTAGCACCACCAAAAAGAATAAGCCTAGGACCAATATAATTAGGAGAACCTTCTTCACCAACAGCTGGTACAGCCGTTAACGTATGCCCACACCTCGGCCCTGGACCATCCTCCTTTTTCTCTATCACTTCGTGCACCACCGAATAAGTCGGAGCACACCTTGGTCCCGCAACAGCAGGACTACTACTACTACTACTTTGCTGCTGCTGTTGCTGAGTTTGTGAACTTTGCTGCTGCAACGAAGTTGAAGATTCATCATTAAGCTGTTGTTCCGACGTCGAACTATCATTCTGAACAGTCGGATCGTGATCGGATTCCGATACCATAGTTGAATCCACATCCATATCAATACTCTAATAATCTCAATCCCCCAAATTAAAGTTCAAATCCTCAACAACATGCATTTCCAACAAACATTTCAAAACCCTAATTCAGCACAAAACATCAGATCCTTCGATTCAATACAAATACACCCAAGATTTTTAAAACCCTTCAAATATTTTTCAAGAGAATCACAACCCAGATGAGAAAGAGAGAGAAAATTCAAAAAAAATCCATCTTTTCCCCCTTCTCTCTCTCTCTCTTCTCCTCCCCCCACCGAACCCGAAAAAAATATAATACTGTAGCTTCGTTTTTCTTCTTCTTCTTCTTCTCTAAAAAGGCGGCCAATATCTCTCTCTCTCTTTCTCTCTCTAAGCCTAATCATCCGCCATTTCTACTTCTCTCTCTACCTATATATATAGATTTTTATATGTACGGCCGAGAAAGTGACGGCGCTGACGACTTCAATTTTACTAGCTTACAGTGTACAAGTTATGCTACGTAGAGTACAACTACCTGAAGCTGTTTACAGTAGATTCTTTTGAATCCTTTTTTTTACCGGATAATGGTGATAACCGGTTTCCAATGTCAACGTGGCGTTTATCAAAAATGTTTTTTATCGAAAGAAAAAATTGTAAGATAATTTAAACTCAAGACATCTGATTAAACACGATCATATTTTATTTCACTATAATCATTGATAGTTCATACATAACTCACATCAAGTCAACTTATATATGACTCAAACATTTGAAATAATATTTCGAGACTATTCCATATAAGTATTTGTTTATGAAGTTAGTTCATTATTTCAACTTTGAATTTGAAAATAAATTTTAGAATTTTTTCAAGTCTTAATTTACAAAATTTCAACTTAAATATTTTTTTTAATTTCAACTTTGATATATTTACTTTTTTATTATTATAAAGCGAATGATTTACTGAATATTTAAGAGATTTTGATTAAATATATGTGAATTTAAATTAATAACAACATCCTTATAGATAGACACTTGTAGTTTATATGGTTGTCAATTTGCCTTTTGAATAAAATTTTAATTATTCATTTCATCATGGAGTTACTATTGTTTAAGCTAAGTCAATTAAAATGTCAACTTGCCCATTAAAACTTTTAGTTGACCCTTGATATTATTTTTAAGATTTCAAAACTAGTAGTACTAATATTAGTGATTGCTTCTAAATGTATCTTATTTTTATTTTGTGTTTGATACATAGAAAAATATCTTCTTGAAAAGATGTTTATTTGGTGTTAGGTTGATGAGTAAAATATATATTATGAAAAAGATTTAAAATATTAAATATTACAATAGTATTAGCAAAATTATGTGAAGTTTTATGATGTTCTTGAGTGTAAAAATTAGTTTATCAAGTTGATTAATTTTTATTTAAAAAATCATGAAAAATAGTTTTTTATATGATAATCACACATCAACAATTGAGTTAATTACCTTAAAAGTCCACCAATTAATTTACTCACTTATTCTATACATAAAATAAAAAATAAAAAAAGACTCTTGTATAGCTGTCTTAATTTATTATTTATGTGAACATTTTAGAAACATTTTCTATGATTAGTACTAAAAGCAAATCCCTCTAGTGAAGGTTCCAAGCCAAGAGTCAACCATAGATCCAACAACAACAACAAAAAGTAATAAAATCAATTATTAGTCCTCGTTTCAAAATAATTGTCACTTTATCAGAAATTATGTTCATTAAAAAATTAATAAATATAATATATACTATATAGTTTACTAAACTATCCTTCTTAATTTAATAAATGTTTCTTGAAAATTAAATAGTACTATTAAGAAGATAAAGTATAAGGATATTGTTGGAAAAACATTTACGAATTATTGTCTTAAATTTCTAGTATGATACTTATTTTGGAATAATTTTATTTATTTCTTGCTAAAATAACACTTAATTTTGAGATAGTGAAAGTGTTTTTTTTTTTTTGTTAATGTTGGGAATCTACGACCCAAACTTAGCCGATTAATTTCTTTTTTCTTCTTTCTATGCAAGGAAAATATAGCGTTTGGAATATTAAATATTTCACGTTTATGCAAAGACTCAAAAAAAGTAACACTCTAACAAGGTGTAATATAAACATAATCTACTTTAATCAAACATCAAGTTAATTTCACGACTCAAACATGTAAGTTATAGGTCACATAAATACATTATCTTCCAAGCAAGGCTCTCTTTTTATTTAAGGTACTTCCATTTCTTAAAAAAGTATGGTTTTCAATTAGGATAATATTGTTGAAAATACTTTTAATACTTTATCCTTTCAGATGGTGAGTGATGTGTTGGGGTGGGTGGGGGTTGGGGTGGTGTGAAGGGAACATATAATGTGTCAATACAAAACAATGACATTACATAAATATATTCAAATTGTAAAAAGTGATGCAAGAGTACAATGAATTATAGTTGTCAACCATACCATTTGTTTTATTATATAATCAAAAACAAAATGTACCATATTTCATGGTTTTCTCCAAAAGAAAGAAAGAAAAAAATATCAAAAACAATTAATTCATATTTATGCTGGAAAATCTCATCTGAAAGTAAAACTTTTCTCATTAAAGGTGATTTCATACTCAAATTCGAATTCAAGATTTCTGATTAAAAATAAAAAAATATTCACTACTTCACCACAATCTTTGATGATATATTTGTGAAATTTTCAGATGCATATATGTACAAAATTATATGATGTATATTTCACCAAAGTCCAAAATACAACAGTATTTGTATTGTCTCCTTTAGAAAGAACAACATTTAGTTCACACAAATTGGTTTTTCACAGGTCTTACACTGGTCTTACCCCAATAGAGAGGTGTTTTCCAATGTTTTGTAAGCAAAATAACATAAACAAAGTGCTACATCAACCACTATGACCAATTTATACTAGCAAGTTGTAAACCCCATAGCAAGGAAAAAGCTAGACATTGACATGTTTTTCTACTACATCTTGTTCAAAGAAGAATCATTGGCAACAGAAGATCAGATGAACAACATTAATCCAGATGGTTTTAAACAAAGTAAGATAATGTATGTGCTTACATAAGACTCACTCTTTAACTCCCTTAGTGAGAGTGCTACTGGAAAAATAAGCATATATACCGCACCATCATCGTAAAGATATGCGTGTAATATATAACGCTTGCAGTAATATATAGGTGAGGAAAAACAGCTGACAAGGCAGCAGAGTTGGGAGCCAAGAAGCCAACAACTTCCATTGACACCTACCGAACGTTTACAGGTCCAGTGTTTGCTGCTTTCCTGAAGACTCTTACTACTGGCATCCCATCACCTTCACCATTCTGGACTCTCCATGAACGGTCTTTCTTTCTCTGTGTTTTCTTGTGTTGTTTATGGGGAGCAGTTGAGGGCTTCTTTTTACGAGCTGCTTGGTTAGAAGCAAGTCCATTGGCCATATCAAATGTACTTAAATCACTCAGAACATGATCTAGATGTGCATTAATGTCCTCATCATCATCATCCTCATCCTCATCCTCATCAGAATCAGAATCAGACATTATAGGTCCATCAGCATCCTCTGTAACAACTTCATCCTCCTCTTCACTAGCTTCATCGTCTAATTCTCCCGGAGGCATTTCAAAGTGAGGCAGCTTCCCATCAACATAATCCTTCAACATCTGACGTGTTGCTCTTGTTTCATCAGGCAATCCGCTTGAAGCAACATAACCACGAGAGGCACAGTATGCTCTTAAAAGTTCTGCAGCAGTAGGTGGGCGAGACTGTGGTTCATATGGCTTTGGTTTCGGCAGAGATATGTTGTAGACATCCTCGATAACTTTTCTAGGAACTCGATTTGCCACCACCTGTACAGCCTCTCGATGCTCAGTGATCCGGTCAATTGGCAAAACACCACATGCAATCATCTCATATCTCGAACTTGTGAATGATGGAAACACTAAACCCGGGCAATCACATAGAGTAAGTTTAGGAGAAATCACAAGTGTTTGGAAATGCTTCGTCTTCCCGGGAGTAGATGTCACACCAGCTCGTTTTTCCCCCACCAAAGCATTAATGGTTGAACTTTTCCCAACATTAGGATACCCCACAAACCCCACCATCACACTTCTAGATTGAACATCTGCTGCCAAGTTCTCATCAGCATGACAAGCTGACCTATTCCTAGTCAAAACTATCTCCTCTGCTGCAGACTGTAAACGGGCCAATAGCTCCTCCCTGCCTAATATTTTCGTATCAGCATTACCTGCCTCCTGAGAGCTCGTTGGTACTTCTGAAGCAGTGAGAGCAGCAGAGGCAGCTTTAGCTGACCAGAACAGAAAAAGAATCCCTTGCTGGTGGAAGTATTCAGCCCATTTCTTTCTGCAGATGAAGCAAGAACCATAAAATTGCACATCCAAAAATAAGAAATCTGATAGGAAACAGCAACCATATTATCAGGCATACTGACCTGATAGAAATGGGTAAAAGATCTGCTTTGTTAACAAGAAGCATTGTTTTTTTGTGTTGGTCAACTTCTAGTGCATAAGCCTGCAATTTACCCCCGTCAATGCACAATCTTTATCACAACTTGTATGATATGGATACAGGTAAAACAAGAGAGGCATCACTAATATCAAGGTTTTTGGTATATCAATATATGTACAAAACCATTACCTTCTTTCTAAAAAAAATCATTAAGAAAGTAAGTAAAAAAAAAAGAAAATCAGAGTTCAACAATAGTGCATTAGAAGAATACACAGCCACATGTAACATTATGACAAAGATATCAACACATATAAATAGAAAATATATCATAGTTGTGCTAACACTGTAAGGTACTTCAACCTATGTGAAGCATTGAAATACTTACCTCAAGATCAGGACACCGATAAAAAAGTGGGTCTCGTGCATCAACAACCATTACAAGCTGCATACGAAGAAACACTAAAATAAATCAGCAATACTATTTTAGATAAAGTAATAAATTTCGTTAGGGGGGAAAATCAGCAGTACTCCAAAGAAAGATTAAGAAAACACGTCCATAGAAAGAGGGAAATCATCCAATTCAGAGAGAATAATTGAAAAGGGAAAACCATCCAATCCATAACAATCAAGTAGCAAATAGAAATCCAGTACCTTTTTTTATCAATTGCATTAGTAGATCACTGATAAAATTATACTACATAATAAATGGGGGAATATTTATTTTTTTTGAGATTGGTAACTGTTTCTATTTCTGTAAATCAGTACAACCCATGTACTGAAAACCATATTTACATAATGAACTCTAAAGGCACTGTCCTATCCCTATAATGAGTCTAAAACATCAATGATAGAGACGGTGTCATTAGAGTAAATCTGATTATACCAAAAACACAAAGTTAGAATACAATTCAGTTTTACTTGCTGCATACTCTCCCTATTCTCAAAAACTCTAAGATTTCTCTCTTTCCAGATAATAAATGGGGAATACCATTAGTAGGAAAGATCAAAAAAGGAAATCCTATCGACAAACTATTGTCCGAAGAGCCCAGAAAGGACAGGTCTAAATGAAGGGGTCTGCAGTCATGTTTTTAAGCTCTTTGCATACATATACTTCTTTTGCAAAGTCAACATTGTTCAACAAAGCAAACAGGCATACTTGATGCTGGACTTTTCAATAGTTATTATTGCTGATATTATCCAATAGTTGAAACTTGGAAAACAGTGGACATTTTTGAAATTCCATTATTGCCTAATTAGTCTAAAAGATACAATCGATCAATAAAACTGTGGTACCTTTTAAAGAAATTTCACCTTTTCATTTAAAAAGACCAATGAACTAAAACTGTGGGAATCCAGAAATTAGTAGGAGGCAAATATATACGAGGAAATTGTGATATAAGAAGCATGAAAGCAACGTATGGCTAAAAATAATTGACTAATCAGATTGCAGCACCTACGGAATTCAACAATGAGTTTAAAGGTTCTCACAGTTTTCATGGGTCAAACATTTGCAGCCCAATTACTAGGCCAAATTTTAACAGTGTTGACAGAAACAATTTGTCATGGGGAAAGTATCTTTAATACAAGGCCGGAAATGCTATTACATACCAGATTACCAACCAATCTTCACACTCTCTTACCCAAGCACTTTCAGGCTTCTTTACAAAAAATTTAACTTTAGTTTGATATGTTCAATAGAAAGCAACCTTAAGTTTGGAGAAACAGTTACTCTCAGTGTTTCCGTCTACATAATTAGATCAAATAAACTACACAAGAATTAAGCATAAGAAGTAACCAGTAGATTGCCAGCGCTAACTGTTAAACTGCCAACGAAACATTTTATCCTTCAAGGAATAAAATCATAGAGGTACAAATGACCAAAATCTCACCAGATCACTACGCTCAACAACTCTCCAAAGCTGTCTCCAGATATCCAGGTTCTTTTCAAAAGGGGTGAGAACCAGTTTCTCATTCTCTTCAAGCCTAAATAAATTTCAAATGGTTAGAGCAAGATATGTACATAAACAAAATTCACATGTAAAGCCATAGTCCAACATAAGATGGGAGCCTTTTTATTTTTGAAATTGGTAAAAGTTGTATTCATCAGCATTCAAAGCTATGGTGGCCACCTCCAAAAAATTACAAAAGAGTCCTGGATAGTTACAAGGATCCTATAAAATCCATTAATTGGATTTGGATTTCTTTTTCTAAGATGAGAACCTATTTGAAAGGCTTTCAATGTACTACTGATGCATTTTCTGGTCATAACTCCATCACACAAACTCACTATGAAGCAATGGAATTTGTTAGGTTTTTTAAGTGCACATGAAATATAATGGTTGACTAATATAACTGGGAGGGGAGATACAAATGCTCTGAATATAAACCAGGCAACTTCCTGTCTTAATCTGTGCTTACTATATAATCCATAGTAATTAACATTTACCTTCAACATTACAAAGAAAAAAATCATAGTAACCAACATTGAAGCAGTTTCCAGAGGAAAATGAATGCAAGATATCTTAAACATCCATCTTGAATTTACAAAATTCATAGTTCCTGCCCCAAAAGAGAGGAAAGCAACAATATTTACAAGCATGCATTCAATAGTGTAGCGTAGTAGTAAAATGTCCTTTAATAGCACTGACCTTGCAAGATTGCGTCGCCAAGCTAGAAAAGCTTGTCTTTCATTGATATCAAGCTCTTCTACTGACATTCTAGTATTCCATGGGGGCCTGGAAAAAGAGGTACACTTCAGGACCTTGGACCAGGACACCAGATAGTGCACTAGATTAAGAAAGGGGAACAATTACCTGCGTGGAACACGAAGACTACTAGCATGCAAAGCCTCCTCTTTCTTCTGCTGCTTCAATCTTTCTTCAGGTCCCATATCACCAGTACTAGAGCCAGAGTCCCTATTATGACAAAGTCAGGCAACAACCACCATCAGTGTAAAAGGTATGTAATCTTTCAATTCTGTCAGAGAGGACACTAACACACAGAGCTACAATAGCAAAAAGTCAAGGGAAAAAATCAGCAAAAATGAGCCAGGTAAAAGATGAGAAGTGAAATAGCATAAAAAACAGTTCCTCAGAGATGAAACCACTTGTTATAGGATCTCGGTCAACACTACACCAGCATATACTATGAAAATTAGAAAAGTTAATTTGGCGCAATAATGCAAATGGTAAACCAAGATTACTCAATCTGAACAGAGAAGTTCATACAAATGACCTAACTTTTACCGGGCTGACCATGAAACATAATCTGCAATTTTATCATTTACCTTAGTTTAAATTCAAATCAGTGCCTCTATTACAGAGACCATAACAATTCTGCTCAGGTAATGTTGACTGGTTACACAAGCTCAAGCAAAACAAATACAACATAGCAAATGTTGGAATTTTGTTTAAATTAAATTATTAATAAGTATTTTAAATGGAAGGATGTGTCTTTTATTGAAAGATTGCGTCTTTTAAATAAAAGATTGCGTCCTTTCATTCTTTGATACCACCGGTTCTATTTAAATTCAACTTCTGCAGGTTCCAACATAACTTAACAAAGTATCTTTCTTTACAACATTCTCCAAAGAATTCTTTTCTTCTCCAAAAGATCAAGTTCAAATACTTGCTTTCTAATGGGATTTCTTCACTATCTGCTTAGTGCAGAAATTCATACTTCATAGGCTTGTCATACCCACCAAAACTATTTGTGTGCAATCCCATAGCAATCTCACAGAGGAGAGGGAGCAAATATCGTTTTTAGGAAAGCATTTCGCACGTGTTTCGGTCCTTCAACTCTGTCCGTTTGTTCATATTATCAAAACTTCATCTTTGTGTTCTTCTTTGTATATATTTTCCAATAGCAAAGGCTGCAATAAACCAAGATGTGGAACCCTGTATCACAATAATTTCTGATGGAGATTTGATTCACTTCCCGTTCACTGAATATGTAAGACTTGAGAGGATTTCCTTCTCTGTTCATATCAACAGTGTTACCATTCCACTTGCTTTCAAAGTCACTACTTCATCTACACCAATCAAGTCATTCCCAAAGAACAATATTTGGATTTCTCAATTAGAGTTAGAACACAGTTACATATGCTAATGGATACTTCCTTCTGAATCAAATCTACCTTTAGGATTCTGGTGCTATCTACTTACATGATGCCCATCAGACAAAGCCCTTGAGATTTCTTCACTACTAGATTATTACAGTTCATTAGATATAGAAGCCTTCAGAAAAGAAACTTCTGAACTAGAGAATCCATAAGTTCTATGCCTTCAAAACTAGGAACATACATCTGTGATGCAATGAGCCAATGACTATGCAAGAGTGACAGGAGATCCGACTCTAGTGAGTCTTTGAAAAATTTACAAGATTAAAGTTACCTATTTCAAAAAAAAATTACAAGATTAAAAGATCTACTGTCAGCAGTAATAGGGGAAGGTATGAAAGTTTGTTTCTTAGAGCCTGTTTGGATTGGCTTTTCATTTTTGGCTTATTTTTAGCATTTTAGCTTAAAACTAAGTGCTTATAAGCACTTACTTACCCAAACACTCTAAAAGTGCTTAAAAGCTATTTTAGCTGAAAAATAGTTAAAACAAGCCAATCCAAACGGGCTCTTAGTCCACTGAAGAAATGTATTTCAGCCACTCAGAGTTATTGAGACAGTAGGTTTTTGAAAATGTATCTTCATCTTCTTTTTTTGATGAAGTAAGATGTTCTATTAGCAGGGCATCAAGTGGATGCAGAGTAGTTACATAAACCTAGCTAGTGCCAGAGATTACAAAGATAGAAACCTTTGTGTACAAAACAAAACAAAAAGGTTCCACCTAAATAAGATCCTACTCCTGTTGTGAGTCTATAAAGTCAAAACATGCTATTTTTATCTTTCATGTATTGTAGATTACGTCCAAAACCCCAAATACATAAGCAAGTATACTTCACTTTCTGTACAGCCCTTCAAAGCATCTTGCAATGCTTCATTTCCATTTTACCTGAATAGACAAACTTTATGAAAATAAGTCTTCAGTATCAATTTGGGAAACATCAAACATTATTTCCCTTTTCTTTCTTGAAAGATGATGTATGTTTTTTGTTTCCTTTTATTTTAAATGGACTCCTCATACGGCAATTCCACCCACAACACTCAACTAAGCCCTTCATGCAAGCATTCCATTAAAGCAACTCACGCTGTGCCAAGGAAAAAGGGGGCTCCTTCCTTTACTGTGGATTTTTACAATAGCAAATCCTTCCTTTACCATTCCATAACTTTTTAACATGGCAAAACAAGTTGTCAGCAGTGCTACACTAGGTCTCATTGGAAATGATGCATATGATTGTAACGACAATTCAAACCCATTCACTCTACAATTAAGCTAAAATGAACATCTCACAGCAGAAAAAACAGAACAGTAAGATATTGCTCAGAATGGGGCAAAAAAAGGCACTTGTTCTGCTTTTTTTCATTTTGTTCTTCTACTTTTAGTTTCTTCTATGTTGCACTTGAGAAAATTATCAAGAATTGATCTTGGTATCTAAAGGACAATCTAATATCGACACTATAAAATGTTAACCAAAAAAAGTCCCAACCTCATCCAGTACCCAATTTTCTCTGTTTTTTTCTAGAAACTCGATCAAAAAATCAAACCAAGCAACCAGCAAGCATTACAATTCTCTAGCAATAAACCAACCCCCAAACCCCAAAAAAAAGGAAGGGGGAGAACACGCACATTCAGAAATGCATGATTTATTAACAAAATAGAGTAGAAGAGAAGAATATCAACAGAAAATTACCAATCTTTTTATTTTGTTTGATAAGTAACTGCAAAATTTCCCAATTTATCTGAAATATTATAGTTATTTCTACTCGCTTACATATGATATTTTATCTCCAAAATTTCAAGTCCTGAGTTTGAGGCCAGTGTATGTCAATTCCTAGTTATAGGGCGAACAAATTATGTATGCAATAGACACAATGTCTTTCCCATTTACTTACATAATGCATCACTTATAAAAAAAATATACTGAGTTTCACATATAGAAGGTTTATGAACAGCATATTGTGGAGTTTCAGATGTAAAATTTACATCATATCATGTTTAAATTTCACATGCAAGAAGTTTTCGAACTCCAACATAATATGTTGAAATTTGTTTATTTACATTTCATTTTCATAATAAAATAATTTCAATTAAAAGTGGATGCATGTAAATTTCATTTCACCTTGTGTTACAACTTACACGTGCCAATTTCCAAACAGCCTTATATGGTATGGAGTAGTGATGGTTCTTTCTTGAAAATGTCAAAGACACTATTCTAAGATGAACATAAACTGAAAGGACAAAATATAAAACTGAAAAAGGCAGCGAATTAAAATAAATTGGATGGACAAATAATAGGAGCAGTAATTATAAATATTAATTATCTGTATGGTGATTCTCTCTAAAAACATGCATGGGTCTTGTTTACTTTTCTTTGTCCACTAAATTTAATTTTTTTACTACTACAAGGTGCAATATCACATTTTTTAGTAAAAAAAAGTCAAGTAGACAGTAAAACCTAAGAAATTAATCTCATTGAAAGCCAGAACTTGGACGATAATGGTTGTCTTCAAGTTCTGATTGACCTATGAGATCACACATGACTAAAGCATATATACAAAACATGTAAGCTAAGTTGAACATGACAATTGGTTCTTGTTTCGAACATGAAAAACCTATATTCATTGAACAACACGCAAGGGAAATAGGCGCCATTAAGAGTAGTCATGCATTGGTGAAGGGAAACAATTCCCAGTATTCACTCTCTTGATTATAACCATACAACAATTGTTCTTGTGAGATCATCCACCAACATTCCGACTGACACCGTCGATAGTCCCTATCGGTATCATAGGCATTAAAATGGTGCCAAATGGAACCATCACTCTCCCATCGAACGTCACAATAAAATAAAGTAGTACCCCAGAAATTAACTCTAAAACTCCAATTAACTTCATCATCTTCTTCCAATATTGATTGTCCTAGGTCATTGTCATGAGAATGACAATGGATAGTCATGGGAATTCCATCTGATAGCCTATTAATAACATGTACTTGGACTCTTTTGTGCCCTGGCAAATGTATACTAATCCCTCTTGCTAAGGAACATGATCCAAAAATAAGTACATAAAGAGTAATAAGGAGAAAAAGAATGTAATATTTGCACTTGAAAGTTTTCATTTTGATTTTAAAAGTTAGCTCTATTGGTTTTGGACTTCTATGTTATATAGATAGATAGATAGATACAAAAACAAAAAAAAAACAAAATTGAGGTTTCAGGGGTGGTGATTTTTAGATTGTCCTAATAAAGAATGTGATCAACTTTTTGATCTAAACATCATTCATATAAAGACTGTGACTAATTAGCTACCCATCTTTTATCTTGATTTTATTTAGTCTATTAATGAAAATAATTATTGCTATATTTCAGCAGGCAACAAAGAGTAGCCATAACCATTGTTTCTTAGGTTCAAATCCCAACAGAGACAAAACAGGTGCTTTCTTCCTATCTATTCTAACCTACCCTTGCTGAACAAGAATTACTCGAGCTGCACACAAACTTTCCTGGACACCACCATTGGCTAATATATGTAACCCATATACAATAACGTGTATAATCTATGTATACGAGCTTGAAAAAGTAAACAGTGAATCCCTAAAAATACCAAAAAATGAATATTAATTAAAGGGGACTTACAGATTGACGAGAAGATTAACAGGAGGATTAAGGTCAGAATAGAGGCGGTGAGCTTCATCTGTCTGTTCTATTACAGCTTCTAAATCAGTAACTTCAGTTACAGATTCCAGAACCTTCTTATTATGATTCCTATAAACTTGCCCCTTCTCTTTCGATTGCTGAATCATCTGATTATGGTGCTTCACCAGTGCCCTACCTAACGAAGTTTTTTCTCCTTTACCCATTACTCCTTTTCTCTTCAAATCCAATTAGCTCAACCAAAAAAAAAGTAAAAACTCAGATAGAGAAGCTAATTGGGTATACAAAGATTGCAACTTTTTGGCCGCCGGAGTCGGTGGTAAATGTCGGCGGTGAAGGGTAGGCGGCGGCGGAGCAGGGTTGCTTATCTTTCTTTATTTTTATTTTTTTGAAAAAATGCAATTTTTTGACCCCTAAATAATAAGGTGGAAATTTAGAGATAGACCCTTAAATATAGTATTGATTGTAAGTTCAGACACTTAAGTTTTTATATTTATCATTTAAGTACTTTTATTTTGATGAATATGTAAAGTGAATTTGGTCCAAATTCTATTTATATTTAAAAATTTATTTAATTTATTATAAATTATTAATATAGAATTAGTGATTCAAAAGGAAAATA
>NW_006238943.1:2372370-2409532 GCF_000226075.1 Solanum tuberosum | reverse complement strand
AAGGATAATATATATATATATATATATATATATATATATATAATTTTACGGTGTTAACGTGAAATTTGAATTTGCAATACATAAATTTAAACAATTGATACACGTATATAAGTTGAAAGCATCTCTTCTTATATTTTCTGTTTTTTTTTCCATCATAATCAATATAGTAATTTACGATAAAATAAAGGAGTTATTTTTAAGGTTGGAAACTCCATGTATAAGTTTCGCACATGTATAAGTTCGAAACTCTATCACATTGTGTTAGAATTTCACATGCAGTAAGTTTTTGAAATCCAACACAAAATGTTGAAATTTTATATATTTTTTTTTATGATTATGCTTATACAAACTTTATAATTATATTAAAATGATTTTGCAACAATGATGAAATTTTAATTAAAAGTAACTATATATCATTACATATTGCCTTGTACATGTTACATGTGCCAATCACCAAACAACCTTACATGACACGAAGTAATGATAATTGGATCTTGTTAATCTTGAACACAAAAAATTGATAATTTTTTAAAAACAAGCGGAGACAATAGGCATCATTAGGAGAATTCATGCACTTGTGAAGGGAAACAATTCCCAGTATTCACTCTCTTGATTATAACCATACAATGTTTCTTCTTCAGAGATCATCCACCAGCATTCCGTTTGACATCGTCGGGCATCCCGACTAGCATCATAGGTAATAAAACGATATGTCATGGAACTATTATCCCATTGAGCGTCGCAATAAAACATAGTAGTACCCCAAAAATTAACACTAAAAGTCCAATTAGCTTCGTCACCTCCTGTCAATCTTAATTGTCCTAAATCATTGTCATGAGATTGACAATGGAGAGTCATTGGCATTCCATCTGGAAGCCTATTTATAATATGAACTTGAACTCTTGCTAAACAACGTGATCCAAAAATAAGAGGAAGAATAAGAAGAAAAAGAATGTAAAAATTGCACTTGAAAGTTTTCATTTTTTGATAATTTTAAAAGTTAGATATATTGTCTTTTGAGTTTTATGTTATATATATAGATAAAAAAAAAAAGATTTCTAGATGGTCGAAATAAAGAATGTGATCAACTAATGATTTTTAGATCATCCATATAAAGTATGTGATTAATTTATCTACCCATCTTTAATCTTGATTTTAATTTGTCAATTGATAAAAAATAATTTTGTTATACATAATCCCAACAATTATGGCCAGGAATAATACTGCATTTTGATCTAATAATATAGACAACAGTTAATTAAGTTAGTTAATTCTCTATTTTAAATTGGAAATTTACTAATTTATTTTCTTTGAAATAAAATTTAATAGATTTTAAAATTTTGAGAATCATAAATAAGAAAAAGTCAATAAAAATATGATTGAAGAAGAAGACTAAAACTTTAGATACTAGTAACTAGGCCAATCAAAGCAAAGTATATTTATTGATAATTTTAAGTTTTTCTTATTAGATACTTAATTTTGGTAGACTCGATTAATTTTTTTCATTCGCGTGATCTAACTTTTTGTCTTTGCTTAACTTTATTTTACACTAATGTAAATTAGTGAGATGAAGCTTGATTCTTGTATATTTCATATTCCGTTGATTGATCAATCACCTATTAAATACTAAAAATATTTAGAGATTTTTTTTGTTTGTCATGTAAAAATATGTATGATATTGTGTTCTAACTTCAAACTGTGGTTCTTGCATATCATTTAGAAAGAAACATATCAAATATTAATCAAATCACACTAATACAAAAAAAAATCTGAAAATAATGCGACAATTTTAACAAATATAATTTTGGTCATACGAAAAAAAAAAAACAAAAAATTAATATCGTATTTTTTTATAAATGACTTATCAATCTGCCTCTTTGATACCCCTAGTTAAAATAGAGTAGTAGATTTCTAATGCTAATAAACATAAATCAACTAGTACTTTTTTTGGATTGAAGAAGGAAAAACGGGTTATACCACGGAAAATTCAGATAGTCAAGCTACTAAAATTTCATGATTAACAAGTTTTAATTTCCTGCTTGTGTTTCATATCCAAATTGTGGCACGACTACATCCAATTTCATGCCAAGAAAATTCTCAAATTAAAGAATAAAATATTTTCCGACAAAAGTAACTTTATCTCAAAGGACTCAAACCTGATACCTCTGGATCAATCCGAATTAATAATATATGGTGTGACAATTTCTAATTGAAAGGCAGAATTGAACACCACGTGCAGAGAGGGAGGGGCAAAGACTGAAGAGTAGTAAGCCAATCTACAAAGCAAGAGATAACTTGAGAATTAGCGATTCCCAAATTTTCCCTCTTCTTATGTTTTCTTTATATTCGTTTTACACAAAACTCACACTGAATAAGTACAAAAAAACCCAACATTAATTACTCAATACAACAGACCTTGTAGAGGTTTCAATCACTTTGAATGGTGGAGAACTCATTAATAGGCTAATGGGTGCTCAGAAAAGCATTCATGCTGGCAAAGGTCTAATCTTTTTCTCTTTCATTTCTTGAATAAAACCCATAATTTATTATCTCATAACTCTCTGTAATTTGTATTTTATGAAGTGTGTTTGGGTGTCATTTTTTTGTTGTGCCTATGCAAATGTGGTTTTGGTTGGCTATAGAGGGTGCTGATAGTTCTTTTTTGTGATTTATGTTGTAAAGATTGAATTTTTAATCAATTTGAATGGTGAGAAACTCATTAATGGGCTAATGGTGCTCAGAAAAGCATTTATGCTGGCAAAAGACTCTTCTTTTTCTCTTTCATTTTTCTTGAATAAAACTCATAATTTATTATCTCATAACTCTCTGGAATTTGTGTTTTTTGGGAGTGTCAATGAAGGGCATCTATAGTTTTGGTTTACTTTTTGTTGTGCCTAACGCAAATGTTGTTTTGGTTGGATATAATGGATGCTGATGGTTCTTTTTTGTGCTTTATATTGTTAAGGATTGAATTTTCAGTCAATTTTAATGGTGGGAAACTCATTTATAGGCTAATGGGTGCTCAGAAAAGCATTCATGCTGGCACCTTCATTTCTTGAATAAAACCCAAAATTTATTATCTCATAACTCTCTGAAATTTGTGTTTTATGGAGTGTTTTCGGGTGTCAATAAAGGGTATGTATAGTTTTGGTTTTCTTTTTCTTGTGCTTATGCAAATGTGGTTTTGGTTGGCTATAGTTGGTGCTGCTAGTTCTTTTTTGTGCTTTATATTGTAAAGATTGAATCTTCAATCAATTTGAATGGTGGGGAACTCATTAATAGGCTGATGGGTGCTATGAAAAGCATACATGGTGGCAAAGGTCTCTTCTTTTTCTCCTCCATTTCTCAAATAAAACCCACAATTTATTATCTCACACCCAAGGGTGTGGCCTAGTGGTTAATGAAGTGGTTTGAGAACCATAAGGTCTCGGGTTCAAATTCCAACCGAGACAAAAAACACTAGGTGATTTCTTCCATCCGTCCTAACCTGTACCTATCGCTGGTGGGAGATGACATGTATCCCTTGGAATTCGTTATGCGCAAGCTTGCCTGGACACTACGGTTAACAAAATAAATAAATAACAATTCTTGTCTCATAACTCTCTAAAACTTGTGTGTTATGGGGTGCCAATAAAGGGTGCCTGTGGATTTTGGTTTGCTATTTGTTTGCAAAGATTGAAAATTTTCTTTTGAATTTTGCTAATGCAAATGTGTTTTTGGTTGGCCATAGTGGATGCTGACTGATAGTTCTTTTTTGTGTTTTATATTGTAAAGTTTGAATTCTTATTTACTTTCTTGAATTTGAATTGGTCTTTCTTGCAGCTAAAATAGATGTCAATGTGGATTTCACCCATAAACTATGTGCTGCTTTGATGCTCCAGCCTTTCAGGTTCTTACATATTAAATCACTTATGCCAATTGATTTTGTATTCATTAGTTCTAAAATCTTTGTTTCTTTCTATATATTGCTGCACTGTCTCCGCAAACAGGAATTCTGGCAGCCCCCTTGAATTGGTAATTGGCAGGTAATATAGTTTTCTCATGTCCTACTCATGAAACTTTTAGCTTCTTTTTGTTTCGGTTATAAATTTATTGTTGGGGGTTGTAAGGATGGAGGGATTAGGGTTTCGGTTTAAACAGTTTTTTTTTTTACTTATACTTAGATTGATAATCTATTTGTTTTTATTCTGGCAGTCTTTGCATAAAACACCCAAATTTATTTGGCAAGAGCGAGAAGCTAGATGTTTTGTGGGATAAAGGACTCTATGATTCCAATATCTTGATTACTTACCGGAAGCCAAGACCAGAATGGCTTGCTCAACAGTCTTTTGTTGTTCAGGTGTGCTATACTGAAAAATTTATTTCATCTTGTTTAACTTATTTATTATTATCTTTTTGTCAAAGAGGAACAAACTCTCTAGGACTGAATATTTTACATTTTGAAATAGTCTGGTTCATGAAGGGGTTATGGAACTGATTTGATTGGAATTCAAATTAAATATGTAGGTCTGAGTATGTTTAAAATGAGCAATTCCACCTCCCATTGTTCTTAGAATTTTACTACCAAAGTTGGATCAGTTATAAAGAGGACCGTATTGCGGTGAAGAGCACAACTCTTCTGTAAAATATCTGCCTCAGAGTCACATTTATTTGAAATGAGAACTAGTTCAACTTAATTTAAGTGTCAGCTTGGGAGTAGACTTTACGACAACTTATTGTTATGTATTGAAAATCTGACACATCATGGACTTCAATCCGAACTATCTTGTTGTCCAGCATTCCGTTTCTCCCGAGATTGGGGTCCATGGCTTACCAGATGACAACTTCTCTCGCTCAGGAAGTGGCGGAGTTAACTTATCTCGCTTATCTGCTGGCTTAGATTTGAGTGAGCCAGCAAGTTCCAACTGGAGCAGCAAGACAAGTATAAAATTTGAGGTAAGTGCAAATGATAGCACTTAATGGCAACTCTATACACATGTTATTTAAACTTCAAGTGTGATGCTCTAAGCCTTGATTTTTTAAGGGAAGCGTAAATGTTATTTCTCATGCAGCATATTCGTCCTGTAAGTGATGAGGGTCGGTCAATAAACAGAGATACTCACGGGTTTCCGGTGACTTGCAGGTAACTTAAACTATTACTTGTTTTTAACTTCTTTTAATCGGATTCTGACTCTGCCTTTACTCACAAAATGCTTGCTTTGCAGTGGTGGCTATAATGACAGTATGGTAGTAGTTAAACAGGAGTCTCGATACGCAAAAGCAAACGATCGTAGTTTTTCTCAAGTAATTCACTTTCTAAACACAAAATGGTGCAAAATTCTCAATTTCTCTTCTATTTTGATATCATAGTGCATACAATGTTCTATATGCTTTCTAAAACATGTTCACACACTTGTCCAGTTTAGCCTGCAAATTGAACAAGGGGTTCCCATTCTTTCCAAGTGGCTGATCTTCAACCGATTCAAGTTTGTTGCATCAAGGGGACTAAAACTTGGGCCAGCTTTTCTCTTGTCAAGGTGAGAGACATTTTTATTTTGGACAGTTGAAGATCTGTAAATTTGGCATAGTTGGTTTTTACAACCATGTTCAACCAGTACTGTATTTACTAATCAAACAAAGATATAAAATTAAATAAAGATAATAAAGCATCCAATTACTACGAGAACAACATATATGAAATAGTGAAAGTTAGCATT
This sequence comes from Solanum tuberosum, assembly GCF_000226075.1. Lineage (NCBI taxonomy): Eukaryota > Viridiplantae > Streptophyta > Magnoliopsida > Solanales > Solanaceae > Solanum > Solanum tuberosum. The sequence continues at coordinate 2,403,836 of NW_006238943.1, read as the reverse complement.
CAGTGCTTTCAAGTGTCTGATGATTTATTGGTAAGTTACTCAGGAATGACCAAATATTAATGTGAGAAGCACAAGAGGAAGCATGTAAGAAGTAATGAACTAAAATTATCAAAGCACCAGGGAAACTGTGTAAGGAAGTCAAGGGTGAAAGATGTTTGAAATACGACTTATGCATCGGAGAGGTCAAGATCTATGTGCTTTGATATTTATAGAAACAAGTAAACTCATGGAAGCTGGACTTGGAAATAGTAGAAACTATTGAGATTTTAACTCTACTTAGTTTTCAACTTTTCTTTTCTCTACAAATTCAATATACAGCAGTAGTTTAAGAATCTGGATTCTGCTTATTTATTTGTTTGTTCTTGATAAATATATCTTCAATTGTTAGTTAGATTTATTAGATTCTACTGTTCTTAAAAAATATCTTTAATTGTTTATTTAGATTTACTAGTTTTTCCCGTCTTCTTAAATGTTAATATTTAGATCTGAGAGAGAAAAGCTCTCCATTCTTCCTAGAGTAGAACTATAGAAACTAAGCAAAACATAGGTTCTCCAGCAACCAGCCTTCTCTGAAGAGTTTCACTCTGGGCAGCATGGGAGTGGGGAGTATCCACTGATCTAAAAGTTGATAGAGGGGTGATGCTAGATACATTTTCCTCTTTAGTGTTGAGAGAGAAATTATTGAATGGGATACTATATCAATGGTCCCTCAACACTGGGTTCACATGATTGAAAAGGGAGCAAGGTGTGCTATAGTTATGATTCTAGTCCTATTGCCCACACACTTATGGTCATTGGTGCATGGGTCTTATCAACAAGTTGGGAATATTTCTTGAGGACACATTCATATTGATATTAGTCTTGCAAAAAATCTTAAGCCTTGCTGTTAAACAATGTTTCTTTCCTGTATAGTTTTATTTTCTTGTTTTCCATTCTAATGCATCTCTCCATATGCTAAAATCCAACCTTTTTCTCTGACAGCCTCACGGGTGGTTCTATCGTGGGGGATATAGCTCCCTATCAAGCTTTTGCAATTGGCGGTCTTGGTAGCGTCCGAGGGTATGGTGAAGGAGCTGTTGGTTGTGGTAGATCTTGTCTGGTTGCTAACAATGAACTGACGTTTCCTTTGGTATGTTTTGATTCGTAAATTGTTGGATCTTTGCCTTTTAGGACAGTTGTTTGGTTCCACATCTTGCAAAAGTGTTTTCTTATTATCATTCTTGTCTCTTAAGTTCCTTCATGATGCAAAAATATGAATGAAGTCTTGCTAATTTCAAATGGCGTGCAATGATTCAGAACCAAAAAAATAAAAAGCAACTCTGTAGCACAGACTTGAGAAATGGATTTGCTTATTTTGGTTTTTGAAAAATCTATTGTGCTTAGTATGAAACAGAATACAGTATTTGAATCTGATTGTGATAAGGTATTATGGTATTATTTGTTTTTGATATCTATCAGCTTTTCCAATCAAGCCTGCAGCTGGAAATACCAGTGACATTTAACTCTTTAATACAAGCAAACTCATAGGATCTTCTGAGTTTGAAATTAATAATGTCATACTTTGTCAATCACTTTAACTTTGTTGGCTTTTGAGCTATGTTGCTCGGACTCATCAAAAATAATTTTGTACCTGTGTTGGATCCTCCAAAAATGCATTTTTGAAGGATCCGACACGCACCCGTATGCGTTTTTGAAGAATCCGAGCAACATAACTTTTGAGCGGGACTTGCAATGGCTTAATTCCTTTTTTTTACTTTGATTCTTTTAGTACCACAATGTCTTCTTAGACTTTTGATTAGAACTTTCTTGCATCTTTCTGGAGCATTATAATACAATATTTTATGTTTTAGTAGCAGATAGGGCAGACTGACTCTTAAGTGGTGTTAAGGGGGATGCATGACTTCTTATTGGCAATGTTGTCCTGTCTTAGTTGAAGAATTTGACCTTGAAGAAATGTCCTGTTGTTGTGTACGAAATGTATTGTAAAATAAATCATCATGTGAGACTGCTGTAAAGTCAAAAGAACCTTTCTTCTAATTTGAAGAAAAGAATTTTATTAACAAAAGTTAGTTATCAGAATTGATTGTTAAAAAGAAGAGAGGAAACAATTTATTGTAAGAAATGATGTAACAGGATATCAAAAGTAAAATGCGAGTTGTGTCCTCTTATCTGCGCCTGCAAGAGAAGGAACGGAGTTCCCTTGTTTAATTTGTCGCTTACTTGCTTCCACATTGTCTGTGAAATTAGTATTTACTAGTTTAGATACTGCTACGCCTGATCCCTTTGGACCTATTAAATATTATATTGTGGAGTCTCACACAGAACGCTTCTTGTCCAGAGCCAGATGCTTGATGGTGCTGTCTTCTTGGATTGTGGATCTGACTTGGGCTCAGGTCGTCATGTGCCCGGTTAGTACCTTAGTAATTTTTACATCATGCAGAAAGTTTGCTTAATGTCACTGACTGCTGTTGAAATTTAGAAAACATTGATTTCGATTATTCCTTGTGGAAATGTTTGAGAATGTCTGTTTGTTCAGTTGTATCGTCTTTCTTTGTTTTCTTATGTTGTTTCAGTTAGGGTTGGGGAAGGAGGGGCTGCCATTATATATGACAACTGCAAATGATTGCTTTGAGAAATTATTTTTTAAAACTGTTTTTTTTTCCTTGTGTATTTTGCATTTCTTCTTTCAAGTTGTTTGTTTCATGCTTTTTATCTGCCTTACTGCTGTTGGGCCTGTATAGAGTAGGTTACTTGTTGTAAGGGTTTCAACCTTTTGTTTCCCATGAAACTGTTAATGATTTAGCCTATGACTTAAGCAGTAAAGCTTAATATGTTCTGGTTATGGTTAACTGCTACTTTTGATATCTAACTCTATATTTAGGTTTCACTGTAAAAACGTAGATCCTCATATATTCTCATAAGTATCAAGGATAAGTGCGTGAAGATAATCTTCATCAGCATGATGATGAGAATATCGACGAAAAATGTAATGGAGTAACACTAGTTGGTTTTGCCAAATCATTTATAAGGGAGTGTAGAGTTTGCTAATTCAGTTGTGTATAGCTACAGAGGTAGCAGTACTCGAAGTGTCTCTTAGCAAGATATTAAAATATTTGGATATCATAGTAAAAGCAAACGCTTTCCAAATGGAGATTGGAGAAGTTCAATAATATGGGCTGCGTAATCTTAATATCCACCCTGACTGTTCTAGCTAAGCTTTGTAGGTCAACTAAAAACATCCATGTTTGGCATCATATGGTTATAGGTGAATATTAGATCTCTCTTTAGTAGTGCAAGTTTGCAACCTGGTTGAATCTAGTTCATTTACCTTGTCAATGTGATGATGAGGTCTGTTGCCTTGATAGCACAAAATATAGTTTGCTATATCATATGGTGTGTTGGATAATGCAAATACTTTACTCTCTCAGAACGACTGTCTATAGCTTGGGTTTGTATGAGATAAATTAGGGAGAATTTTCTATTTCTCTACATAAGGCTATTTGTTTCCTTCTTTATGATATCCACCCTCTACAAAACGACCTTCCTCTTTATTGTAGTATGATCATGTAGCGGTGTACAACTACTTTATTGATGAGAAAATAGAGACTGGGATAATAAATATGCCTTGTATATCAACCTTAATCAATTAGTAGATATTCTTTTGAGGAGTTCACAAGAAACAATTGGACAATTTAGTGCGTAAGGTTGATGGAAGATATTTCGATTCTACTTTAAGGGGGTGTATCGAAAAGGAAGGATCTGTGTTTTCCAGCTACCAGATTCCTAGAATTATAACTTCATCCAACGAGAGGGGAAGGTGTTGAAAGGGAAAGCAACTTGGTTCCGTCAGCCAACAGATTCTAGGATTAATACTTTCAGTTTCTTGTTTCCTTTTGTGGTTTCTACACATAAAGAGGACATATTTTCTCTTTCTGTAGTATGATATATAAAAGTTTCATCATCTTCCCTGTTTATAGATTGAAATATCGACGAGCAAGATAAAGCTTGTCCTCTAAATGAGATATACAAGTGAAAAGTTTTTAAAAAATAGGAAGAAAGAAAGAAAACGAAAAGCTCTGGCCTCTGGAGTTGGTGTAAAATGGTAAGACTTTTCGCAATAGGGGTTGACATTTGAGTCCATTACAACAATGGTTACATTTCCTTTAGTTTTTGGATCATATGAATTGACTGAACTTCAGCATTCGCACAGTACAAGCTCTCTGAATCTCAGAATTCTGGACTTCTATATTTAGATGATTGACTGCTTTCATAACAAACAATGAGACAAATGCTGCATCCTTTCACGCATGTGTATCCCTCAGAAATTCATACGTTAACATTTTGGGCTTCTCGATGGTTGTCTTTTCTTTTTTTGTGGATGAAAAGAGTACACTGTCCAGATATCACTACCCTAGTTTCAGAAGAAGCGTTTCCTAACATATTTTCTTCTAACATTTGAGCCATTGATGCATTTCAGGAAATCCTTCTCTTAGGCATGGCAAACCAGGAAACGGAATTGGCTTCGGATATGGCCTTAGATTCAAGTCTCAGCTGGGACATTTCCAGGTGGACTATGCAGTCAATGCATTTCAACAACGAACAGTGTACTTCGGCTTCAGTAACCTTCCTTCGTGAGTCTTAACCACAACATGACTTGCAACCATGGCATAACTTATGATCAGCGCTGCATCCGTAGAGAAAATTTATGAGGATATCTGCAAGGGATCAGATGTTAGGCTCCAAGCAGTGGCCCGTCCCTCATAGGAACATCAGTGAAGATTTTTTTGAAAAGCATATTGAGCAAATTAGTGCACAGAGGTGGTTCCATTTTCCCTGTACCTCTTCAAAGATCAGATAGAAATTTGTAAATTCTTTACAGTGACCATCAGGAAGTTAGTCTTAATGTCAAAGTTCATAACCTGCTTACAATAGACAATATACACATTCAATTTCCTTTTTTTTTCTTTTACAAATAGAGAAATTTATCAGTTGATCATTTACTAATCTTGAATACCAAAGTTACCAATGATGTGAGTTTGATTTGCTGGTTTAGCACTGGATTAAGTCTTGGTCAAATCTGTCCACAGATAAAATTGCATTGATCCCAAGAAATTATAGGTTTCTTGAGACAAACCATCTTAAACGACCATGCTGCTTGCATTTTCTGGCAAATGTGATCATTTGTTATCTTATCTATGTCATAGACTTGAATCAAGATAAGCAAAGACATTGATTGCTACAAGTAGGAGAAAATCAACTCCTACTAAACATGTTGAATGTAAAGTAATTCATGAGCTTATGATAAACAATAAGTACATCCTTTGTCCAAAAATTCAATCTTAAAAAATAGTTAACTAGATTCTTGAAGAGAAAAATGATGAACAGTTTGAAACATTGAGTTCTGATCAGATGATAGTACTAGTACTTGCAGAAACATCGACGGATCTGTCATCCTCGTCTCGTATAGTGGTAACCATGAGAGCAACTTGGTTTATACTAGGCCTAGCTTCATGAGAATGGTTCACACATTTAACAGCAACTTGTAACAAATTAACCATCCTTTCTTCACTAGCACCTTCTTGTATCAAAGTTCTGTCAAACACTTCAACTGTCCATTCTTCTCTTAGCACAGAAACAACCCAACTTGCAAGTTCTATTCCATTGTTTTGCACTTTCCCTGTTAGCAACTCCAAAAGAATGACACCAAATGCATAAACATCTTCTTTAAAGATTGCTCCTACATTTTCATCAGTTATAGGGAAGACATAATGGGAATTGCTTGCTGTAGTAGTACTGATTTCTGCAATGCTCATAAGGCCATATTCGCCGATCATTGGCTCCATGTTGTTGGTCAAGAAAATGTTTGATGATTTCAAGTTTCCATGTGCAATTCTGTCATGTTGAAGCTCCTGATGCATGAAAGCTAAAGCATCGGCGATACCTGCTGCTATAGAAAGTCTGCTACTCCAATGGAATCTTTGGCCTGTCTGGATTCCTGAAAAGCAAATTCATACACCAGTGTTGAAGATAATAAGGCAAACAGAGGTTTCTAACTGAGGTTCTAAAAGAGAATTTTGACATGTTTAAATCATGAGGGGACAATAAGTACCTTAAATAAAGTCTTTCACATGCCTAAAAGCCTTAATACTACTCATTGATCCAACATCGTTAAGTAAGCAAAAGTTCGCGCTTTTTAACAGTTTTTAAGTCTTTAGATGAGCACGTCTCACAATTTCATATGGTAATAGAACATATTGATATCTAACCTTTATGCACCTATTATGAATAAGAATGTTCACATGCTTAGCTGATGAAAAAGAATCAGACCTTCATGCAACTTACGTTCTTAAATGAAAGTCATAATTGATAAAACATCAACAGACGCTCAAATTTTGGCATCATCTTGCAAGTAAACACTCCAATTTTGAGTATGCACATCTAGACACCTCAACTCGTCAGTTGAGACCAATTTGAGGTGTCTAGATGTGCACTCTCTCAAAGTTGAGTGCTTACTTGCCAGTTGAGGCCAAGTTCGAGTGTCTGTTTATATGCCTAGATGAAATGGTCGCACAATTCAATACACAGAAGAATAGACTAGTAGAGTGAATTACCTTGTAGAAGTAGGAGAAGACTGCCATTGTCTTGGTACTCATAGACCAAAAGCTTCTCTTGTCTAGAAGAATAAAAGGCAACAGCAGGCAACACATTTGGATGCCTGATTTTGTCTAGTTTCTGCATTCTCTTCTTGAATTCACTACCAGTTATTGACCAATCTTTTATCCTCTTAACAGCCAGTGTCATTTTGGGATTGTCACACATCACTTTGTACATACTACCATGTTTCCCTCTTCCAAGCAACTCTGCTGGAGCCTTAAGCAAATCCTCAAATCTCAATCCGTTATTCGCCTCAGGACTCGTAAGAACCACGAGTGACTGTGAAACTGCGGTGTTGCTGTCATCGGAAGAAATGACAGCTGATGAGATATCTGAATTGCTCGCGCCTTTCTTTGATTGATCCATTGATGTAGTAGTACTGTCATGATCAACTGTAGCAACCTTTTTCATCAGCTCGATTCTTGATTCTTTCTTCTTCTGCTGCTTCTGCTTCCGTTTTCTATAGACGCATAGTAGGATAAGAAGAACCAGAGCCAGGCCTATGAGGAAATAACCTGAAAACATGAGAATTTCATCTCTTGACAAGCTGCTCTTTGGCTTGTCATGATCAGCTGATTCTGAATCTTCGGACAGTGATGAGCATTTTCCAGCCAACGGGGAGCCACACAACAGAGGATTTTCCAAGTATCTACTAACAGGGAAACTATCACCCTCAGGCGGAATCGATCCACTGAAATTGTTGAAAGAGACATTAAATACAACAAAGTTTGAGAAATCAAATTCAGGTATCTCTCCTGATAGCTGGTTATTCTGAGCCTCGAATTCAATCAAGCCCGAAATCCTAGATAAATCAGGGAGAACACCTGATAATCTATTGTTGGATATGTCAAGTCTTTTCAAGTTATTCAATCTTGAAAATGATTGTGGAATGCTACCTGAGAACCGGTTTCCACCAAGAACAAGATGTCTTAGATGCTTACATTTATCTATACTGTCAAAGTTTTTCCCCTGAAGTAGGCCATTTTTCAGACTCAGGAAGAAAAGGGTGTGCGCGATAGGCTCCACATTACAAATCGTGGTAACATCAAACGTTCCAGACGAAAAATCATAACCATCAAGAATGATTTTCTCCACGGAGAGAGTCTTCGCGTTACATGTAACACCAAGCCACTTGTCCTTGCAAGGATCAGATGTCGAGTTCCAGCCCGAATTAGTACCAAGAATTGTACTATTATTGTTAGATACCTCTGCAAGAAACTTGAGCAATGCATCTCTGGTCACTGTTTCATCACATACAGTTGTGTCAAACATGAAAAAGAATGAAATGAAGAGCAAAGCAAAAGTAAAAACTCTGTTCATTTTTGCATGATACTAGCAAATGTGCTGCAAAAATAGGATGATAATAAAGATATGATGAATCATTCAGTCATGATTATTGATATTCCCAATGTTTGAATAGTCGATAATCAACTAATTTGGCGCCATTTGGCGGAAAACACAACAACTAAAATCCAAAAACAGGCCGGCTGCTGATTTTTTCTTTAACTTCATCCTCTACTGTCTTTTTTTTCTCTTTCAGACCATCCATCAAACACATAGATCACATATTTTATTTCAGAATAGGTGGCAACTGCGACATAAACTCATGACATCTGGCTGCTCTAATATCGTGTTAAAGTTTATGACTATTTAGAAGATGTGGGATTAGTAACCCAAAATATTAGACTTGCAATATTGGTAATATAAACTTTTTTACCCTCTTAGTTATATCTATTACTCCCTCCGTCCCAAAATAAACGTCACCTTACGCAAAATCCCATCTATTAAGAAATAATATGTACACTATTAAGAATGTGAAGTATAATGGTATAATTGGTAGAATATACACAATTGTCTTAGATTTCTAAAGTGACACTTATTTTGAGACGAGGGAGTAATAGTCTAAATAATCTGTCACTGATGTACAGGTAATTAATTATGTCACTTTTTGCTGGCTCAACTTCTAGAGTAGTAACCAACAACTTAAGAAATAAAGCACCTTGTAGACATCCCTTTCATGAAATAATTAACAAGGACAAGTTAAACATAATATAATATATGAATTCAATCAATATTGAATTCTGAACTCATAATTTCAAAAGTGAAATGAATTCAACGCTAAGAACCTTAAAGATAACGAACACATCAGGTTCGAAGACAAGTTTAAAACAAGAACCTGAATTCTAACACATATATTGGTAAGTTACATTGACCATAGGGTGGAGAGTTTCTACACAGACTGAAATTCATCACACATCTGCAGGTTATGTATATTGTCCCTAAACTACCTTTGGCACCTAGATTTACATGCGATGACGAATCAAATATTACATGTACGGAGAATAATGAACTAAAAACATGATCTCCATTTAGGATCCTAGTCTATTCACTCAAGGATCAGCATGGCCAACAACTTCGTCGTCACTGTCGCTCTGTCCACTGAACTCCTCTTCACTAATCTCATCATCACTCTCATCTTTTGGTGTGCCAACGACATTCTCCTTCTTTGCATACCGTTCACAATACTCTGCATCATGAAACAACAAGTAAGACGATTTACGGTCACTGGTTTCACATTCTCAGATAAAAGAAGAATTGCAACATATAATATCTTCGTAACATGCACGTCAGCCATGGTTGTCAAATAATCACCTTTCACTTTTTGTTCATATTGATTCTTGTCTTTCATCATCAGTGAGGCTGCATCACCATTTAATGGATCCGAAGGATTCGGATATAGCAAAAGCTGTGGCAGGAAAACCTCAAATACGTTTAAGAGATCTGCACACCAGCATATGCTTGGTCAGATATCGTGGAGTTCACAGTTTATAAATGTTTTATGATGTTATCAACATGAAGATATATGGAGTGCAAGACAACTAAGTTATATGACACTTGCCTTAAATAAAACCAAGAATGACACGTTCAGTAATTTTCATTTCAAAGGTGTTTTGTAACATATTCTGAACGGTGGAACAAGAGTTGAGCTTCTTTTATATAAAGCTTAGCCTACAGGGTGTCACCGCACAATTTTTTTTTTTGTCTTCGATTAGTTCATATCTACAGCCTATGCTTAAAGAACCTCGAGCAGAAACACTTCAGTCATATGATAAAGTGAAATGCATACGTGTGAAACAAACTACGCAGAAGTAAGAGCTCATGCCATTAAGCATTTTTCACCCTAAGAATCTTAATGCTTTGTTCACTTAGCAGTATGCAATTACCAAACATAGGGCTCCACGACTGATTGATGACATCCAAACATACAGAGCCAGACCTGCAATAACAGATGAATCTCGTGAGCAATAGTGCATTAACATTTTCCTCAGATGAACTACATAGACTTGTGTTACAGAGGTTCGACAAAGTGATTAAAAGACAAACTGTGGCTACCATACATACAAACTATCTACCGCAACTTCCTACATGTGATTAACAGAGAAAAAAAGGTAGTTGCTTAAAATACAGAAAGAATGTATATATAGCTTACAGCTCATCAACATTAGGGTGGAATATTTTGTTGAGAAACCCAATGGAAGGAGACTTGTAAGGGTAGGCATCTGGCAACTCGACTCTTATTTTCCAGACTCCACCTTCATAAAGGCCTGTAACGATTTAGATAGTTAGCAAAGTATGGGAAAAAAAACATATTTACAACCAACTAAATGTATCAGTCTGCATTATCTAATGATGTTTCTCTGACCCATCGAAATCCCTATCACACCCGTGTCGGCAGGACACGATTTGGGTGTGAGATCCACACCAAATTTGGTCAACGTCTTGACTGCTTTGACTACATCTATGACTAAGAAGTATAGACTGATTAAGTATTTGGGTTGATTATTGGTTTATATATATCTATAGTTTTATAAAGTATAAGATGTTTTGCTAGAACACCAGACTTGTGAATAAATATAAGGTGCTTATAGGAATTAAATTTCATTAGTTGTATGTCAATAACTTTAATTAGTCAAAATATATACTTGTGTATGTCGTAATATACATTTATTGGCTGTATCCGCACACGAGAGTCGAATCCTAAAAATTTATATGATGAAGAATCCGACCTCTAGATCAACACCCGAGTCTAAGAAACATAGTTATCTAAGCAAATAGCACCTCCAATAGCAATATCATATACTAATATGTAATGTGCTGCTCTGTGGGAAAAGCAACAAGCGCAAGATTCTGGTGGAAAAGCTACTTCCAAGACTGAGAGCATAAAGGTTTTGATTGGTTATTATTCTTATGCTAAAATGTAGGATGATGAGTGTTAGAACAGACATTTTGAGATAACTAAGATACATAATTGAAACAATTTAAATTGCTGTATCACCGTATATAAAAACTAATCCAATTAAAATTGCTGCCCTCTCTTCAAAAACTAACTTTAAGAAGGAGAAAGCCAATCTAGGGGAAGATGATCCTTCAGCAAAGCCACGAAATCAATAAAAGACAAAGAGAACAAGTATCTTCATGACATTACTTTCTTTTGGGCCATGAAATTCCACGTTGAACTCCGTGATTCCATCATTAATTGTCTCCACGGTGTAATCACTCATCATCCTGTGAAATGAAAATGACATAAAGAAACCACATGTTGGTAATCAAAAGCTGCCATATGAACTAAAAAATGCCGGTTGATCAGATACGATGAAGAAACAGGTAAACTGTTTAGAATCTACAAAAATATATCCATGACAGCAAGAAAATCTTATCTCGGACGTTCTTACAATTTCATAACATCCATATCTCTTCTTTTGCTTGGAGAAGACATTTTCAACTAACTATTGATCCTCAGAATCTGCGGAATGAATGCAAGGATTCAACATATAGTAAGTTCAGTAAAGAAGATGTAAAAACAGAAACCAAACAATGAGATCAGCAATTACACGGCTGTTTTTGAAAGAGCATAAGAAGAAAATGGTTACAACAACGACGATTAATACAGTAACTGCAGCAAATAAGGGAACTAGACAATGCTCGACTACCTACTAACCTTCTACCCTAATCCTCGACCTCCATATCTTCCTATCTATGATCATGTCATCGATAAACTAAAGGTGTGGTATGTCATGTCTACTCACCTTTCCCCAAGATTTCTGCAGTTCTACCTCTACCTCTCCTTATACCCAAATAGTCAACCAGAACACCTCATCATTGGGGCAAATGTGCATCTTCTCTTCAGATGCCCAAACTATCTCAATCTCACGTCCCTCATCTTACACCATGTAGGCCACTCCCACCTAGTCCTGAATAGCTTCTTTGTTGATTCTATCTCTCCTAATATGCTCACACATCCATCTCAACATCCTCATTCTCCCCTACGCTCATTTTCAGGACGTGCAAGTTCTTGATCGACCAACCCTCCACCCCATAGATAATCTAACCACCACTTCATAAACACTAAGTAATTTATTCCCATTTGTCCAAGCCTACGTAGACAGAGTTTCTGTGATGGAGGACGACAACAAGTACCCGTGGAATTAGTCAAGGCGAACACAAGCTTATAAGAAAAGAAACTCACAAACTTGACTCCCTCAAAATACACAAATCCATTCCAAGAACCACTGCACATAACAATTGATTAAAACTAAAAGAATCACAACATTCAAAGATATACACTAGTCCTGGCAATGCACAATTAAATTGGATCAGATGAAACCAAATTGAAAAAGATCAAAACTTTAGCCAAAAAAAACAAACCCATCAAATAAAAAGTACCCCTCCACAATCAAATCAATTTCATTTCTTCAAAAAAACACAACAAGAAACAAATCTACACACATCAAAATCAAGATAAAATTGAAACTAGACTAACCAGGAGAATTATGCAAGATCTGAATGGGGAAATAAAAGAAAAAAATAGAGAAATAAAAGGTACACAGTATATATAAAAGGGAAAGGTGTCGACATGTTGGGCATTAGGCGGAGTTACAGAGTTGAAAAAAGGCACGTGCAATGTATACAAAAGAATGATACTAACAGCTACGTGGCTTTGATTATTGTGCGTTACCTTTCTTTTCTTTTTTTTCTTCTGAAAATTGAGAATTTTTTACAATTCCTCCTTGTCCTTCGCTTTTTGGCTTCTTCTTCAATTGCCTCCATGGCTGTAGCTCAACAAAAAGGTAACCCACTACCCACCATGTCACTATAATTACCCGTATTTAGCTCCTCTCCGCAACCTCAAATCTATATTACTTCCAACCCACCACGGGTCTCAAGTTCGAGCTTACGGGACAGCATACGGGATAGAGGAACACAAAAATTAGTTTAAATGGTCAATTTTTACCATCACCATTCATTGATCTCAAGTTTGAGCTTTCGAGATAAAAGAACATAAAGGATAGTTTAAATAGTCAATTTTCAAGTGACGCTTTTCTAAATTAATTTAATATTTTAAAATTAAAATTTAATAAGAGAATGAAAAGTATTACAAATTGTGTTTCTTTCTCATGTGAATATGATGGATAAATGTTATTTTAAAATATTGATTAAAGTTTTATATAATTTGAATCTCAAAAATGAAAAGTAAGTCATGGAGTGACATTTAGCCACTATTTAAGATGTAACTAAAAATAAGATGTGAAATATCATACGAATTTAAATACTCCTAGGTAAAATACAGAACAAATTCAACATACTGTACTATAGTCTAAAATCTAAATGTGAAAATTTGCTGAAATTTGAACGATTTATGAAGTTCAAACTCAATATCTCCTTTTTCGATATATTTTTCGAATAAGAGTTCTTTTCTTCTTTTTGAATTTGACCCTCAAGAGTCAGAGAAGCCACACAATTTTAATCAATTTCAGCTAATATAAAAATTAAAACCACATAAATCAGATACAAAGCAAGAAAGTCACGTCCACCCCATTAATTAAAAAAACACATAAACATTAGCATTATTTTTCACTCTGTTATTACTTTTCCTCTCTTTTTCTTTCCTATGTGATGGAGAAGTGGTTAGGGTGGCAATGACAGCCATGCAAAGAACTGCATCCTAGCAAGATATGGAATCATTTTTCCCTGCAGAAATCAACTCATGACAGACGAATGAGGAAGTCGTTTGGCAGTCAGTCATCCAGCGCGCTTGAAATTATCTCCATAGTAATATGCTGACCCAACCATCAGTGCGACTGTACCACCTTGAACAAGAACTCTAGCTCTCATTAGTTGCTGACCTAATTGAGAATTTCCCCGCTTGAAACTAATGAGTCCGGCAGTCAGCACTCCTGCAGTGAGAAATGCACCTGAAAATTCGCAAAGTCATAAATTGCACAATCAGAATATGAGTTAAGAGTGTTCAGCCACAATTTAGCCAAAACATTGAAACAGTGGATGATCGACAGGGATTGGGAAGATTAACATGAACGATATCTCACAGGAAAGAAAGGCAGCAGAAAATGCATCACTTCTCGAGAATTCATAACAAAAGACCAAATGACCTCGACTTATAAGCAGAAACATATACTACCACTCCATACAAGACCATAAAGAAGAAACTAGACATGCTGAGCAACAAACCTATGAAGTTATATTATATAGCTTGAGTTAATAACAGCTATTGATCCAATTAACGAGGCTGAATTACCATCATTGACATACATGCGTAGAGTAATCTGCAACATCCTGTACCTTGAACAAGTCCTATATAATGTTCAAAACATGCCTAAAGGGTAAAACTTGAAAATTGAAAGCAAATTTAGCAAGGTGGGGAACAAATGAAAGAGAAAACTAGAAAAAGAGTTGCTGGTTCAATTGTAAGCTTAATGCATTGTGGTAGAGCCACGCTACTGCATTGCGTTGGGCTGTTCTTGCAGGTGAGACTGCGGGCTTACCACATCGTAGCGGCCGAGCCACCTGCATCATGTGAAGCTGAGTTTCAATAGCCCATTGTTTCAAAAAGGGCGCCAGCGTGTTGTGGACAGAAACATTATCGTGTCGCTTAAGAGAGGCAGAAAGTAGCTCAGAGTCTGAAGTGCTCTTTTGCAGCAAGATGGATTACCTCGTAGCTTAAACGAGGCAGAAACTAACCCAGGAGTAGTAATAATCAGCACCAAAATAGTAAGGGTACTTTCAAACTTCGATAATGTTATAACCTATGGGTATTAGAGCTAGGTTCGTACTTCATCCCTATCATTATGGGACTACCCCTAAAGAAAACATTGAGAAAGGTCACTGAGGGAATACAAGCCAGAGAACCTCCTATATTTCGACAAATTAGGTACTAATACTTCAGGAACATAAAATGTCTTAATATCCTCCTAAGGATCATTTGGGACATGACTCAAAAATTCATTTCATTTACAGTGTGCCTTTCAACAGCTGGGAAATACAAAGGAAGCATAATATTTGGTACAAATTTTCTATTTGAAAGAAGAAGAATTTTAGCCAAAAGGCAGTGGCATATATTCAGCAAGTACAGAGGCAATCCCTGGTAATTATTCAAAACAGTAGTGTGAGTAATCTCATTTTGAAGTGCGATTAGTTTATCCGATGACAGTAAAAATAGATCCTACGCAGCTTCAAACTCTAAGGAGTGTGACTAGATGTGATTAAATTACTAAATTCTAGTCGTATTAAATATATGAAATCAGAACATAATGATGACATTTGATTGCTTTCCAGAATTGATAAGATAATATAGTCCACCATCATGTGGAATTACCTTTTCCCATCAAAACCAAAGGCAAAATTACAATATGTGTAGTGTGTGATTGAGCAAAGTGGAAGGAGCAAAACGAATTCTCATAAAATGAAAATACTATCATGTAAAATGCAAGAGTTCAAGCTCCAACACAAAGATGCAAGTTTACATATTAATGAACTTAGCCCCCATCATTTTATAACCATGGTGTCCCTGCCAGTTGGCGCACACCTCGATTACTTCCACAGGATACTTGTCACCTCCCACCAGCAACGGATACCAGGTGAGCCACCTCTGACAGATGGGAAGAACTCACTCACCTAGTGTTTCTATCATGTTGGAATTTGAACCTAAAACCTCATGAGAGTAGCTTCAAGCACATGACTACTAAATCAAGCTCCAATTATTTTTCACTAGTATGATGATAATGTGAAATAAGCTTAAATAAACAACAAGGATTCATACAATCACCTCCAACCTCTTGTTTGAGTTTGATACATAATCATTATCGTTTGAGCTCAATTTGATCTGAAAATTTTGTATATATTTGAAGACAAATCTAAAGCACAGGTCAATCCGCACATATGAATCAAATTCACCAAGGAAAAATCTCAGAAAACTAAAACCTTACAAATTGAGTAACAATTGGATATTTATACAGACAGCATCACAATGAAATACAAAATTTAACTATTTCAGACGATCCAATACTGCAAAAAACAAAAAAAAATTAAAAAAATTAGGGTTTTTCAAAAATATACCGATCGGAACAAGACGATTACGATGACGCTTTTTATCCTGAAAAATTGAATCCAATTCTGAATCAGTCGATCCCATAATTTTCTCGCTTTTGTTTTCGTTCTTCTTCTCTTCTCTTTGTGTAACTGTTTTTTTTCAGTCGAAATTTTGAGGTCTGAAGCGTAACTACGTGTGCCGCTCTCTTCCCCTCCTTTCGAAAATGAATCAATTTATAGAGTTAATTGTTAAAAACACATTTTAACTATTGTATTTTTTTCGAGTTTTGCTTTTAATTATTCGTTGTTTTCTTTTCGTATTCATTGGGTCAATTGTCAACTATTCATTTTTTTATTTGAACTATTATTATTATCAATTCAATTAGACGTGTTCAAATATTGAGATGATGATAACCAAGTTGAAAAAGAAAACAATTAATAGTTCAGATGTGAAATACATGAAATATTAATAATTTGAATGTGTTTTGGAATATTACTTTTTATTTTCCATTTTTGGTCTAATTTTACTACGTCATTAGGGGTAAAAATGTTTTAATGATCCTTAACGAGGTTCTAATTTGAGGAAAATTTTAAAATTATATTAGAAGTCAGATAGGATAAATTTAAACTTTTCTCGAATAATTTGAGCACTGAATTCTACTCATTTCATAGTGGAAAGCTTCACAACTTATCTATTATATTGTTTAAATTTAAATTTCGGATTAAGAGTGGCTATAAGTTAAATAACTTTAATTTCCACTTCTTTTTTTTACTTTTGGGTAAGGTTGCATACGCTTCACCCCTCCTTAGACTACACTTACGAAATTACACTAAATATGTTGTTGTTGATTTAGAGAGTAGTTATTTTATAGACTTCTTTCGTGTTTGCTTAACTACACCAAATCAATTCAAAATAGAGAAAAAAAACACTTAAATAATGTATTTAAGTGTGAATATTACAAATTCTAACAGGACTTTCTAATTCTCAATATATAGCATTAGATTTATATCAATACCATATAATGTAATAAATAAATTAATAAAAAACAACTTATAAACAAAACTAAATATAAGATCTCCCTGCTCATTCCGTCTTTTAAAAAAATAAAATTGTATGTTTAAGGAGAGTAATGAAAAGATTTCTTGGTTAGGAAAAGTAACCACAAGGCCCAAACTTGGTTTACCCTTAGCTCTCCATGAGAGCCCATTTAGACTCCACTACAAGCAATCAAGCAAAACCATTAGATGCATCATCATATAATTATGAATTAGGATATATATGCAGATCTTACATTTACTTCGTGAAGGTAGAGAAGTTACTTTCGACAAAAAAAAAACTCAGCTCATATTTGAAAACAATAATGTCTAATTGGCTTCTTCTTCTATTCTTTTTTTTTTTAAGAAAAAAGTAGTTCTGAATTATTATTATTTTTGGGAAATTTATCAAATTCAAATTGTTAAAATCTTTCAAAAGCTCGAAATACAATATTTTCAAACTAGATTAGTTATTACTTATTATATTTAGTAGGTTAATCAGTTGTTAATGTTAGCTGAACCAAAACCATAATAATTTGATATTTCATTTATAATTCATCTATTATCTTCAATCTTGCTATTCTCACTCATTTTGTTGTTTATATGAACTTAAACTTGCCTAATTAAATACTTAATAAATTAACAATTGTTTAGAACATGTATAAGTAAAGGAAACTAGTTAAATCAAATAATAAACAAATTAATAGTAATTGTTGAGGACGGGGACAAAGATCCTACACCAACCATAACACCAACAAATGTTCAATATAGTCCTAGAAATAAAGTCAGATAAAAATGACATATCGTATACACAATCTTATTATAAAATATATATATATATATATATATTTTTTTTATAAACTCACGACTTGAATAAAGCAAAGGACCTACACTAATCAAATTAAATAAACTATTTGTTGATAATTAAAAAAGAGAGTTTGTGCATGCAATGTGGACCGTATAATTAGGCTATATTCATGATAATTATATTTTCTTTTTTGCTACTATTTTTTTTTTAAAAATACTATATTTTATAGGTAAGATTGTCCACATGTCAATATCAATCCAACATATTGGTCAGTAGTTGGTGAGAGTCCAAAAATAAGTAGGACATTATTGAAGTAAAGTATATTATTAAAATTGACATTTGTTTTTCGATTGCTTTTGATTAATTCAAATTTACATAGTATAAAATTCTTTAAAAAGGGAAACTTTATGTTACTAAAAAAATCATACTGGAAAAAGAAATGAAATATTAAAAAATAGTTGCATGTGTTAAATCATTTCTTTAATCCTATATATTGATGTAACTTGTTTCTACATAAAAAAGGGCATGATTATTTTTTTTCAAGTTCGATATTTACTTTGTAGCTTGATTAATTTAAATTTTTATTGGAAAAATTTCACTTTAGGAATAAAGTGTTTTCAATAACTACGAAAGATGACACCATTTTCAAGACTCAAATCCAAACCTTTGAGCTATAACCAAAGGTATTCATAATATTTCGGTGTTGAGCTCAATTAATCTTTAATTCGCGCTTGGAAGTTCTTTCTTTTAAGGGTAAAATGATTGCTACTAAAGTTAATTTCATTTTTAGGAGTTAAACTCGAAACTTCATATTAAGAATGAAAAGATACTTAACACCCACACCAACTTTTGATGGTATCACTAAGATATGTTACATCACCAAATACAACTCAACAACATCGTATATATGGATCTTTTTATGTTATATCGTAATTTTGTTTTTAATTGAAATTGTAGTAAATTTTTTTTAAAAAATGTCGATCTCTTTAGATAACTATGTCATTTTAGGTCAATCTCGTTCTCTTTTAACATTTTTACTCATCAAAGTTTCGCACTAACAAATCAATATATTTATATATCGACGCAAGACATGACCAATTATCTCAAGCAACTTCTAATATTTTATCCTCAATATGAATTTATTATTATTATACGTAACAAATAAAGTAACAATTTTTTTTATAATAATATATTAATTATATGCACCGACAGGGGGTGGGGATACTAAAGAAGTTTGTGGTGGGAAATTGTAATCCATTTGTCTATGAACTTGAAGTCCAATTCAATCTACCTATCATCTCTCTTCATTAAAAATTGAAAGACATACTTTTACACGATATTCAATATTCACTTGAAACTTGATTAATCACGATTCGTATTGGATAGTCTCATTATAAGGGTAACACCCTCTCGACCAAATACAATTTGAATTTAAATTTTTTAATTTTTTAAAAAAAAGATAGTGTCACTTTCTTTATTGAACCGAAAAAAGTAAGAATTGCTCCTTCATCTCTTTTTTTGTTAGTTTTTCATTCGTTGTCACGTATGCGTTTTAAATTCGACTAATTTAAATTTATATTGAAATCACACTGAGATTAAAATACTTTTTATCATGATAACATCATTCTCAAAACTTGACCCCAAAACATCTATAATTAATAATGAAAGAGAAAAAAGAGGTGTGAGAATGGTTGGTTCATATTTAATGTACAATGTACTTTAATAGATAATAAATTAACAAAAAATCATATTATTATTATTATCACCACATATAGATTGCCTTGATTTTGTCAATAAAGAATCCTAAGGTAATGTAGGACCCAAGACAATTTGCAACTTTTTGAGGTGCTTCTACAACAATAAAAGTTTTAATAATATATTTCTTTTCTTTTTTAGAAGTATTGTCTTGACTATCCATTATCATCTTTTAATTTGCAAAAAGATTACTAAAAAGTAATTAAATTATTTTAAAATGTAGAAATAAGATTATGATTCTTTTCTTGGACAGAAGCCAAAAAGCAAATTGTAGTGATCACTTTATAACACTTTTTTATAGAAAGATCCAAAGTTTAGAACAAGTGGGAGGTAAAGCATCTTATTAATACCTTTTCCTCTAATTTTTCTCCAGTACTTACTACTTTCCATAGGTTTTGTAATTATGCATGGTTAAAGTATGTTTGGTACGATAAAAGTCATTTAAGGAAGGTAGACGTTGGTACAACATAAGTCATTATTCATGAAGAATTTAAATTTATACCATAAGTTTTAAAGTCTTTCATTCTTTCTTAAAAATCGTATCAATTCAAATATTATCACATAAATTAAAACAGGACAAAAGAAATTTCTAATAAAGACAACCTAGAAAAAGTATTGTTCCAATTATATGAACTTGAGTAAACAAACAAGAGGGCACAAAGAAAATTTCTCTAAAAATCATTTACTACATTGGATAGTAAATGTTTTGATACAATGATCCATTTCCACAAGTAGTGGAAGAAAAGCAATGAGTTTAGCACTTTTCTTGATTTTGTTCAAGGCTAATCTCTCTCATAATAATTCACCTAAAACACATATATACTTGCCATATATGTACAAGAAAAACCCATATTGCTTTGACCCTCCAAAATTGTTGCCGCATTCG
Organism: Solanum tuberosum; assembly: GCF_000226075.1. Lineage (NCBI taxonomy): Eukaryota > Viridiplantae > Streptophyta > Magnoliopsida > Solanales > Solanaceae > Solanum > Solanum tuberosum. Next base: position 2,383,314 of record NW_006238943.1, on the reverse strand, counting down.
TATCAGATCTTCCAAAAAAGCATAGCTTTTAGAGGATCAAATACACATCAGACGACGATATTTTTGAAGAATCTGAGCAACATAGAGAACAACACACAAAAACACCAAATGAACACTAGAAGCTACCACTAATACATGTTACATCATCAAATTACCACCTCAGCTACTACTACTAAACTAGCTTTTCCATTGCTTTCTTTGAAAGCTCATCCAAGCTTTGACTTTGGATACTTCCCTTTTGGGATTTACTTGGTTTGAGGGCATTGTTGTTTTTAACAAACCCTTCAAAAAACCTTATTCCCACAAGTGTTACTCCTACACAACAACCAATCTTTTTTGTCCTCACAACATCATCAAAGTTTTTGCCTTTGATTTGTCTTCACTCTTTCATCATCACCTGCTATAAAATATAAGATAAAACAAAACATTGGTCAGTTTTATATCACTATCTCATTGCTTCATTTGACACATAGGGGTGTATTAGGCTTCATATATACCAAACCAACCTCCTAATTTTCTAAATGATGATTAAGACACTTGTCCAAACTTCAAATCAACATTAAAATATTAGAGTACTCAATTGATCAATTATTGTTCTCTCTCTTGTCCTTTCATTTGGTTGTAGTTCAAGACAAAGTGGCATAAGAGATAAGGTGGTGACATACCAAGACAAAGTACAACATTTTCAAGATTTCATACTATAGTATATTCAAGAGTTTGACTAATCAAAAGTGTGCAAATGAAAAAAGAAAATGTGTCACATGTGAAAGTTGTAAATTTCTTGCTAGATGTGTCACAAGGGATAGCTACATACTCTTTTAAAAAATATCATACAAAGAATCTGTAAAACCTTCACAACTACTACTTGTAAGTGGCAAAACTACTAACACAACAAGTATCTTGAAGAAGAAAAAATTCCAATTTTCACATGAATATGCAAAAGTTTAAGACTTTGTCAAATGAAAATCCCACCTAGTTAAGATTGAAATAATGCCTCAAAAGAAAAATATGCCATATTGAAGAGACCTATTCACCAACAAAATAGTCAAGTTCTATTAAAAGCATTGTTAACCTATCAATTCCAACATCACTTCTAGAATATTATATCACAACCATCCATTTCAAAAACCTCTAATTCCCTATACTCCAGAAAGACTTCCAAATCTTGTGGTCTTAAACTAAAAATACGTTGAAAGTACCGAAATGCCCTTTAATCATGTGTTCTTAAACATGTCACGTGGAGTGTTAGAACCAAAATAGTCAAGTTCTATAAAAGCATTTTAACCTATCAATTCCAACATCACTTCTAGAATATTATATCACAACCATCCATTTCAAAAAGCCCTAATTCCCTTCACTCCAAAAAACTTTCAAATCTTGTGGTCCTAAACTAAAATTAAGTTGAAAGTACCGAAATGCCCTTTAATCATGTGTTCTTAAACATGTCGGGTGGAGCGTTAGAACTAAAGAAGTGTCAAAAAAGGATAGACAAGTACTTTATGAAACGGACTAAAAAGGAGAGTACACAAACAATCGAATCAAAGGGAGTACTTTTTACGATAATCATGGTGTTCGGATCATCTTAATCACAGTTAATCTCACAACATACTCACAGCCTCCCACCTACACAAGTACTGACTAAACTCCCTAATTCTACAAAGTAAACTCAGCCAAATCAATTCAACATAACTCAATGAGAAAAAAAGAAAGTATGCATCATCACTTACCATTGCCTCAAGCAAGAACTAGTCCTTGAAAATGACTGAATCTTCCATTTCCATCAAAGGGTTCAAGCAATCAGGTGAGAATTTCCTTGCAAACATGTAAGAATATGTAGAATTTGACTCTCTGAGATCATAAATCAGCTGAGAAGAAACTTCAGAAGGATGATAAGTATGTGGATGACCATCAACTGTATCAGTCCAATTCACATTTGTCAATGTATACTTAGTACACCCATTAGGATCCTCCATTGATAACAAAGTAGGAAAATAATGCTCTTCTGGATAACAAGACTCAACATTTATACATGTTTTCCTAAATTTCCTCCATAACTTCCTATCTTTAATCACCATTAAAGAATGCTTTCTTGTTAGCACAAAAAACTGTGACCCAACTTTAAATTCCTCAAATTTCACCTCAGGTTCCATTAAATTCTCCCCTCTCGCATTATACCTATCTAATAACGAATCAGATTCATCAAGAATCTCAATATAACTAGGAAACTCCATTTTCCTCGACAATTTCTGGGTATCAAGTAAAAAATTGTAAAAGTAATTAAACGAGTGTAAAGGTATACAATGTTGTGAGATAAGAGCGAAATACGAGTTCGATGGGTCGTCAAGTAAAGCATGAGCAAGTAATCTCCGGGCAGCAGAGATGAGTGTCGGCGACGAACGTTGAGTTCTCTTCGCCGGAATAAATCGATCTTTAAAAACACCCATTAATGGTGAAATCTTGATAGATGGGTCAGCGTGTATGTAGATATTGTATAGATGTGGATCTACAGGTTTAGTACCATTGAAAAACTTTTCCCAAATTGGGGAAAATTGTAAATCTGAATTTGTTAAGAACATAAATGCGATTTTGGGTGGACGAACAGTAGCGGATCCAAGACGGAGTTTTTTGTGTGATGGGTGTTTTGGAAAAGTGGTTTCAGCAGCAATTGCTTTGTGAAAAAGGGAAAGATCGTCGAGTTCATCAGGTACAGAAATGGAGATTTGGCGAGGTAAGAGGATTTTTGGTCCTAATAAGCAGAGAATAAGAACAGAAATGAGGAGAGTAAGAAAAGGGATAACTACAGATAATCTGAACATATTTTCTTGTGTTTACAGCAAAATCACCATTAATGGAGAAGATTGAAGAGAGAGTGGAAGTGAAAGGAGTGAAGAAAGAGAAAGAGAGAGATTTGGTAAAGAGAAGAAATGGTGAAAGTGGCTAAAATAGAGAGGTGGTTTGGTGTAAGGTGGGTGGGGTTTAACCACCATAATATTATTTTTATTTTTATTTTAAAAAAATAACTTCGAAAACTTATCGTTGTTATTCTTTGGGTAGACACTGAATAAATTTGTTCATGTGTAATAACGACGACTACGTTACATAAGAGATGTGAATCGCTTTAAACAAAGTGCATTGTAGACATAAGAGACGAGACGTCTGGTGAGATCAGTTCGAGCGACATATTTCAAAGTACAATTACAAATTTTTTGGCGGTAAAAAATTAAACATACGTTGTTAAAGCTGAATTTATTGTAATTGTTGGTATCAGATTTATCCTCTAATGAATTATCGTTAAGAAATTTAAATTATACATTGTCAAACTTAAAAGGCTCGATAATTAAGTAGGGAGATCTCATAGTATTCCTTTAGAGATATTATACTACATGTTTTATCTACTTAATCGATTGTAAAAGGACACAATGAGATTTGATTTCGAATCTCTCATATGCTTATAGCATTTCTAAGACTTTTCAAATAATATTATCAATTTATTACGTATCAAAATTTTCAAATATATCTATATTATTTTGGAAAAATTTAACATGTATCATATACTATTTTTGAAAAGTTCAAGCAACATAGATGATAGCATTAGCTATATTTCTACGAAGTCCGAAGTGTTTATTTTCTGAAAAGTGTTTATTTTTGAAGGTTGAGATATTAATTTAAGCTTTTAGAACCAATTTTTTTTTTGAATAGAAATAGAAGATTGTTTTCCAAAGTATGAAAAGACTTTAGTTTTTCATGAAGCACTTAGTAAGAGATTTTGGAATTTAAATTATGAAAATAAAATCATTTTGAAATCAGAGTAATGTGGACATTATAATAATATTCAATTTATAACATAGTAATCCATTTAAGTAAAATTTACATAAATTATCTTGTAATTAATTTTATATTATTAATACATGTATAATTCTATCGAACTATCAAACGAACTTGCTAACCAAGGATAACAAAGATCTAACCGCGTTAAGTGATAAAAAGGGGGTGGGGGTGTAAATGAGTGGAAAGAGACAAAACGAGGGACCTTTCTACGAAATTGCAGAAGAAATATGTATAGCATAGGGACCCGTGTACTAAGATAAGAGTACTTTTGGGTACTATTTCTTAGATTTTCAAAATTCTAATTTGACACAAAATTTCAAATAATAGAGTTTTTATATTGAATTTCTAATTGAAAAAAAGGATAAATATATCTCTAAACTATCATAAATGGTATGTAGATACCATCTGTCGTACTTTTAGGACATTAGTGTTTATGCCGTCCAAAAACTAGAGTATATATGCCATTCACTCTGACGGAAGACTAAATAGGGACATGTAGTGCAATCTTATCCGTCGATTCGATATTTAATAAATGTTGGGTCGGTGAATAAGATTATGACACGAGAATGTCCTTTAGTATAAAGAGTATATATGCTCTAATTTTTGGACGGCAAGGGGAATATGTCCCAAAAATATGACAGAAGATGCATACCATTTATGATAGTTTGAGGATATATTTATTCTTTTTTCCTTACTAATTTTATATTAAAAATATGTAAAATGTATTGCGTAGAAAATTGAAATAAAAAAAATTAAAAATTAAATGAATTAAAAAAACAAGAAGAACAAAAAAAATTAAAACGAAGAAAATAATATTTATTTCACAATTGTTGATCCGTGATTGTACGGAGGTACATATTTTATTTTTTAGTATTTAATTGTTCCATGTTAAAACTTTAATGTTCCAATAAAATTGGATCCATAACGTAAAAAGCTTATTAGGAAGGTTTGAGCTTTTTAAAATAGACGTTTGATCATAAAATTTGAAATTTAAATTTTTTATTTGAAAATTATTATTGTTATAAATAAAAATCTATTTCTAAAAAGTATACACCTTGTACATAAATATTATGATAGAGAAATTCAATTAACAATGAATTTTCAAATCTTTAATAACACCATCAACATTTCAGTGAATATGATTGTTCATTCCTTAATCAGAGGTTGTGGGTTTGAGCTCTAGATATAAAAGAATTTTTCCTAGGGAGCGTTATCCCGCAAATAAGGTTCTACATGATGCAAATTCAGAATAGTCCGATTATCAAACATGTCTTCCTTTATGCCTCCCTCAATCAGTACCCCCTCAATCGTCCCTTTATTCAATATTCGTCATGCTAAGAATAGGGGTTTTAGGAAGAATTAATTTGACATTGCGTATGTAACAACAAGAAAAGGGATAACAAAACACCTTACGCCCTATTAAGAAAGAACATGAGTTTAAGGATTGCTTCTCGGGTCTTCAATAATAATGATGTGCTATGAGATTATTATGTGTTACAATTGTTTAATATGATATAAATGTATAACATGAGTGCATTAAATGTGTTACACAATTATTTAAATAATGATTCTTCTTCAATAATCCTCATGTCTCACGTAGTACATCGACGAAGGTCCTACACATTAGTACAATTGTCATTCAAATTAGGTAAAAAAAATTGGTCAATAATGATTACTAAAAATTAAAAAAAAAGAAACTACTCAATAATAATACTAATAAGTGAAATTAATAATTTATAGGACCCAATATTGATTTTCTTGTTTTTATGATTTGAGATAATTATCCATAAATAATTTTTTATTCTATAAAGATAGATATGTAAAATTTGTGTATTTTTATCATTTCTAAATTATAAACTAAATATATTGTTATTGTTATGATTTGAAATAATAGTAGCATTTTTGGTCCATAAGTTATTGACAATTTTTTTTTTTGTTTCATGTGATAAATGATTTTGTATATTTAATATTTAATTAATTAAAATATGTATTTTTATCGTAGAAACTACATTATTTTTATTATTTATTGAACTCATTATCGTCAACCCATTACTAATTGTTTTGACTTGGAACTTACTAGTACCAAATATTTATACCAACCCAATTAATCTTCTTATTGTTAAGTGATTTATTGAGAGAAAATTAAATTTTAAAGAATATGCTAAAGTGTTAAAATGTACGTCCAAATACATACGTAATAGTGCGAATAAAATACTTGCTTCAAGTTGTTCAAGAATAGTGCTATTGAGTTCTCAATCTTGCATATGTTAGTCTGATGTAAATATTGGGTGTATGTATTTTTTTTATATACGCTAATTAAACTCTATTTTAATTCTTTTTTAGTTATATCATCGATATAAAAGATTCTATCGCTATCAAATCGCCCAAAAAATTAGAACTCTTTCAAAGGTAAACTTTGTTATATCACCGGTCTAAAGAATATTTTTTCACTATCAGACTTTTAAAGAACATATATAAATAAATCTCATCAAGATATAAGACTTATAATTTAAAAATAAAATAAATGTATATATTATAATAAGTAAATATGAAATGATAATATCAATAACTTCTTAAACCAATTACACATATAAGAATTAGTATGAATTTTCTTGAGATGATTGATATTTTTCTATTTTTAATAAATAAAAAATTCAAGTTCCAAATCTATAAAAATAGAAAAAAATCTTGTTGAAAATATGCGAATGCGTAAACCTTAAAATAATGAACATGACAAGCTCGTGAAGTAGATTTGGCAATATGCTAAATAACATATAATAAGTAACTTCCTAGATGTCCTAAACATTTGTTGTGTTTGTTTTCTTGGACTAAACATAACGCAACATTTATTATGTTTGCCTTCATGTGCTACGTTCATGTATATAACATGAAACATATCGATAAGGATCGTGATAGAGTGATAAATACTCCTCCATCTTAATTAGAAGTTTTGGGTTCGAATTTCCTCTAGTACAAAGTCGTTTTTGTTAGAAAATGTTATATCCCCAATGTGAGACTAGGAATTTTAATCGATCTCCAATACAAATATCAGATACAAAATGAAAAAAAATACGAAGGTGCCCTCTAACCTTGTGTTAGTCTCCCAAAAGGCAACGGAGGCGTCCAAAGGTTTCCTCAGTCCAAATAGAGATACCACTCTGGAAGGGTTAGAATTCTAACCTTGTGTCAGGACCTACTAGCCAAGGGACGATCTTAGGTAGACAGATTCTATGGGGCATAACCCCCCAAACGGAGACGTGCAAAGGTTCCCTGGGGCCAAACTGAGATCTTGTACATATCAAAGTAGAATACATAACAGTGAAGAGCACAATATGGTCTACAATCTCTAGATTAATGAATGAATCCTACATTCAGATCTTGTACAATACAACAAAGAAATTGGCAATCAAACTCACCAAATTCCCCAGTTTCAGCTCAAGAAAAGTGGCACAAAAGCAAATCCATCCTTTTTTACACTGGGAGGGAGGGGTAGAGAAAACAACGCTATTATATAAATTACATGAATTATGACAAGAATTGAAACAAATGCGAAGACGTTATTCAGGAGATGGCAGCAAGTCTCTCCTTTAACTCTGCCGTGGACACATCTCTAGAAGAACATACCATCGCTCCCCTTTAAGAAGGTTCCCTGTATTTACAAACAAGGGTGACACTTGGATCTGAGATCGGGATCTTCAACGAGTACCTAAAAACTAATCAGCAGCCTGTTGTGAAACAGTTGCTGTAGACTTAGTATCAGTTTCGTTTAATTTGGACTTCTCCTTCAAAGGCTTCTGCCAACTAGATGTCCTTTTGATGGTTCTGCTTGGTTGTCTGGCTGTTTGAGGTGCAAAACCTGGCAAAAAGATGCCATAAAGATTAGTGCATACGACTTACGAGGCACTAGTTGTAGGAATACTTGAACATGTGCATTGTCACTGCACTACCATATTTGTCTGAAAAAGACGTATGTATATTATAAATATCTGTTCACGCCCATTCCTTCGGCATAACGACAACAACTACTATGCCTCAATCTCAAACAAGTTGTTGGCTATATGAATCCTTAATTCTTCATTTAATCTAAATTTTACATCATCATCATACTTAAATAAAATAAAAGTGAAAAATAAGTCCAAATATTTATAAATAATTTTCCTTCAGCATAGCATTCCAAAATTGATTACCTGTGTGAGGGCTTTGCAAAGAAATATTAAACAAGTTACAGTGCTACTTTTGCTTATTGATAGGGGTATCTATAGAGGAGACAGTAATTTCAATAAACAATTTTCGATCTTTATGCCAAACCAGAAGAAGTGGGCAAAACAAAGAGGGTCTATATTGTGTAACATTTCCAGCGTCTTACACAAGGCAATATCATTAAACAAGAAAGATAGAGAGAGAGAGAGTTGGCTTACCGCTACCAGGCAGAGACAGTCTCTGTTTTCCTTGTTTATCAGAGGGAGTGGATCTCTCCTTAGGATTGCTGTGTGATCTAGAACCAAGGGCGGGTTTAGAACTAGCTTCCTCAACTAAATCTTCAAGATTTGGTTTGGACTTAGGTTTGTTAACTAATGCTGCAGGTGTTTCTTGTGTGCTTGCTGACACATTTGGGGAAGAACTGCAGCCATCGGAGAGCGATACTGCTGCCTTTTCATTTGATTTTGAGTTACTGCTTGAATGAGATGGACCCACTCTATCATTTGCAAGAGTTGCAGTTGGTTTTTTCCCAGCAAATTTAACCTGGTTCTTTATCCCGTTTATGGGATCAACTGATTCATTTTCATTAGGCATGACTCCATCTCTCACATTAAGGTCTAGAAAACGATTTTCCCATGGGCGTACTGCCATCCATCTCTCTAACCAGTTCCAACCCCAGCTGCTTTTATCTGGTTCAAACCCAGAAAGTGTAGCTTGCTGCCTGGATCCTGCCTGCCACTGCAGCACCAAACAAGAGTTTAATAAAGAAAAAAGAAAAGGTGCCTTGAAATGAAAGTATGGAACCTTGCCAAACCAACAAACAGCACCCACACCAACTTACCCAAAATAGTGTGGGATCTTAGGAGGGTAGTGTCACAGACCTTACCCCTACCTTGGCAGGTATAGAGGCTGTTTCCGATAGACCCTTGGCTTAAGGAAAGCAAAAACACAACATTTATGAAGACAAAAGCAGTAACGACAGTAGGCTAGTAAGAAAATAGAGGCATAAGAGACTAGTAATAGAAAACTAAGAATGAGAATTATGGAAATAGAAAAACAATAATAAATACCGAAAGTCCGAATTAATACAAATACTACTATCAGGAGAGACAAGATGCGAAACTATTTACTACTAGCCTTCTACCTGAATTTTCTACCTCCACACCCTCCTATCTAGGGTCATATCCTCCGTAAGCTAAAGGCTCACCATGTCCTGCCTAACCAGTATCATAAAATGACACCACAGTATTGGCAGCTATTTTTATTCTTCTATAGTTTTTCCTGAATTCTAACTAGAGGCACCATGTGTCCTTGAATACACACATAGCATATAACAAAAAAATGAAGAGAAAAGACCCAAGTAGCATATAGCAAAGGAAATAAAGAGAAGAGCCAACAATTACCAATATGAGCTACATATAAGAGGGTCTATCGGAAACATCAATCCCTACCCCACGTAGGTAGGGGTAGGGATAAGGTTTGTGTGCATCTTACCCTCCCCAGACCCCACTTGTGGGATAACACTAGGTATGTTTGTTGTTTGTTTATATAAAAGGGTTCTGAGTTTTTTCTCTACTAGTACTGCTGATACAAATGCTATGCATTATTTAGATTCAGATACATTTTAGCCTTACCAAATTGCACCAGCATTGAGGAAAATCTCAGCTGGTATACTAGTACTTAAACCATCATTGATGCATGTATATGACCTATTAGTTAAAAACACCTTTTGGTCATATTCTTGAATGTAGAAGCAGTTATAAATAAATCTCATGAAGGAACGAACACCTAAATAGGAATAAACCCATACAAACATGTGGTGTATTCCTTAATTTTATGACTTTTAATTGTTGGATAGTACTATTTATAAGCAAATTTCAAGATCTTTCCAAAAGCATTGACGAGTTTTAATTAGTTCCATGTCTATCATAACCTGGACCCACTCGCATCCCTAACCATAGCATCCGTGGCCATGGTAAAGTTTACAATTCAAATGTCATAAGACGTGGATCCCCTTCTGGCAAGATTTCCAATAACAACCAACCATCTGCGCCACCAGGCCCCATACCTCTTCTTTCATGCACCCTAACCCTCCCTCTCATAATTCATAAGTGTGGAAAACCCAGCTCCTCTCTGATCAATAGCATATGGTAATACAATTTGAATGAGAGTGATTCATCCATCTTCACTGCAAACTCCTGCATCCTTTTATCTATTGTTCATCTGACAAGTATCTTTTTTGCCACCCTAATAATTTCTTCTCAATTCATTTAATGAGAAGGTTCCATAAAGGCTAAAGCTTGATGTATACTTCAAGCACCTAATAACAGGCCCAAATATGTAGTAGCCAGTAGGTAAAGCACCGCTGTGCAATTAAACAATTGTGCTAAATGTCATCCACCTCTCCTGGTGATATGATCAGACATTTTCAGAAGTTGATCTTGAACTCCACCACCATCTGGAGCCAACAGTTAATTGTGTCTCAAGTGGATAAGGCAGGTCACATTAGCATCACAAAATACTAAAATATTGCCAGCAAATAGGAGATGCTTGATCCTCATGTAGTGTCGTCCCTCAACCGATGTGTTGAAGGCTTGAAGCCCCTCAAGTAGCCTCCTGCCATCGCCTATTCATCATCTTACTCAACATTCCGTTAACGAAATAAAAGGTATGGGTGATAACGGATCCCATAGCTCAACCCCTGAGGCTTGAGCTCCCAAAAAAGTCATGCTGGCTGTGGATCTCTTTTCCCTCCTATTCTGCCTCTCTCAATTCCTCTCTTTATTCCCTCCCACATCTCCCCTACTTTCTTTACCATTTTCCCTTCCGGGATAACTTGTCTACAAAACTGTGGACGTATCTAAACTTAGTATGCCAACCATCATCCACCACCAAAAGATCCCCCCCCCCCCCCAC
>NW_006238943.1:2357522-2371724 GCF_000226075.1 Solanum tuberosum | reverse complement strand
AAACCCCCCCCCCCCCCCCCCACGAACACCCTCATCCACGACATGGCATGCAGGATAAATAACACATTTATGAACCTTCCACATGTCTTAGTATCGTTCTGAAAATATTTAAACACCACATGTGCACCAGAACACTGACTAGAACAACAGCAATGACGCCTTCTAAAGTTCTAGCTTCAAAACACCCTAAGTCCTAACTGTTCATTCCATCTTTCCAGCTTTAAAAAGCACCACCCAACCGTCTCCTTCCTACACAGAGGACTTTCATAGCTTGTTTCTCACTTGCAAACTGGGAAAGGAACCTTGTGTCTGTGGCAACATCTTCAAGTCAGAAATGACCTCCTGCTCCTCTAATGTTCAATCAAGAATCAACATCACAGATTTTTTAATGAATCAGGATTCAAAATCATATATCAAACTACACAGATCATATTTCAAAATATCGATATAAAGATTACATAGGCAGCTGCTTCTCTTACAGATTCTCAATTATATCTATCTAATCTGAAGTATTGCCTTCAAGATATCAGTTAAAAACTGATACAGTAATGGAAACAGAACAAACATCATCGAGAAGGTGATGAGATGCTTACCTGGTGAGCTAAAGCATAGGCCATTGCTCTTTCACGCTTAGCAGCTGCCTCTTGTCTCTTTAGCAACTTTTCTTGAATTTGCTCAACAGATCCAATACTGTCACACCAGCCCTCCTGTTAGAAAATTCCGCAGCAAAAAGGTGAGAAGCATGTTAATGTAAACAGTGTGGGCCTACCACATAAGTTCCACCAGGCAATGCATAGTTTTACACTTGAAACTTTTTTTCACATTTTGGTACGAAAGCTCATGTCAGAAAGAGAAAACGAGAATTACTATGACTGCAACTTGAATCACCCTTTAAAGTGGAAAAATCAAACATAAATTATGAGACTGATGACAAGAACAACCAAGAACCACAATATAACCTAATTTCTTGGCCACAACATTAAAATGATGAGGTGCCGATCAGTCCTTCTGGGACATCCATGTAGAACCTAAAAGGAAAGTTTCACATGATTCAGTGCTATATCATATATTGTTGAACGATATCCACCATAAGCAAAATCTGTGGCAAATAATTCAGAAACCCAAAGCAAATTGACAGCTGATGCCACTATTAAGAGACTTCGCATTGGAAAAAGGTAAGATTAACCATTTAGTATTATTACAACCTAGTGATAAATGCCATTGACACAAGTAATGGCCACTATGGAAATGTCAAAAGGGTATTTAAAGTAATAACAATTTAGAAGTTACTTACTTCGATTTCTCGTACGCGAGCATCATGTTCTAATTGCTGTTCAAGTTTCTGCTGTTCAGTTTGACTTTCCAGTGACATGCGAACACGTCTTGCTCGGACACGTGCCTGAACTCTCACCAAAGCTTGCATGCAACGGAGGGTAATTGCAGCTTGCTTTCTCACTGCATGACCCCTGACAAGGGCTTGTAGTCTCACCAATCCTTTTAAAGCCCGAAAAGCTCGCCTTGCCTGACCAGTGCCAAGATATCAACAAATAAGATTTAACTGCTGTTGCTTTTTCTAGTTAACAATTATCTCTTCAATTCTCTTAGTATGTTTCTACTCATCAACTGATAAGATTCATAAGAAACTAAAAACACAGTGGTTAACATATTATTCCAATATTGGGGTCAGAAGGTTTGTTCATATCCAAAAGCTTAATCTATGAGTCAGCTACCAAATTGGAAACTGGAGTTATGCAGGTTTTCCTGCCAAAATGTTGCAACCATACACCCATTCTCTATAACTCATCTGCTGATATTGTAACCATTTTTCCCCATATTTCCTTCAAAAGTAAATTCTACTCCCTCCATTTCAATTTAGACTCGGCACAATATTTAAGAAAATAAAGAAGACCTGTGAATTTTGTGGGTCATAAACTAAAGATAGGTGTAATCTATATCAACATCAACATTATATCAAAACACAAGGTCCTTAGAGAAATGTTGTTCGCCTTTTTTACCCTTCGTAAGTGTATTCTAAGTTGGATAAAATAGTAAATACAAATAAAGTTTTTTTAGTAAACACAGAAGTGGGCAGGACAAAAAGGAAAGAGAAGAACAAGTAGGTTAATAGGAACAAAGCTGTCATAGGTTAAAAAAAAAGAAAGAATTAATGCGAGAACAAGTAGGAAACTTATTACTCCATCTGTCCCAATCTATATGACTCACTTTCCTTTTTAGTCAGCCCCAAAAAGAAGATATATTTCTACATTTAGTAAAAAATTAACTTTACAATGTCCATTTTACCCTAATGAAATGATTTATAGCCACACAAACATTTATGACTTATTTTAGACCACAAGTTTCAAAAGTCTTTCTTTCTTTCTTAAACTATGTGTCAAGTCAAACTAACTCATATAAATTGGGACAGAGGGAGTACTATTCAATATCCCTATTAAAGAAGAAGTCAAATTGGCATAGGTACAAAAGGAAATAAGAACAACAGAATAAGTAGGAATTTTTTTAGTAGTATTTAGTATCCCTATTAAAGAGGGATTAAAACGTCCATTAATATCCCAATTTTTTATTCTCCGTGGATATCAATTGCTCCTTAACATGTGAGTTCTTTTTTTTTATGACAAGGGAAACCCGCAGCCGCTACCCTTTGGGTGCGCATAGGGTAAAACCCCCGCTCCTATGCAATAGCTCGCAAACCACATAGGAGAGGTAACCCACACTAGGCAAGCCCGGTGCGACAAGCTCGACCCAGAAGGCAAACCCCTTGCTTTCGCTGGCAAGGGGTTTCGAACTTGAGACCTCCAACATGGAAGTCCCAAGCCCAAACCACTGGGCCACCCCTAAGGGTCTCAACATGTGAGTTCTTTAAGCTATATTTATGTCATTCTATAGCATTTGGTAATTTTTTCTTGGTTTAGTTCGTCATTACTTTTGTTTTAAATTCTTTTATATGGTTTTGGAAGAATTGTTTTTTCGTTAAGTCTTTTTCCTATCGTATTGACCCTCAAATTCAATTTCTTTTAGAAACAAAAGATTGTGATGGTTACAACTTTAGGTTAAAAGAGGATTCACGTTTGTCAAAATATCTTGACATCAGCATAGTATCAAATTTTTTGTTTTGGGTCAAACTTAATTTCAATATGGAATTATATATGACAAGCATTCATGTTTTCTTTCATAGCCAATAACTTCTTTCAAATATTTGAGGCTACCGTCAATGTTGTTCGCTTTTTGTACCTTTCAAAAACAGATTTCACAATTAGACAAACTTGTAATTTAATAAAATTCCCTAATATATAATATTTTGAATTGATTTCAAATTAGAGTTTAAGTTCGGTGCATTGTTAGTGTATCCTTTTTCTACACCAACAGTAATTTCCAAGTAAATCCTTAAGTAATTAAAGTACATTAATAGTACCATTTTAAATAGGGTTATTCAAAATCAAACAAAAACTAATACCCAAACCAAAGAAATGCAATTGGCTTATTGGTAATGGGTTATTAGTTTAATTGTCCTATTAATGAGTTAACCGATAAGCCGATAGTAAATTTATAAATTATAATAATACCCCTTGATATATAAAGTCATCTACTTAGTTGTCCTATTAATGGGTTAACCGAAAAGCCGATAGAAAATTTATAAATTACAATAAATAATACCCTTTGATGGATAAAGTCATCTACTTAGGGTTTAGTTCATACTTTTATTTCTCATTGTTTCGAACTATTAGTTATTCTATAAGGTAATGTTTGTTTTTGAGCAAGATGCAATCAACTAACTCATGTGCATGGTTTATTTGGTTTATCACTTTGTTTCTAAGTGATTTTAATTGAAGAAAAAAATTTCGTGTGAAATCCTAACAGTTAAATCGATAACCAAACCGATAAACCACTATCTTAACGATTCTATAATGGTTTAGTATGTTTACAAACTGATAATCAATAAATAGAACCGATAAACTTCAAAACCAAACCAAACCAATACGCAACCCTAAGATGTGTGATCCATGTTGATCTCCTTGTATACTAAAGATGTGTGATCTCCATGTTACTTAAGTCACCTACTTCATTAAATTTCTCATACCTTCCATAGTAATAATGAATAGAAATGGGGATAGGGGATCTCCTTGATTAGGATAGAGAATTTTACAGAACTAATGCAGTATTTAATCCAACTATTCCACTTGCTTCCAAATCCCATTCTACCAAGCATCTAGATGAGGAAATTCTAGTTAGGTGGTCATATACTTTTTGGATATCTCGTTTGCAAACAATCCAAGGTTTGCAACTTCTCTGTCTTGACTCTATACATTCATTTGCTATCAATACAACATCCATAATCTGTCTCCCCTTGATAAAAACCATCTGTTGTCTATCCAGTAGACCATGTAGATTATTGATTTCCATTTGTTTGATTGGGCAAGGGGTGGACTTGTATTTAGCAATTTGATCACAGAAATAACTTCTTTTTTGACAAGTTTTGGTCCCACAAAATTTCTGTAATAGAGGAATAGTCATACAACTTTCCACACATGACGACATTTCCCATTGGCAGAAAGAGATCAAAAGTAAGTAAGCTCTTACCCAAAAGATTGTGTTACAGTCATTAAGGATGTCAATTACTCAAATTCTTGAAAGTTCCTATCTCATGTCTATTTAGGTTGCCCTATCCTATCCTATGTAGTGGTTAGTGGTAGAAGAAATCTGTTTCTAAGATGGTCAATAATAGCTGAAAGAATTATGTTTTATTGCATATAAACATTGACATCATATCCATGTTTGAAAAATGTGCATATAACACCTAAAATAATTAGCTGAAAGAATTATGTTTTATTCCGATCCTGTCATTATATATAAGCAAACTATTGAAACTAGGGAGTACCAAGACATGATGGTTAAATTTAGACTTGAGTTAACAACAACAACAACATGCCCAATGTGATTCCACAGGCCACAAGTGGGGTCAGGAAAGGTGAGGTGTACGCAGACCTTACCCGTACCTTGTATGAAGTAGAGAGATTGTTTCCGATAGACCCTCGGCTCAAGGAGTTTACTGTAATTTGAGTGACTTTAGCAAAATGTATTTTCTGTAGTACTGAGAAATCTCTTTCTTATAGACTCAGGATATGCGCTAGAAATTACGCCACGAAAACTCACAAGGATAACTTTAACAGAAGACCGTCTTTTGTACTTTCTCTACTTCATCAATAATGAATTTTGTTTTGCTTTCCAACATAACTATGGCAAAAGGCATCTGATTATAAACCCTAAATATCATCTTGAAACGTTCTAGAGAGTTCCAGATAGACCTCAAGTAGTTCAATTAAGCCGTGGTAAGTGCTCGACCCATTGACATTCTACGAAAAGAAGTGTACCAGGACTAAAAGCACAACTAAGCGGGCATGGCATATATTTCAGTTAGCTAAATTTACAAGCTGACAGCTAATTCAGTACCAGAAATCCTCTGAAAGCTGTTTGGATGCGTATAGCTGCCAACTCCTCTCTCATATTTTGCTTAACTAGAGGGGCATGATGCAATTGATGTGAACTTGAAGGGGAGCTGGAAGCAACTGGAACTGATGTGCTGCTTATATCTTCAACTGATCCAGCACCAGCATCATTATAAGTTAGCTCCTTTTGAAGTAGGTTGGAATCGATCTCAACAGAGTGTTTTCTCCGGTGCCAAAACTTCCCAGTCCCTCCAGATTTCTGTTACAGTATAAAACAAGTTCCGATTAAGGATTGCATTGCCTTGAAATAAACAGGCATGGATGATCCCGAAATAAGTTACATATTGTTTCATGAACAAACAGACTGAAAAACCTTTCAAAATTAATCAATAGATCCAATCATAATGTAAGCATCTACAAAGCAAAAAAATTGTGTTTGATACATGTCAATTGGCAAAGAGATGAGATAACCAATTGAGAACATATTCAACATCAGTCACTTCAGATTCCAGAGGACTGAAGTGCAAAGACGAAAGCTAACTTCTTTTGAGAAAGTGATATTACTCGAGAATAAGCCTGTCTCTTTATGATGTAGAGATGACACCAAAGAATATACAAGTAGTTTGCTGAAGATGTAGAAGCATTGATTAAGATACTCAACGAAATCCAACAGATTCAGCCATCAAAGACATACCCAGGAAAGAAATAACAACAAAAAGAAAATGTTACCCACATTTTCCTCTTTTTCTGAAGAATGAGACTTTTCTGACTTCTTTAAGCCGACCAGTGCTCTAATCCATTTGCCTGAGACACCCATGCTATACTAGCTTTGGCTTTACCCACTTGCACCTGAAACAGGAAAATTTCACGAATTTAATTATTTTGTGAACTGAGAAAACCTCAACCACCAGTCCAGAAGAAATAGCACGTGATAACTACAAGTATTAATTTTTTTTATGATAGGAGCTGTGTAAAATGGAACTGAAATAGAGGGATGAAGTTATTTAGTTCTCAACTCAGAGGCAAACCTGCGATTATTTAGCTTATCCAAGAGGTGAAAACAGGTAACAGTATGAATACAATGCACAAAATCAACAGCCACAACGACAGTATCAGTAGAGTAACTTTCAAAGATGGTTATCAGTAGAGAACAGATCAATAAAATGGTGCTATATAAACCAAATTATGATCAGAAAAATCATAAACATCCTTTGAAGTGACCACTCACCAACATTGTGACCAAAGGTTTCATAATATCATCTTTTCAATTAGTAGTGGAACACAGCATGTTGTGTCAATACAACTATAACGTTTCCCTGATATATTATACCAATTTCAAGCACATATCAGGTGAGTAATGTACATTAAATCTCATATCTTCGGCAGTCCCTTGGGGAATGTTTCAACAGATTTCCACAAGCCATACATTTCTCAACAAGGACTATCTATAAATTACTATCTAGCCCAAAGTTCCAAACTTTACTACTATCCTAGCTGAACATGTAACTTTCATTTCCCAAATTTAGGGCAATCATAAACCAAAAATAAGAAGAACCCACTTCAATTTACAGAACTCTTTACAAAATATTGATTATTTGCAAGCTAAAAGTAAAGCCAGCAGAAGAAACAACTAAGCCCAACAACAATGCAGAACTTTATCGAACATTGTTGAATTTTTTTTGATGAAGCAAGAGAATTACATTAAAAGGCATCAAGACGATGCAGACAAAATCACAGGGAATAAAAGTGAACATTGTTGAATTTACAACTCCCATAACCAAAAAAGATAACCGAAATCAGTTTTCCGTGGAACATTGTCCACCGGGATAGAAGGTCAATCTCCTAGCACGACAAAGCACTTTCCTAAGGCATGGAATGTCTAATTCTTTGGTCTAACTTCAGCAATCCCTTACAGAATGTTTTAAACAGATATCCACAATGCCATACATTTCTCAACAAGAGCTATCTTGTCTAAAGTTCCAAACTTTACTATCCACTGAACTCCACAACACATGACATGTAACTTTCATTTCCAAAATTTAGGGCAATCATAAACTGCAACAAGAAGAACCCACTTCAATTTATAGAACTTTTTACCAAAACATTGATTAATTACAAACTAAAAGTAAAACCAGCAGAAGAAACAACAATGCAGATATTTAAATCACCAATTAGCAAATATTGTTGAATTTACTGAACTCTATTAAACCAAAAAAGATAAACAAAACCGGTTTTCCATGGAATATTGTTCAACGTACAGAAGGCCAGTTTCCAAGCATAACAAAGCACTTTCCTAGGGAATGGAATGTCTAATTCTATGGTCTAACTTCAGCAATCCTTTAAGGCATTTTTCAACAGATATCCACAATGCCATACATTTCTCAAGAAGGGCTATCTATAAAATTAACTATCTAACCCAAAGTTCCAAACTTTCCTGCTATCCAAGCTGAACTCTGCAACACATGACATGTAACTTTCATTTCCCCAATTTTTATTTTTATTTTTATTTTTATGACAAGGGAAACCCGCAGCCGCTACCCTTTGAGTGCGCACAGGTAAAACCCCCGCTCCTATGCAATAGCTCGCAAACCACATAGGAGAGGTAACCCGCACTAGGCAAGCCTGGTGCGACGAGCTCGACCCAGAAGGCAAACCCTTTGCTTTCGCTGGCAAGGGGTTTCGAACTTGAGACCTCCAACATGGAAGTCCCAAGCTCAAACCACTGGGCCACCCCCAAAGGGTTTCATTTCCCCAATTTAGGGCAATAATAAACCGAAAATAAGAAGAACCCACTTCAATTTACCAAAACATTGCTTAATTGCGAACTAAAAGTAAAACCACCAGAAGAACAACTAAGCCCAACAACAATGCAGATCTTTAGATCGCCAATTAGCAAACATTGTTGAATTTACTGTACTCAATTAAACCAAAAGATATATCCGAAAACCAGTTTTCCATGGAACATTGTTCACCGGGATAGAAGGCCAGTTTCCTAACATCGCAAAGCACTCTCCTACGGCATGAAATGTTTAATTCTTCAGTCTAACTTCAGCAATCCCCTAAGGAATGTTTTCAAGAGATATCCACAATGTCATACATTTTTCAACAAGGGCTATCCATAAATTAACTATCTAACCCAAAGTTCCAAACTTTACTACAATACACATATAAATTCCAATTCCATAAGACAAAAATCAGAAGAACCCACTTCAATTTACAAAACTTTTTACTAAAACACTAACTAATTGCAAACAAAATCTAAAACCAGCAGAAGAAACAACAATTCCCAATAACAATGCAGATCTTTAGATCACCAATTAACCAACATTGTTGAATTTACAACAACAACAGCATACCCAGTGTAATTCCACAATTGGGGTTCGCCATTGTTGAATGTACTAAACTTAAATTAAACCCAAAAAGATAACCCAGTTGTCTGAATTGCTCATCAACTTTAAAATCAAATGCCAAAACAACAAAACAACAAGAAAGAAAACCAACCTTCGATTTTTCCTGTTTGGTTGTAACAGATCGATCTATCAATAAGTCAACTAAAATTCAAAATTGAAGTCAACCCAATTCTCATCTTGAACAATCTTAGAACCCCAAGTGTGAATTTCTATAATCTATCCAAAAAAAAGAAAAAAAAGAAGAAGTGGTAAGTAGTAGCAGTAGTACTGTAAGGAGGAGTAATGCGTTTTGAGTAAGCAGCAAAGTGTGAGGGGTGATGCCAGCTAATGCTTAGGTGGGGGTGGGGTGGGGTTAAACGGTGTCGTTATAGGGTGGCCAGGGTCGGTAGCGTAACGTCGTTTTCAGAGCAAGCAACCAAGAGTCAATCACGGGATTTCCTCATCCAACAGAAAACTGGTATGCAAATTGGAATTTTTGGAACTTGGGTAATTAATATGATGAAAAACATGATAATGTGAAGTTTTTCGAAAATTATTTTTTTACAAAAAGTAATGGTTTTATTAAAATGATAATAAGTCGCAAGTGGTTATAATGTAATCGTAAGGACTCGAGGAAGAGTTAGAAAATCTTATCTCGTGCATGTTAAGAATGAATTGTAACTTATATATCTAGTGGTTTGATTAAGAAACTCACAAAAGACGTAGCGAAAATAAGTCTTTATAAGAGTTTTCTTTTTTTTTACGAATTCTCGTTTTCATTCTTGGGAAAAAAGATTAACACGCTAATTTGGTTCTAATTCTATAGTGTTGTCAATATAGTTTTTGAGCTCTACGGTCACAATATAATATGGTGTTTGGTCTCCTTAACTAATTTTGAAATTATAGTCTTTAAGGTTAAAATATGTTGTCTAATTTTTTCTATTTGGTAGTGAGATCATAATTTCCTCTGTTGTGACCATAACTATACTACGATATACTGCCTAGAATTTTCTTCATTGTTGAGATCATGACTTCCTTTGTCACAATTATTCTTTTGTCGAGATTTAAAGCATAGATATACTATATATGTTTAATTAAGTCGAGCCTATTTTGAATTATAATTTAATTTTCACCTCATTCCATTCTACACCTTATAATGTAATTTATGTGTCATTAAATATATATGATTACAGATTTTTCACTAGTACCAGTAAAATCGTTAGATACAGATGATTTGTTATTAAGTTCGATCTATAAATAAGTGTTAATGATATTATTGTGAAAATATGTTTGATCTTTATTTCATTGCTCTTTCAAGTTCGTATGGATGAACTTAAAATTTTGAATATTATGTCTAAATCATATAATAGATCATTCAAGTAAAAGCTCTATACAAAGTATTTATACTATAAATAACATACATAATGATACAATAAAAGAGAATGAACACCATAGTTTTTTCCCTAATAAGCAACACAATCCAACAAAGTTGTTCGTTTTATTTATGGCACAATTGGCAAAACATCTTGATTTGCATTAAAAGCAAGTAAGAACATTTGATATTTGGGACAATATAAGGAATTTTTTAATAATATAGTATATATTCAATATGAAGAATAAATATTTTTTAGAAAATATTATGAAAATATTTTTTGAAAAAATACGTGATAACTTATTTTCTAATTTTCGGTTAGTAAAAAGAAGCATTGAGGTATAATAATCTATACAAATACTAAGAAATCTGACCCATATTTGAACTAATGCCCAAACCAACCCGACCACCAACTTTAAATTGACCTAGGATTCGACCCAAATACCGACCCTCAACCTCTTGACTTGAGCCGATCCTAACCTCGAGACTCAACCTCGACTAACGAGACTTGATGTTGACCCAAGATCCAACCCTGAGACTTAACCTTGAACATGACTGTCATACCTTATTGGGCCTCGAACCAACCCTAACCCCAAGACTCGATCTTAATCCTAACCTAAAGACTGGACCTGACCTCGAGACCCAATCTTAATCGAGACCACAAACCTTGACCCTTAAAATCGCCCCAGCCTCGAGACCGGCCCCAACCTTGAGTTCTAATCAAAATCTGATCTCAAAACCCAACCCTAAAATCTAAACCCAAGATCTGATCCTAACTTTGACTCTCAGACCCGATCCTAAGATCCTACATTGACCTTGACCATAGATTCGATCTCAAAACCAACTCGTAACTTGGACGAGTCTCGGGTCAGCGAATTGGTCTCGGGTCGATTTAGGGTTGGGTTCCATTGTCGATTCGGGGGTGAGGGGTGGGTCACAGTTCTTATCTAGAGTTGAGTCCAAGTTGTGGAGGGTCTCAGATTGAGCGTCAGATCCCAGGTTAGGGTCTCGGGTCGGATCCCAAGTCAAGGCGAGTCTTGGATCATGGGATCCTAGTATTCCTAGGTCGAGTACCAAATCAGTCGGGGGGTGAAGTGAGTCGCGTCACGAGGTGGTAGGTTGAGGGATTAAGGATCTGGGGCATTTTAGGTGGATTAGATGATGGAGTAGTAAATTTGAAAGAGAATTTAGAAAAAAACATGTTTTTCTACTTTTAATTGGGAAGTTATTTTCCTTAAATTATAGGAAAATAAGTATATGTATATTTTTCAAAATATTTAAGTCAATCTCAAATGAAAAATTTTGAAAAACATTTTCCGTTATATGTACATTTAAAAATTAGAAAACATTTTCCGCCATATGTATATCGCTCTTATGTATGTTCAAATACCATCCCACACTGTCCCTATCCCTGTCCATAATTAACATTTGCTAATGAAATCATGATTGTCCAATTATCGACAAAAATGACTAATCAAATATAGTCATCCATCTAATCAACTATCAACGTACTTTGCCCTTGTTAAGAAACTTATCCTCATTAATATCACCATGTGGACCATGAACAATAATTCCAAAAGTTATTTCATATTATTAGAGAGCTTCTATTATTATTATTATTAAATAATTTTTATTTTGTTATATGTTGGTGAAAATATATATAATGAGAACATAAATTAAGCTTAAATTAAAAAAAATGAAAATTTTTATACGACCAATTTCAACTTAATTGAAATTGAGGGTTAATTATTATTATTATTATTTCCTTGTGTAAAAGGTCTTCGTGATATGTGGCATTGTTTAAGCTTATTTATTATAATGCTTGCTTAATTGAAGTTAACATTCATATAAGTACTTAATATAACATGAATATATTTTTCAATGTCATTAACATTCATATAAGTACTTAATATAACATGAATTAGTATTTTTCCATTGTCATTAAAACTCTTTTTTTAAAAGCAAAATAATGTCATTAAAATCCAGGTCTAGTATGTTTGACAATTTTCGGTACAATTATCTAAAGAAGGTAGTTTTATACAAAAAATAAATACAATTGAATAATTTATAAATCGACGATTAAATGAAGATTTTTTCTTCTTAATATTTCAAAATAAAACGCACACCTATTCGAATTCGATAATATTACTTTTATTATTATATCATTTCACGTGCAAAGAGTGAGCTAAGTAAATTTTATCTGAAAATAAATGTGATTCCAAATAATTCTACGGAGCAACAGTTACATAATATATAAAAAAGGAAACTGAAAATAAACGTGATTGCGAATCTTTCCACATAGCAACAATTATACATGTAAAAAAAGGAACTGAAAATAAACGTGATTTCGAATCATTTCACAAAGCAACAATTGCATATATAAAAAAGAACTAAAAATAAACATGATTTCGAATCATTTCACAAAGCTAAAACTACACATATAAAAAAGAGAACTGAAAATAAACGTGATTCCGAATTATTTCACAACACAATAGTTACACGTATAAAAAAGAAAACTGAAAATGCACGTGATTCCAAATCATTTCAAAGAGCAACAGTTACACACATATAAAAAAGAAATTGAAAATACACGTGATTGCGTATCATTTTGTAAAGTAACAGTTACACCTAGAAAAAAGAAAAAAATTATATACACGTGATTCCGATCATTTCATATGCAACTGTTACACCTAAAAAAAAGAGAAAATTGAAAATTAGCGTGATTCCGAATTATTTCACAAAGCAACAGTTACTCTTAGAAAAAAGAGAAGATTGAAAATAAACGTGATTTTGAATCATTTCACAGCGCAACAATTACACATATAAAAAGAGAACGGAAAATGCACGTGATTCCAAATCATCTCATAAACAACAGTTACACATATAAAAAAGAAAATTGGAAATACACGTGATTGTTGTTCATCATTTTGCAGAGTAACAGTTACACCTACGAAAAAAGAAAATTGAAAATACATGTGATTTCGTATTATTTCACCTGTAACAGTTACACCTAAAAAAAAGAAGAGAAAATTAAAAATAAATATGATTCCATATCATTTCACAAAACAATAGTTACTCCTATAAAAAAAGAAGAGAAAATTGAAAATACACTTGATTTCGAATCATTTCACATGCAATAGTTACACCTAGAAGAAAGAGAAAATTGAACATAAACGTGATACCTAGAAAAAGGAAAAATTCAAAAATAAACGTGATACCTAGAAATAAGAGAAAATCGGTAATAAACGCGATTTTGAATCATTTCACAAGGCAACAGTTACTCCTAGAAAAAAGAGAAAATTGAAAATAATTGTGATTTCAAATCATTTCACAGCGCAACATTACACATATAAAAAAGTGAACGGAAAATGCACATGATTCCAAATCATCTCATAAAACAACAGTTACATATATAAAAAGGAAAATTAAAAATACACGTGAAAATAGTTACAACTACAAAAAAGAGAAAATTGAAAATACACGTGATTCTGTATCATTTCACATGCAACAGTTACACCTAGAAAAAGAGAAAATTGAAAATAAACATGATTTCAAGTAATTTCACAAAGCAACAATTACACCTAGAAAAAGAAGAAGAGAATTGAAAGCATATGTGATTTCGAGTCATTTCACATGCAACTGTTACACCTAGAAAAAAGAAAAAAATGAAAATAAACGCGACTCCGAAAAATTTCGCATGCAACCGTTACACCTAGAAAAAAGAGAAAATTGAAAATAAACGTGATTCCCAATTATTTCACAGAACAACAATTACACCGAATCAATTCACAGAGCAATAGTTACACCTAGAAAAAAGAGAAAATTGAAAATAAACGTGATTCCCAATTATTTCACAGAACAACAATTACACCTAAAAAAAAGAAAAAATTGAAAATAAACGTGATTTCAAATCATTTCACATTAGCAACAATTACACGTGTAGGGGGGGGGGGGGGGGGGGGGGGGGGGTAAGAGGGGC
>NW_006238943.1:2356640-2357517 GCF_000226075.1 Solanum tuberosum | reverse complement strand
GGGGGCGGGGGGGAGGAGGCATAAGAGGGCCAATATGTAACATAAATCATAATATATTGGGTCTAAGTGTAATTTCCTCAACTCTAGTGGTGCATTCTTCCCATATTATTATTTTTTCTCAATGTGAACAATCTAGAATAAGCAGCAAGAAGAGAGTTCTAGAGCATTCTCCACTATTCTCAATTTCACATTTCACCTGTGCCTTAAAAAATGTCTATATATACACCCCTTTTGAATCCTTGTTGGAGTCAAGTATTTGGGTGTTTTGTTCTTTTAATACTATTCCTGAAAAAAACTTGAAAATTGAAGAGGATGTTTGGAAGAGGAGGGAAAAAAAAGAGTGATAATACAAGGTTCTATGAAATCTTGGGTGTTTCCAAGAATGCTTCAGAAGATGAAATCAAGAAAGCTTATAGAAAAGCTGCTATGAAGAATCACCCTGATAAGGGTGGTGATCCTGAAAAGGTAATCTTTTTGTTTATTCTTGAAGAAAGGTGGAGTCTTTGTTTTAATTTGGGAGTTTTTTTTCCCTCTTTGTATGTGGTGTTGGTATTTTTTTTTGTTGTTGTTGTTATGGTGTTATGTTTGTTTAACCTGAAGAGTTACCAAAGGCTGAATTTTTGGCTGTGTATATGTTTTAGTTGAGGTACATTTTAAATTTTGTACCATTTCCTGCTGCCTGCTATATCCTTGTTTCATCCATTGTTTCTTGAAGAATGGGATGTCTTAGTTTCAATTTGGGAGAAATGTACTGGGGGAAGGGGAAGAGGGATTATAAGGTGGGGAATCAAGCTCTCACTAATAACCTGAAAATTCAGTTAGCCAGCCAATGGAGGTTCTAAGATTTTTTTTTTGGGGGGGGGGGGGGGGGGGACGA
>NW_006238943.1:2343254-2356483 GCF_000226075.1 Solanum tuberosum | reverse complement strand
GAATGCTTGTAGAGCTGGTTTTTCTCTTTTTATGAGTTGGGGTGGTGCTTTTTGTTGTTGTTATGCTGTTGTGTTTGTTCAGAATCTTTAGATTAAGAGCTAAGATGATCAAAGGTGGTGTTTTTAGGATGTATTAGTGTTTTAGTTGAGGTGCTTCTTAGAGTTCCATGTATTTGTTGGTTTTGTGATGTAAAGCTGCTTAGATGAACCTGAATACCTGATAAGGGTGGTGATCCTGAAAAGATAGCCTTATCCATGTTACATCAGGTGACATGAAGTTTGGGAATGTCCTTTGTTCCAATTTGGGAGAAATAGCTTTTATGCTACTTTGAGCTGTTTTTTTCCTTTCCTTTTTGTGTGTTGTTGGTGCTGTTTTATTGTTATGTTTGTTTTGATGTAGTCTTAAGTTGCTCCCCTCTCATGATGGTGGTTGTTTCTGGAGTTGTTGTCTTCTTGGCTGATAAGCCAGTGGGAAGCTACACTTTTTTGAATGGTTCCTGTTATTAATTAATCCTCTTTTGGTGGTGTTATTATGCTGATCTGACAATAGGTGTTCTCTTGTTCAGTTTAAGGAGCTAGCTCAAGCTTATGAGGTCTTGAGTGACTCACAGAAGCGTGAGATTTATGATCAGTATGGAGAAGAAGCACTGAAAGAAGGAATGGGTGGTGGTGGTGGCACACATGATCCATTTGACCTCTTTAATTCCTTCTTTAGTGGAAGTCCTTTTGGAGGTTAGATCTAATGAACCAAGCTTTCGTGATGCTTGTTATGTGTTACTTCCCCATTTCAATTTATTTGTCTTGTTTCGATTTGATACGAATTTTAAAAAAAAGGTAAACCCGACTTTTGAATTTTCTGATCTTTACTAAAGTTATGCAGAAGGCAAAATTGAAGAGTTGTCAAAAAAAAGGCAACATGTGTCTGTTTTTTAGCGGACTGAAAAGAAAAGTAAGGCAAACAAATTGAAATAGAGGGAGTATCAAGTTTTCTTGCTAGTTTTTTCGTCTTTGAAGTTGAATAGCACCAAGCGTGTCTTTTTTGGGATTGTGGTGTGGTAATTGTTGTTGTTGTTGTTTGAAACTTGAATAACACAAGTGTGCTTGCTGAGCAGGTGGTGGTGGTCGTAGAGGACAAAGAGAGAGGAGGGGTGACGATGTAGTGCATCCATTGAAGGTGTCGCTTGAGGACCTATACACTGGGATAACCAAGAAACTCTCGCTTTCGCGCAATGTTATTTGCTCCAAGTGTAGTGGGTCAGTATCTCTCTGATATCCGTACTTCTTGATTTCCTGGTTGTGCTTGTTGCCCTTTCGTACTTGCGTATAAATGGTTAAACGGAATATTCTGGAGTTAAAAGGATTTCTCTGATATAGAGAAGTGAGACTTCACTATAAGTGCACAAATGATTTCTTACATTAGATTGGTTTGTTTCTATAACTGCAGCAAGGGGTCGAAGTCTGGTGATTCAATGAAGTGTTCTGGTTGTGAAGGTACTGGTATGAAGGTTTCAATCAGACAACTTGGCCCTGGAATGATCCAGCAAATGCAGCATCCTTGTAATAAATGCAAGGGTACCGGAGAGACAATTGACGATAAGGATCGTTGTCCTCAATGCAAAGGTGAAAAAGTGGTACAGGAGAAGAAAGTCATTGAAGTCCATGTTGACAAAGGAATGCAGAATGGACAGAAAATTACATTCCCTGGCGAGGCTGATGAAGCGGTAAGCTAATCTTGTCATCTCCAACGTGTTAGTACATTGAGGTTGACGATTTATCCTTAGGTGGTTGCTGACCTGGTTTAATATTGTTGCAGCCTGATACAGTTACTGGAGATGTAGTTTTCGTTCTCCAACAGAAAGAGCACCCGAAGTTCAAGAGGAAGGGTGAAGATCTGTTTGTTGATCACACCTTGACCTTAACTGAGGCACTGTGTGGCTTCCAGTTCATATTGACACACTTGGATGGCAGACAGCTCCTCATAAAATCAAATCCTGGAGAAGTTGTCAAACCTGGTTAGTAACACCTTCATACTTGCCTAGTGCATTCGACGTGAACAATATGTATGTGTGTGTGTGTACAATGAGTTGATGATCAAGTTTAAATCCTGAAGCTTCTTGTGTTTTATTCAAAACAATCTTGATTCAACCTTTTGTTCCAACTACTACAGATCAATTCAAGGCGATCAATGATGAAGGAATGCCAGTTTACCAGAGGCCATTCATGAAGGGTAAACTGTACATTCATTTCACCGTGGAATTCCCGGATTCGTTGAGCCTGCCACAGGTGCAGCTTCTGGAGGCAATCTTACCACCAAGACCTACATCACAGTACTCAGACATGGAACTGGATGAATGTGAGGAGACCACATTGCATGATGTGAATATGGAGGAGGAAATGAGAAGGAAACAAGCTGCACAACAAGAAGCATATGATGAGGATGAAGAGATGTCTGGTAGTGGAGGACAGAGAGTACAGTGTGCTCAACAGTAGATGTAGAAAGATTTACCAGTTTGAACTTTGCTTATAGTTTAGTTTGGTTTACTGTATTCAGTTGTTTTGGGGAGTCCAAAAACTGATGCTTTAATGAAATAGTAATGAAATAGAAATATAATTTTCTTGTGAAACAATTTCTAGCCTCAAAACTATATATTCATATATTAACATCCAAATGGAATTTATGTATACTATATTTAAACTAACAATATGATACAAATAGGTAATAATCTTAAGGGTAAAAAAATTCACACTTAATATTGCACAAGATCTGCAGAATGTTTCTTATTTGTTTTTTACAAGATGACCAAAAGTAACTGGGCAACATGCTGTAGCAGTCTAATGGGGGTCTTATTTTGGATGTTGATCTAGTATAGTATGCAAATACTCAACAAGGGTCTGGTTGAAGAGGATCTTGTTTCTATGAAGAGATTTAATCTCATAATCAATGTCAAAAAGCAGCAGACTACTTACAGACTAAGACTAAGCTGTGTGGACTCTTCAGTTTTGATGCTGCACGCATGTCGGAGTTTTAAAAAATACACTAGTTTTGGAGAATCCGACATGCACCCGATGTCATTTTTGAAGAGTCTGACCAACATAGCTTTACAGAAAAGAAAAAATATGTCTACTCACAGAATCTATGATCTATATTTGTGAACATCTTGGAAACAGATGACTCCAGTCATCAGCAAACTACTTGAGTCCTGCCCAGTTTCTTTTGGAGATACCACAAAATTTGAGGGGTCTTTATTGTAGGCATATGAATAGATTGTACACACATTTTAGCAACTGCCAGAAGACCTTTAAGCTCTTTGAAATCGTAGCTGTCTCCGAGATCAGGATCAATCATCTGGTGAATGGATCTTCTTCGGAAACGAGAATCTTGAACCCATTGAACTAAGTCAACACCTCCTTCTTCCGAGGATTGACCGGTGACTAACTCGAGGATCAGTAAACCAAGCTGGAAGATTGTATGTTTGCAGATGTCATCTCTACATTCTGCGAGATAAGCAATGCAAAATCTGAACAGAGGTCACAACTTGTATGATTTGAGGTGATGATAATAAGAAGCAAGCCTTGTACCTTTGGAGCATTTAGACTTCGGAAGTGGATTGTTGTTTTCGACAGAACAAAGGAGGCTAACATCACAGAGCTGTAACAGGGAACCATATGGTCATTATTTTAACAAAAGATAAAGCAGGTCCAAAAAAAAGTACAACAAATATGATGATGGAGCAATTTACTATAGAGAGGTGCTCAAGATTGCGAGGCTCACTTTAGCTGTGAAGTTCTCGTCCAGCATGATGGTACTTGAACTGACTGAAACGTGGTACATCGGTGGATCACAAAAGAAGTGGAGATATTCCTTAATCAAGATATAAACAACAATCAGTAATCCAACACTTAGGCAATGATCATTTCTTAGAAGAGCGGGACACCCTAAATAAAATTCAGAGTCTATATTTTCGTAATATCGAGGCTGTGCCGAGGAGTTTGCCATTTGAGTTAATCTACCAGTAACTATATCTTCAACGTGGTAAATGAAAAACATAAAAAACATATATTGGAAATGATCAGGATATGACTACATAGCAATATGCAGTTTCAGGAACATACTAAAGCAGCAGCGATGCCAACTGCTATCTGCAGTCTTATCCTCCAGTTTAATGGGGTCATCAGAGGGTCTGCAAGAACCAAATATAGATAGCAGCACATACATCAAATTCAACGCAAAGTAGACAGAGAAAAAAAAAAAGAGAAGACTTTTGCTTAAACTTACCAGAAAGGTGTTCCTTCAGACTTCCTTTTTCCATATTTTCAAAGACTAGAAACCTGAAAATAGACAGATATGCTATCAGAGAACGGAGAAAGAAGCCAAAAGAACAAAAGAAGAAAAAGGGAAATGCAACCAAAGAAAAGGAACATTCACATCCAGAATATGTAGGAAGCAAAAGGATATCCACTGCACTTAAGCAAATAAAGCCATCTAATGATACTTTTTCTAAAAAAAAACTCTATGGTATACTATTACGTAGGTTGATTAGTTTCATTCGCAGTAAGGAGAAATTGATGACCTTATGTCGTAGTACGAGGAACAAAATGTTGAATTTGACACGAGGACATTTAATTTCACATTCAAATAAAGGTCTCTTCAAAATGTTATCTTTCACATTAAACATATCCGTCAACTCACTGCCACAATTAGAATGTCTCTTGCTCTAGCAATATGAAGGCAGGGCCAGGTCAGTTCTCGGATTGAAGCATCTAGAAGTGTCACAACACTGACCACAGCTTGGAAAAGCGTGACTTGGGTGTTTGGGGAACATTACATGATACGTTTGGGCAGCTAAAAGCATTTGCATTGTCTGATTACTTATTAAAAAATGAGACAAAATAAGAAAAGAGTAGCTGATGAGCCATAACCCAATGAAAGCCTCGGGCACTAACACACAAGATTATGGGTTTGGCCCCATATCTATTTGTAGTGCATATGTAATATGGATATGAAAAGGAAAAAGGAAGGAATGGAGATCCATTGGAACTGAAGAAAAGGAAGTAGAAACCAATGAAAAAATGATTACATTTCACAAGAACACTGCATGGAAATGAAAATAGGGATTCCCTAATTTTCAGTATATCGCTAGAGCTAGAATCTAAATATTCTTGGAAGTTAATATTTTGCCAGGATTGTGAGCTAATTAAACATTTGCTTAAGATATTTGTCCAGATCGAGCAATCTATGAACAATTTACAATTGTGCCTCAGCAGAACTGGCCGGGGGTATTGGGCATGGGCGGAGAGAGCATCTGAAGGGTTACTTCACCTTTGGTGATCACACACCAACCCTGGCAATCACTAGCTACAATCGATGGAATTTTGATTGAAACTATTCATTACAAAAATCGCCTGAAGACCCACCTGCCTTTTCAATATCTTATTTACTAGAATCGGTTGCTACTAGTCCGGGTTACCTCAGAGATAGAGCCATTAGGCTAGAAAACACAGCCAAGTTAGTGTACTAACTCAAACCTAGTTCTTGCACGAAATGTCCTGCTAACATAGGAGCATTCCTGCTAAGAAATGGAAGAGTAAATTTCTTTATGTTTGACGACACAATGCCTCACCTACATAACCTACCTCCTAGACGAAGGAACCCACGATTCCCAGTAGTAAGTGGCATTTCGCACGTCTTTTGGTTGTGAAAGAAAAATGGTGATAAAAGATATCAAAGATCAGAGGTCAGATTTCTGATGATCAGAAATTATGACGGATATTTATGACTTTTCCCTGATAGCATAAAAACGTATAATCCGGTAATACAATATACAATAGCACTAGTATTATATTCTAATCATAATTTGATCAAGAAATAATCAACCAATATTTTTCCTCATTCTTATCTCAAAGTTAGATTTTTAATCAACAAGACACAGGACCATTTCTACAAATCACAAACTTCATCAAGCCAAAGCTTAGGAAATTAACCTCTTAGGGCCGCAAGAGAACCCATTAAGTGCAGCAATATGTCGATGATGCAAGCGACCGAGTAATTGTACCTCCCTGTAGAAGGCAGTATCATCCTGATATTCGAAAGCTCGGACTTCTTTCACAATCGCAGCATGGCCATTTTGAAACTTTGCTCTGTAAGCAACTCTTTTGGAAGAGTTGTACATAATTCTCCTAAAACCATCAGTTGCTTTCTTTATATCTTTATTAGAGAATTGTTTCACCAAGGATATTGGACCTGAAATTGATTTACATTCAAAAACAAAATATTCCATGATTTTCAAGGCAAACTCTATGTCTAGTAGTAAACCTTCAAGGCTTAAACTTTCTTATATTAGTTAAAAAATAAATGTGTCAGTCCAAACAGTCAAGTAAACCCTCTAAGAGTGAGCCTGCTTGCTGCATTAGAGGAAGTGTTTGTGTAACAATGCAGCCTAAAACTAATAGATTTGACGACAGGACAGATTCCATCAACAAACCACAGCTTATAATGACGTTTCCAGCGATCAACAACCCTGCTTTACAAATTCTATTTTCAATCACCTAGCACACAATGTCTGCTAATTGTCATAGTTTCCATCTCAATCGTTCCAAGGAACAACAAGTGAACTAGGGTAAATCAACTGTAAGCATATGATTGGGACAATTGCTTCACCAAGTCAATTTTCAGCCATGTAATCTATTATATAAGGAACTATTTTCAAGCACCAGAAACTACTAGAAAATAACTTAGTCCTTACACTATCATATTTTCGGTGTCTCGTATTTTATTTTTATTTTACTTGTTTTCCCTTCCCTTTTTTTTCCATCACCAATTGGCAATGTCAGTGTTGCAAAAGAGAAACTATAAGTAAAACTCACTGAGAAGTGAGAATGCTACTCACCCTTCTCCAATCAGCACAAAAAGACAAGGACAAAACTTTCTAATTCACAAAAATAGTACAATTTTCTTTGGTTCACAATTCACATCAACTTCAACTTCAGGGTCACCATTCTCAAGCAATTAACCATCACTACATAACACTAATCCAAAATACAGTTAAAAGAAGGAAGAAACTAATACTGCTGCCGACACATATCTAGTCAGCATAAAACAACAAGTCAAGATCACTATCAATTCACAAAATTACAACTTTACTGCGACCCACCTCGAATTTTAACTTCAGGATACTTAAAAGCCTCACCCCTCAAGAAACTACCACAAAAATACGCACAATCTGCAAGACTGTGACCCAAGAACCTCATTAGTAACAACATCAAAATCAACTTCAGGGTCATTACAAATTCTACTTCTTTCACCCCTTCTCAAGCAATTAACCATCACTACATAAAACTAATCCAAAATACAGTGAACAGAAAGAAGAAACTAATTTGCTGCTGACACACATCTAGTCAGCATAAAACGGGCAAGTCAAGATCATTACCAATTCACAAAATTACAACTTTACTGCAACCCCCTTCAAATTTCAACTTCAGGGTAATTAAAATCTCCACCTCACAACAACAAATTTCAAGAAACTGCCACACAAATACACACAATCTGCGATCCAAGAACCTCGTTAGTTACAATTTTCTTCAATTCACATCAACTTCAACTTCAGGTTCCTTACAAATTCTTTCACCCATTCTCAAGCAATTAACCATCACTACACCACCACCACCACCAACATATCCATTGTAATTCCACAAATTAGGTCTTGGGAGGATAAGATATACTCTATACGCAGACCTTACCGCTACCTTAGTGGGGTAAAGAGTCTGTTTCCAATCAATTAACCATCACTACATAACACTAATCCCAATACAGTCAAAAGAAAGAAAAAACCAATTCTACTGCTGACACACCTCAAGTCAGCATAAAAAGACAAATCAAGATCACTGTCAAATTCACTAAAGATTACAACTTTACTACAACCCAATTCAAATTTTAACTTCAGGGTAACAAAAAACTCCACCCCACTGCCCACAATTACACAAAATCTTCCATTCAAAAACTACCCACAACACATTCAACAAATACAATTTCACATGATTTAAGCAGATGGGGTTTACCTGAACGAGATCTGAAATGCACCCAAGCAAGAATAAGAAGCCTGATTTTGAAGATCAAAGGTTCCATTGACAAATTCTGCAAGAAAAAGACAAGAAAAAGAAGAAACTTTTACAACTAGTACTACTACTACTACTAAGAGTGACAAGTGGGTCGGTTAACTGATGATGATGATGACCCATTGTTGCTTCTGACTTTAATAATCGAATATATGCTTTCTTTATCTCAAGTAAATTGGAATTTTTTTTGCTCTACGATAAAAATCGAAACTTTGGTGTATAGTTTTTGGAGAACAGAATAGAAGATTATAGATCTTGATTTTCTGTTAAAACTTAACGGCAGTGATTTGGCAGTTGAGGTGGTGGGTCCCATGGTTAAAAAGTAGATTGAAAATTGTGTATCATTAAATTAAGTTAGACCAATATTGTTGCGTGCGCAGTGCGACATACTGATTAGTTAAGAATATCTATGTTAAGAATAGATTATAGATAAAGATGATTAGATATGTGTGTGATTATAATAGAGTAAATATATGATTAATAATGAAGTTATATTGGTATGACGTTAGGAATAGTCTCTGTAATTGATAAGATAAGAGAAGTGAAGCTGAGATAATTTAGACATATGAAGATAAGATGCGTAGACGTGTCAATCAGAATGTGTGAGAGATTGGTTGTAATATGAGTTAGAAAAGGTAATTAGATATGATATTATATAACTTTAATTTATGAAGAGCACGATCCTAAATATAAATGTTTGAAAACGAATGATTAAGATAGAAGTTAGTAGGTAATATAATAATGTTGCACTTTATGTGGGGAAGGGAGGGGCTAGCTTTCTCTTCTTCTTAATTAGTAGAAGTATTATTTAATAGTTGTGCAGGCTCTTATTATTTAATGTGTATTTTTATTTGTTGGTTGTTGCTTCATTTATGTTGTAGTACTTTGTTATTTTGCTGTCATTTTCTTTTTTTTATAATTATATATTTAAAATATTATTTGAACCGAAGATTCATTGAAAAGAATATATATCTTTATCTCATAAAGATAAAAGTAAATTCTTCATTTATTCTACTACTTCAAATCGATTTATAAAAGTATATTAAATATATCGTTATTAACTATACTCTTGTCTTGTCTTGTAGTGTAATCGTATTCTCATATTTGTATTCACCTAAGAGTATGTATTCATTACATTTGTGGTAAAGAATATCTTTATGTAGATCGCTCAAAATAAAGAAGTGGATCTTGAAGGAACAATATGAAAATAAATTATGTGATTCATATAGATCATGAATTTAAATTGTGAAATTATTTGCTAGTGTTTATGTCAAGGTATGTTAGTTTAACAAAAATGTAAAATACAGAACTCCTTTCAAAATATCGCATAAATACAAACACTTCATGCGATAAATTGTCTTTTTAATATTGCTTAATAGACAACTACATTCAAGATCAATCAAATCTCATTCACTCTATTGTTTACGCATTTAAATTGTGTGACTTATAATAGTAAGTTAAAAGTGTAGAATTAATTAATTATACTTGTTTTTGTGCGCCTCTTCTCTAAATCCTGCATTAATGCGGGACACATCGTGCATCTAATTGTCCTTTTTTAATTTGCTTAATAACACCCGCTCACTATTACACTTACATAACTAAGTTGAAAAATATGATTTTAATACCTCAATAGGACACATGATTCAAGATATAATGATTTGTCAACCTTGAATAAAATTCATTAGTGCAAGAATAAAAATCTTTTATTTTTACTTTTTACTTTTTTAAAAAATTAACCAAAATTATGCAATTTAATTGATACACAAAAAAAAAAAAAAACATCATACCAGCCCATAAAATGTGAGTGAACTCATGATACTATATATGTAATATGTGAACTTACACCTATGTATGTTTGCTTAATAATGTATATTTTTTCTCACCCCGTTCTCCTCCATCTCATTTGAAGAATATTTTAGTCTGATTTAAATTAAAAATACACATTTACATTCAATATCAACAAACTAGACTTACTAAAAAAGGTTTGTATAACACACACATCTAGAGGGAAGCAACGTATCATGCAACAACTTTAGAATATTGTGTGTACTATTTCCTAATTTAGCTTTTTGAACGAGCTCTAAAATGAAGTCGCCTTTAGTTGAGAATATCTTACTGGCCAAGTAACTTTTTCAAGACGAGTTTGGATTATATAGGTCTTAAAGTGAGAACTGGAATTGGGATGATCCAGATTTAACTGTCAAAGATATTGTCTGCTTTGGACCTAGATCCTGCATAGATTTATCCTTTTAGTTTTAACTTAAAAGGCGTCTCACCAGTTCATTCTAAACCTATTTTAATAATGTCTCTTTCTTTTCCCATCGCGATATGAATTCACCTAAAAAGTAATGCGCAGTACCCCTTTTTAAGAGGACTACGTTTCGCCTGGGAGTCATATATCCCACCTTGGGACTTAATGCGTTCGTTGAGATTCGCCCCACCATCGTATTGAGGGATAGTACTGTTCTACCATTAGTAACAACTATGGTTCAATTGTTAAGGTATTATCACTTTGGCTCTAAGCCCACACAAATTTATACACTTGGTTTTAATCCCCTAAAAACATCACAATAGTCGATTTTGAACTCATGATTTTTATATTTCTCGTCTCATTTCGATATCAAATTCATCTAAAGGTGTAATGTGCACCTTTTTTTTTAGGTTTGTTGTCTGTCATAAACGTCACATGTACCAAATGAGAAACCAAAAAAATATCTTCAAATCTCTCACTATATAATTGAGCCTTCTATTTTATTTTTACTATTTTATGCTATGACAATTAAATCTTGTGATTTCTTTTACATTCTTGAAATTATTGGACCCCTCTTTTATTCTTAATTTTGACAAGTCTCTCTCACACCTAGCAATGAGAGGGGGAGAGAATAGGAAACTCTTTACATTTCATTTTCTCAAACTTCCATGACTCTTTATGTATAACCAATTGTTTAATTTTCAACATAGTAATGATAAAATGTATGAGATCAGAGATCCTTCGTTCTTAATTAGAAGTTTTGATACGTTATGAAAATATACATTATTTGTACCGATATATCCATGCTATCACTATATACTAAAATAAAATAATGATGTATTAATTAAGTTTTGAGTCCACAAAAGAACTGTGTTTTAATTTCTTAAAGAAGTTAATCCTCTCACAGTATTACTATATGCTACTTTTAACGTGGGTTCACACCTCTATTTTTAATTATTTTTTAAAAAAAATATAACATTACTATATATAATCTAGAGAGGGGAGCTTGGGTTCACGTGAACCCACGGAACCCCCTCTAGATACACCTCTGCTAGAAAATATGATTTTAAGTTGCTTTTAAATAACTTATTTTATATATACAATTATTAATTTATAATTCAATAACTCAAAAAAAACTAATTTTTTTAAATTAATAAATTTTAAATTTTGACCCCGCCTCTGAATATAACCACCATTGAGAAATCACTTTCTTGCTCATTGTTTTTTTTTTTTAAACCCTAATTTGTAACATTCCAAAACATTAATATCTCTATATAGCCCCCCTAGTCCGCTTTCACATAAGACCAAAGAAAGGTCACTTATTAATTACTACTACATGACTCCCACCCACTCATTCATTCAATAATCCCACCCACCCCCCTTTAATAACCATATGGTACCCGATATTATTAATCTGATTAATTTAAATTCACTGAACGTGAGGTTTACTAGTTTTCTTTTATTAATTTGATTAATTTAAATTCACAGAACGTGAGGTTTACTAGTTCCCTTTTGTATATGTTGTATAATATTTATGATAAAGAGTGTTTCAATGACGTCCATCTTTAATAAGTATATATCATAGTTTTACCTAATCTAGAGTTTACGTGAACCTAATAGCTTTAGCTCATATTATAGATATGTATTAATAATATTTAGTTATAAACTGAATTATTAGTATACATTAATTTGAGGTCATTTAAAATTTTAAATTTTGAATTCACTTCCGTCACGAAAGAAATCACATATATCCACCATACCCTGGGGCCCTTCAAATTCACCTCCCAAACTCCATCTTTTAAACTTTAAAGTCCCTCTATTTCCCTTTTTTATATATTTTATTTTATTTTACATCACAATAGACATGTGTTTTAAACTCCATCTTTTAAGCTTTAATATTTCATTATTCAACTCTCAATCATTAATTATGTTTTTAATCACTTAAATTTCAATTATCAAGTGCATTTTAAGAAGTTTTATATCCACTCATTAAGCCTGAATATATTTAAATAATTAAGATTTTATAACAAATTATTATTATCATTAATATGTTATCCATTATAACTTTACGCACATATGTTATTTCATCGTCACTCAATTTACTTTCAGCACACTAACCACCACTATTGTCACTGTCGTCCACTATTATCAACGACTATCACACCGTTGTTCTTCCCATTATCACTTATATATCACCAATATTCACTATCTTCGATCATAACTATTATCCGTGTTAATCACAATATAATCGATTAATTGTCATGATCACCATTTATAATCATTATTAACATGACGATTATCAGTTACTATATATATTCACCATCATCAGCTATCACCATATATCTCCAACCAACACTATCAATTATTACCACTAGTTATCACTCAACACTATCAATCATTATCACTATCATTAAGTATATCACTATTATCCACCACAGTCATCATTATCCACCACAGTCATCATTCAACCATCATCATATATCGCCAACCAACACTATCAATCATTACTACTAGCTATCACCATATATCGTCAATCAACACTATCAATCATTACCACTATCATTAAGTATATCACTATTATCTACCACAATCATCATTCGCCACTGCTAATATCATCATCGATTAGCCACAGCTATAAGCTATTACTATCAGTCATCACCACTAGCTAGCTAGGTAGGTATTGTCACAACCATCACCACCACCGTTATCTATCACCACCATCGATCAACATATTCAATAAAAAACAAACAAGACCTAAATATTTTCTATTGTACAACTATATACCACTCTCAAGTTGTAATAGAACACTACTATACAAAACCATACCCCCACTAATTCTCTCACCCCCACCCCTCAAACACCCCCA
>NW_006238943.1:2305767-2342534 GCF_000226075.1 Solanum tuberosum | reverse complement strand
CATCCATCTGCTCATCTCTCTTTGTATTCTATCTTTTTAATTGAAACCAAATATTATCTTTACCCTTTGAATAGGCTTTTTCTTAATTCCCTTTACACTTTATATATTTTCTCTTTTGAGCATCTTTTTTTTTCTTCCTTACAATCCTTTTGCTTCAATTGTATACAAACTTACTTCATATATATACATAACTATATATATATTTCTTCTTCACTCTTCCCCTTTGATCCATGTTCTATAGGTCAAAAACCTAAA
This sequence comes from Solanum tuberosum, assembly GCF_000226075.1. Taxonomy (NCBI): domain Eukaryota; kingdom Viridiplantae; phylum Streptophyta; class Magnoliopsida; order Solanales; family Solanaceae; genus Solanum; species Solanum tuberosum. The sequence goes on along the minus strand of NW_006238943.1, from coordinate 2,342,279 downwards.
AAAATAATTATAAATAGAAAATGTCATTCGACATGACTTTTTCTTCTTCATCTTCCTCAGAACGCCTTTGTTACTTGCAGTGTAATTTTTGCAACACTATTCTAGTGGTAAATACTTCTTAATCCTTCTTCAAACTTGTTTGAATTTTAATTTCTTATTGTGCATATGATAATATATATAATTACTAGGGTTTTAAAACCTTTTGAAGGCTTTTTTAAAAAAAAATATGCATGTTAGTAAAAAAAAAAAATACAAGAAGGGCATATTTTGATTTTAAGCTCATGTGTAATGAGTATGATCATAGATTATTATTATTAAAATTAAAGAATAATATGTTTTTGATAGAGAATATATGTCTTTTTTAGGTTTAAAGTGAAGTAAATATGGATGAAATTCTTCAAACATAATCTTATTGAGATGAAATACTCTTCTTTTATGAATTATAGGGTAAAAAGGATGTATTTGGTTGGATTTATAATCTTCTTTGATATTTTATGTTAATTTTTACTAGATTTCACTTAGGACAAAAAAGGGGTTGTTGGTTTTTTTTTTTTAAGAGTTTTCATTTGTTTGGAAAATCTTGAAAATTTAACTTCAAATGAGTAAAAAAAATAAAAATAGAATTGCTATGATCCAAACTATTGTTCTTCTTCTTTATTCCAAAATTTCACAAATTATTGTACAACTAATTTTGGTGTCATTAGATCTCTTACCTTCAAAAATGAAAAAGAGAAAAAATAAAAAATGGTGGGGTTTTCTGTTCACACATTTTAACACATTTGCCCACTGGATAATCAACTAAAAAAAATAAAATTAAAAATATGTTTTTCTTTTTTTCCCAATTCTTGAGATATCATTAATCTTGTTTCTATTTCTTCAAGAAAAATAATTATGATTGGAATTTGAAACAATTAAGTATTGTTTTATTACTCTTCATTATTTATTTTACTTTTAAAAAAATCATGTATAGAATTGTAGTTCTTTGTTTGAATGAATTATATGATATATAAAAAAGTACTTCGTATATCATATAATTTTGTTTTAATTTATATATTTTTTATTTATTGAAGTTTTCAAGTTCCTTGTATTGGACTGTGATTTCTGTTCTAGTCATGTCATTTTCCTTGTTATCTCTTTAAATTTCTCACTTTCCTAGTGACTGAACAATGGTCAGAAAAAAAGTCAGTAGCACCAAAAGGAAAGGAATTAAAGAGATATGATTATAGATACGATGCTTCATCTTTAATCAGATATCTCGAATTCTACGTAATACATAAAAATAAGGAACACTTCTCCTTTTAAGAGGTCATATGCACACAAATTCTGATTAGTTGGAGCTCCAAAGTTTATACTAAACATCAGATGAATAATAATAATAAAAAAAAGACTACAAAAAAAAGAATAGCCAAAAAAGCTTGTATTTGAAGTTGAGTCTTAAAAATTTGAGGTTTTGAAGTTGTGATTTTTGAAGTTGTATATGGATATGCATTTTACTTTGAAAATTTATAGTTTTCCGAGTGGAAGTTCAAAAAACTCAAAAACTGATCTAGCTTTCACGCACCTCAACTAATTCTACGGAATATCTATCAAATTTTAATGATTTTTTTAGAACAAACAGATATTTAAAAGATAAATTTTAAAAAACTTACTTTCAAAATTTATGGTCAATTGCTAGCTTAAATTATATATAAAGATCCAGATTCAAATTTTAATTTATGTAATATTAAGGGTTTTCACATAGACATAGTGCTGGTTACTACTAGTCAAACTAGAAAGAAGTCTATAGTTTAGTTTTATAAATTGTTACTACTAGTTTATTTAATTTTAAGTAATTGCAAATTGTTATAGTGGTTACACAAATGGTGAATTTAGCCCTTTTAGGAGGATCATCTTTTGCATAAATTTATGTCTAGAACAAGATAAAAGAATTTTAAGTTACATATATTGATTTATTAAAAACGTTAAGAGATTTTGCTCTTTAAAAGTGACAGAGCGTAATAAGTAAATTCTTATAGATTCATCCGAAGGAAATTGGACATGATAATTTTTCATCATCCAGCTCGGACTCTCATGACTATAATTAGTTATTATTCTTTTATTTAATCATTATACGATCGAGATTTACTATAGTTATATGAGATTTTTCGATTAATTTAATCTGATGATATAAAAAATCTATATATTATCAGGTTAGTGTTCCATGCAGCAACATGTTAACCTTAGTGACAGTAAGATGTGGGCATTGTGCAAATATGTTTTCTGTTAATATTGGATCTTTAATTCAAGCTCTCCCCCTTCAAGATGTACAAGTAAGTAAATACATTAATTTTTCTCTCTATTTCATTTTATGTGATATCGACTATATATGCACAGAACATGTACAATCTTTTACGCACTATAACAAGTATTCATAAATTTGTCATAACTTTTTATTAGTGCTCAAACACGAAATACTTAGTTCTATGAATGTTTGCTTCGGATAGGATATAATCAAATATTGATATATCCAGATAATTCGTAAAGGATCAATTCATCGCTTATATCCTTTCCTTTTCAGTTTGTTCCAAAAAACAACACATAATTTTTATATTTAAAGATAATATGAGTTTAAACTTTCCAGTTTAACCCTAATATTTATGATTTTATAATCACATAATATTATGACATGTTTAATATTATAAATTCTTGTCAAAACTAAGAAAAAAAATGTTATATACTTTGTGGGTAATTTCACAATCTCTTTGGTCATGTGCTCTTTTTTTTTTTTTTTCCCTTTTCCTAATTTTGTGGTAAAAAAATAAAGAATCATGTGAAAATTAAAAAAAAAAAAAATTTCCATCACTTTTTTTGTTGGTGGAGGAGAAGAAAGTGTTTTATACTAATTATTACTATGATCATAATAATATTTTTTTTCTTTCTTTTTATCTGACAGAAGCTGCAAAGGCAACAGTACACAAATGTTGAAAATAATTCTAGTAATTATAAAGCTTATGGTTCTTCATCATCATCATCTTCCTCCAAGTTCAACAGATATTCTTCCATTGTTTCTCCTGAATTTGAACCTAGAATCCCTCCGATTCATCGTAAGCGCTCTCTCTCTCTGTTAATAAATCACTACACGTTAACTATATGTAATCGTTCATAATAAGTGGAACGAACAGATTACAACTTGAAAAATAAGACAGTTAACCTGGTACAAGTACAACATATTGAAATTTAAGTTATACTATTAGTGTATAAGTTAAATATTTTGTTGAATTGTTGTTTGCAACATGTCCTTCCAAAGTGTCATTAACTTACAACCGGCTACAAGGTCAATTTAAATCAAGTTAAGATGTTTAAATATGTAATTATAAAATTGTATCTATGTATTATATGTCTTTAAGTTATATATATATTTATTGATTGTAGCAGATAATCTGAGTTATTTATAAGATTACAAATTCAATATTATAAGGAGTTTTACATGAAGATATTTTTGAGATGATCTAATAATATAAAATAGCATTTACACTGTTATTGTACATAATTTAAACAAGATTTGTATACTCAGTGTCTGACTTAGAATTTTCATCAAGGTGATTCGAAAATGAAAATACAGTACTTGAGGTTTGAATTTAAAATATCAAAAAAAAAATTAAACCCCCTAAATCATTGAGCTAATCTCTACTTTTATGTTCAAACAATTCAAACTCTCTATATATACAATATGATTTTTTATCGAAAAAATTGAATAAAACATCTTTGCATCCCTAGATTTATAGTATGAAAAGGGAGGAGATATAATTGACTATAATATTTGGACTGCATGAAGTTTCCTCTTCACTTATGACAACTGAAGTTGATTGTGACATAACATTTGTATCCAACTCATCAATAACATGATAATTATTAGGGTCCTTTGGTTGCTGGTCAAGAAGATGCCAATTCATTTATTAAAATTAATATATATAGTTAATATATAGTATGTTTGGTGTGATTATTCAAGCGCATCAAGTATAGTGTTTGGCTATTATTTTATAAATAAATAAATCCTATATAATTAATTTTTACATTTATAATACCTTTATAATTCTAACTAGCAACTAAACGATCACACACTTAGATCATCATATATTTATTTGGTATAATTTTCAAATAACAATCGTATAAATCAAAAACACTTTTAAACAACAACGAATTAAGCTAAAGTTTTATTTACGAATTTGGAAAAAATCAATAGTTTTGATCAAAATCTTGTATTTATGTTAGTAAATAAACTTAAAAGGTACATAGATAAGTACTAAATACGTTATCTTTTCTACAATTAAAAATTTATAAACTCAAAATCTTAAATCCGTCTCTAATTTTTTCATATATCAAACTATGCAGCACCAGAAAAAAGACAACGTGTTCCTTCTGCCTACAATCGATTCATCAAGTAAGTTTTTCTCTCCTTGGGGTGGGGGAGGGGGGGGGGGTTGAAAAGACAAATATTATACATGTAATATTATAATGTTAAGTTAATTTATTCGTTCGAGTAATATAAGTGAATTCAGAATTTTATGTTTATGCGTTTTATTTACTGAGATTTTAATAGATTATAATACATTTTAACAAAAATACGAAATTTGAGACTAAAGGTACTGAGTTTTACCTAATTTGAGAACTTTTATTGTGGATTTTCCCCTATCTAGTTACCCCCTCTCTTGCCACCTAATTTGCAATTCATCTATATTTATTGGTTCATGGTTCATTATTTGTATGTGATATGCATGTCTCACATACTCAGTACATTTAAAGTATTGATCGCATATTTTTTAAGCTATATTATTTATGTTTTGAATGTGTATAGGGAAGAGATCCAAAGGATAAAGGCCACCAATCCTGAAATTAGCCATCGTGAAGCTTTTAGCACTGCTGCCAAAAATGTAAGTCCTCCTTTAATCAAAAGTCTCGAGCTTAAATTGTGAAAGTAGAAAAATCTTCAGTGAAAAACGTTTTTCTTATTAATAGACATTACACAATGAAAATGGGAATTAGTATGGATACCTATAAGGAGTGAAGCATGGGGACTGCTGGGAGAGTCTTTTTAAAAAGATGACTTGTTGGATGGTCGGGCGTTCACTTTTTTATGTCTTTGATTTCTTAGGTGAAAATCTTACTTCGCAACTGACACCAATTATACAAGAGTCAATGATCAAAATTAAACACACGTGAACTATAATTTTTGCTTTCATATCACAATTATATATCCATTGTTTCTTTTACCTATCTAAATTTATCAGTTTAAGTTCTTTGTATTAAAACACACTTTGATGTTGAATTGGTCAAATATTTGAAACCAATCGACAACAGGTGTGTACGTGTTTGATCATTAACTCGCAAAAAATGATAAGTTAAATATGCATAATACATAAATATGACCCTTAATTTGATTTCAGCTGGCAGCTAGAATTTAACTTTGAGTGTGCACACGTAGACATTTAAACTTGTATAAAATTGAACCAATAGACACATCCATCCTACATGACAATTTTGTATCCTACATGACGTCCTACGTGTATTATGCCACATAGGACACCTGTGTCTATTTGTGCACACCCAAAATTGAAGGGCATATATTGTTGACCAGGTTTTAGCAAGGTGTGAATGAAAAATGAGAATGAGAAATAGTTGAATGACATATTTATATATTATACTATCATTTAAATATATTTTTGACAATTAACTCATTGTGACAGACAAAGAATAAAACAATAAAAGAAGAAATGAAAATAACTTGTTGCATGTGGAATATTTAGACTGTCCACAAAAGAAAAATTATGGTAGGGACAAACAGGAATGGCCACTAAAATAGAAGAAATTAAAAAAGAGAAATATCTTTTTCAAGATTTTATCTTTTATGTATATTTGCTATTTTTGCAGTGGGCACATTTTCCACATATTCACTTTGGACTTAAGCTGGAGGGCAACAAATAGTGCATCTTGAGGGAAAAAAAACTTTAATATATATAATATATGCATGTCTTTATATTGTTTTCGTCGAGGGTTATCATAAATAATATTTCTATCTCTTCAAAATAGAGTAAAATCTGGATATGTATTACCCTCTCTAGATTCTACTTATAAAAATATACTGAATATGTTATTGTTATTGTAATCGTCGTCTTAATATTATTTTCAAGTTGTGAAAGTCTCCTTATGTGACACATTTCGTTTTGTTTGCCTTAATTTTGGTTAATTTAAATGTTGTGTTTCTAACTAGCTATTTTCAATGTTTTTATTCAATAATAACATACACTCTCTTGTGACTTTTTTATACTCATTTGTCCCATTTTATGTAATGTTATTATTATTATTATTCGGGGAGCTTAAATTTTTTAAAATATTTTAGTTACTACTATTGTGACCACTTATACATAATATATACGTTAAGTAGTAAACATAATTTCAAATATTAAAATTTTATTTTTTAAAAATAAAAACAATTTAATATGATAAAATTTGCACAAAATATGATATAATTTAACCAATGTATTTTTAATCCAGTCACCTTAAATGAAAAAATAATAATCTTACGCCTTTGATAAATTATATTTTTTTCAACATGTAATTAACTTATAGAAATAATGTTCATAGGACATTTTTCAGTCTTATTTATTGAAAAATAGTCACTATTATAGAGAAATTCTAGCTATTTCATGAATTAAAAAATGGTTATTCGTGAATTTAATTTTACCCTACACAATTTAGATTCTCACTAAAATTCCACTTTAAATAACTTGGGACTAATTTACAAACATAGCCACATGGTAAATATATAGTATACTACAATGAACACAAAATTCAAATATTTTGATAAATAGGTGGATGATATATCGGGAATAGATTTTCACAAAAAAAAAAAAAACAACTACATTAAATTGAACCTAATAATGTTGTATGTATTGTCAAATCAAGATATTAGACATAAATCAACTGTAGGACAATAAATGTATATCGTGTATATAAAAAATTTATCAAAATAAAGTTAAATAAAACATATTTTTCTTGTCATATTAGATATTTAGATAATTGCAAAATTTAAATTTCATATCATAGATTTGGTTTGGGGGGGGGGGGGGGGGTAAAAAAATTACAAAAAAACTTTTTAGTTCAAGACAAGTCATTTTCATGTGTCATAGTTAGTAAAAAAAAAAACCCAAATTTTTATGCCACTTCCAAACATATATATACCCAACACTAATAAAACACAAATAAAAACATATAGCAGCTTTAAACGAAAGGTTTTCTTCCCAACATTCTCCTCAAATTTACTAGATGGGAACATATCACCCCCCCCCCCCCCCCCCCCCCCCCCCCCTCCCCCCTCCCAATCTTTATTTTGCTGGTGTTCGATATTTATTTTATGATTTAAGTTAATTAAGTGGATGTTTGGTCGTAAGATTTGAGCGTTAATTTGAAGTTTTAATTTGTGATCAGTATTTATTTATGAAATTTGTACATTATTTTAATTTTTATAATTTGTTTGACCATAAGATTTTGAAGGATTAATTTGAAGTTTTGAGTTGAAATCAACGTGTTTACGAAATTTGCGCACAACTAACTTCAATTTTAAATCTCAAATTCTTCAAAAGTAGGATTTGAAGGATTAATTTGAAGTTTTGAGTTGAAATCAACGTGTTTACGAATTTTGCGCACAACTAACTTCAATTTTAAATCTCAAATTCTTCAAAATAGGTTTACATTTTGTAAGAAATAAAAAAAATATTCATCACTTTAAATTTTACAAAAAAAAAAAGATTTGATGCTCGACATGAATAAAAATTGTTACTACTAATTAACAGTTTTGTCAAATTATGTGTTATTTGAAAGTTTCTGACCACAAATATTTATTTATAAAAGGAATTTGAAGATATATCAATTATTAATGTGAGGTCTTAGAATATTTTGGTACCTTGTCTATGGGTTATGATCGGTTCATTTGGTAAGGCTATATAAGAGGTAGAGAAATTTTGCAAATTGTGGGGTTTTCATGCTTCCAAAGAAAAAAAAGTGCAGCTTATAAAAATTCAAATAATATATATCCAAACAAATTTTCAACTTCAAATTGGCATAATTTCAAATCACATCCAAATGAATAATTCAGATTTATGCTGAAATTCCCAATTTGGATACTATATATGTGTCAAACTAGTTTTTCACTAAAAAAACTTCAAAATAGACTTAATAAAAAACACAAGGTAAAAAAAAATATGAACGGAATATATATATATATTAGAGGAAATAAACTTATTCTTACCAAAAGCAACTCCACAAATTTACATTTATTTGAACTCCTAAATCATTTGTCCATGTGAAAAAAGAATAAAAAAATAAATAACATCTTCTCTTCTCTATAATTTAGGGGGAATTAGTAGTAGAGATGGATATAAAACTTAAATTTTTTGGGTTTAATTAAAAAAAATTATTGTAATGTATTTGATTTATTAGGTTCACAATTTATTTTTATATATTAATTTAATGAATTAATAAACAATAATATAAATAATACTTGATAAATTATTATTATATACATATATTATTTTTGTGGGTTTTTTTTTTCAACAAATGAAATGACTACGTACTAGAAAGTGTCAATTGACTTTTGTCAGTTGGACACAATTATCAATCTGTTGCTATACCTTTATATTTTCTTTTTAGTTTAAATTCTTTTTTTTTTAAATACTTTTAACCAACATTGATCTCTTTTTAGACAATTGTGCTGCTTTTTAAAAAAAGTGAATAAGTTATGATTGGTGAATAGAGCAAAATAAGTATTCCCTACATCCTAAATTAAGTGTCGCTTTATCAAAAATTACGTTCATTATCATATTAATAAATATAGTATATAGTTTCTCTTGAAAATTTATAATTTGGATAAACATGGTAATTTTTTGTTTTAAATTTTTAAGATGATATTTATTTTGAAATTATATATATTTTTAAAGATAACACTTATTTTGAGATGAAGAAAATAATATTGTACATATTTTTATTTTACCTTTCTTTGATTTTCCTTTTTCTTCAAACAAATTTTGCCTTTTCTTCTGAATTCATGCTAATTTGAATTTGCATTAAAAAGTCTTATTTGAATGCTCAATGGTCATGTACACATCATTTTTCCTAAGTGGTGTCGTAATTAGGATTTTAATTTTTGCTTAGAACACTTTATTTTTCAAAATGCCTTTAAACTATTTATTAGAGTAGTATTATTTTTGTTTTAAAAAATGAATTTTGAACCTATGGATTAGTTTTGTCAGTGAATCAAGAAAAACTTTCTTGACTAACATTGCCATTTATATAAATATATATATATACACGACATTGTCATATTTTTCAATTTTGAGTGTATACAAATAAAAATTTAAATTTGTGACAAATAAATACACTCGTCCTATATAACTAATTTGCATTGTACCATGAGGAATACATATTATGCATTTATATTTATTTTACAAATATTTCCTATTCTTATATTATTTATGTACGAATATATTTTTAAAAAATCTACAAAAATTAGCATCGAGATGACATCACTTCACGTAATGTGTCATATGTATATATCCAATCTTCTAGCTGATAAAATGTTCTTTATAGCAAGAACATAAAATCTCTGAGTAAGAAGGAAAGAAAGTGTCGAGATGACATCGCTTCACGTAATGTGTCATGTGTATCCAATCTTCTAGCTGATAAAATGTTCATTAAAGCAAATTTGAACATAAAATATCTGATTAAGAAGGAAAGAATACTTATCGTTATTTTCTCAATTCCATGATAGCAAGTTGATGTTTATGACTAGACTACATAGGTGTGGGGGGGTGCGGGAATAATATATAAAGGTTGCAGAATCTGATATGTCAAATCTTATAGTTGGTATTTTGGAAGGTAGTGGATGTTGCTGTTGGCCAGTAGAGGTAGGGCTAAAACACTTTCATTTACACACTATTAGTTTGTCATGTCAAAAATTAAGTTGCAAAGACAAAGAGCCCAAAGTTGTTGTAGATCACTTTTTCTTTTTGATTTCACACTTTGATGTTTGATATCAATTTGTTAATTTGGAGCACATTATTTGTTTGACGAAGTTTAAGAATAAAAAAGAATATTTGTTCACTCGATCAATAATATCGAGTCGAATCTGATGTATCAAGGAATTTGTTTATTTTATCGGTGGAATTAATTTGGTTCACAATATAATGCTTAATAAAGGAAAAACATTTTATACTATAGTTATGCTTTTAGTTCTAATTTATGTGAAATTATTTGTTTGACGAAGTTTAAAAATGAAAAAGAATATTTGTTTATTCGATTAGTAATATCGAGTTGAGTATGATGTATCAAGGAATTTGTTCCATTTTATCGGTGGAATTAAAAAGTCCCGCGAATTAACTTGAATTACAAATGTGGTTCTGATTGGTATATATTAACTACATCTTTTAGGCCTAACTCATTATTCTTTACCTTAAGACCAAATTGACTATTGGATAGTGAAAATAATAAGTGTTCCGATGCTATTTCATGTAATAGAATCACCTTTGATTGAATTATTGTGTGAAAACACTAGTGCGAGACAATCTACGACTCATTTATGTAGTTTACACACTTTTGTACTTTTGAAACTTGCAGTAAGAAATAAGTCATAAATAATTGTGTGTAAACGACATTCTAGAAGCAAAGTTTTCCGATTGCCTAATGATATCAAGGTTTAATTGAGTAGTGTTTTCATTGAAGCACTGTTTCTTCCTCTTTGATACCATCATAGTACATATATACTTTGATGGTATCAAGTAGTAAATGCAAATTAGTAGTTAAAAACAAGAGGTATGAAAGTAAGAAATAGCCGCTTGTAAATTATATCTCTTTTTGGGGTACAAGTGTTCTTTCCCCAAATATTTTGTCAAATGGTCCGTGAAGGCTATTTCGATCATTAAATGATATACATTCCGCCAGCCCAAATTCAACAGTCCGGCCCAAATCAAGCCACAATTTTAAGGGCCCAATCCATTCTACATCTTCATATGGGCCAAATCATTCATTTAGTTTTTGTGCATTCTGATACATAAAAATATCAATTATATACTCTTATCTGAATTTCCATTTGAACATGATAGTTACTTCCTCAGTTTCTATTTATATGTCACAATTTTAAATTTCACGTCTTTTAACAAATTAGATAAGTTTATCATTATATCCTTATTTAGGGCCTGAGATTTCATAATATGATTTCATATCGCATGACCAAACGGGACGTTAAAGAATATGGGATTCCATCTCATGATATGAAATTATGAGATGAAATCAAAATAAAATTGCGTATCCAAACGCATTTCATCTCATGATTTCATATCGTGAAATTGGTATCGCATGACCAAACACCTACTTAATATAGTCTTTTGGAGTCATTTTGACTGGTAAGTACATGAGAAAATCCACCATTCCAATGGAGTACTCCTTTACATCAAAATTTACAATCTAATGTGTTAATGGGTCCCCACTACCCCTCCCCCACCCACCACAATGTCATACAAGGTTGGCTGTCTCTCTTTAACTCCACATTTCAATTTTAGGAGAGTGGCAAGCTGGCAGTTGAGGAGTGGGTAGTTAGCTCAGCTAATAGTACACCACCCTATTATATTTCAAGCAAATTTTTCATTGTACCTTGTTAGATAGCCAACATTCTTTCACAATTCTTCTTTGGAGGTATACTATATTTCCAAAATTTTCAACCCCATTTCAAGATTTTCCCTATACTCAAACCCCATTATCATAAAGTTTCAATTTTTATCAAGAAAATGAGAGCTGCTTCAGTATTTGGTGGTGTGTTCCTTGTGTTGGCAGTGTATTGTGGGTTGGACCCTTTTAAGCATAGTGCAATTTCTGAGTTCCCAAATTTTGAGTCTTTTAAGGTTGAGATGCCAGCTTGGTCTGAAATCCCAGTTGAAAAAGATTCACAAAATTTGCTTCAGAAATCTGAAATTAAGTTCTTGGATCAAATTCAGGGGCCAGAAAGTATTGTTTTTGATCCTCAGGGTAGAGGACCTTATACAGGGATAGCTGATGGAAGAGTTGTGTTTTGGGATGGTGAAAAATGGAATGATTTTGCTTATACCTCAGCTAATAGGTGACTTTTTTTTTTCCCTTTCCCTCTTAGGTTATGGTTCTTGGTTCAAATTTCTTGTTTGTTGTGATTATGCCTTTATTATTATGTTTACAAGCCGTAGAAATATCCTCTTGCAGAAATGTAGTGTAAGACTGCCTACAATAGACCCTTATGGTTTGGCCCTTCCCTGAACCCTGCACATAGCGGGAGCTTTAGTGCACCGGACTTCCCTATTTGGTTGTGTTGTGTTCTCATTATAATGATCTTGTGAAAGAAAAAACAAGAGGTGTAGTCAAAGGTGGCTTAAGCCCTGAAGTGAGGTGCAAAATATGTTGAGCTCTTCAACGCTCTTAGCGCGCGATTCAATGTTGTTATAATGCTAAATGTTATTAAGGCATCTCTAATATTAAATGTTATGATTCAAGATTGATGGGCTACTAGAACAGTTGGAAACACGTGCTAATCGTGGCAGCAATACTATGTTAGCTCTAATCATGTGGCTCAATTGCTTAAACCTGTCTGACCAGTGTAGAATTCAATCATCACCTTCGGGAAATTGCATTACTGGTTAATGTTCATACCTATTCCTACCTGATTAATAGACTTAAACAGTTCAATGTGGACCATGACGTCGGTTCTTATGCATTGTTGATCACGGGGTTAAAGAAGGTACAAGCTAGGATCACATTTCAACAATTGTCTTCACGCTACTAAAATTCAGTGTTCTGCTTTAGGAAGAAAAGCGACACTGTCACATAAACATGTTTCCTTCTTTATTGTTAAGTCCTTTAGGACTGTTGTGGTCTTGTGGAGTATCATTATCAATAAGAATGTTAAAAGGTTGAAGATGATAACGTCCTGCTTGCTTTCTGTTTTCTGAATTTTCAGGTCAGGCTTGTGTGATCCAAAACCATCGCCGTTGAGCTATATGAAGAACGAGCACATCTGTGGTAGGCCTTTGGGGTTACGGTTTGACAAAAGAACAGGTGACTTATATATTGCAGATGCATATTTGGGGTTAATGAAGGTAGGCCCTGAAGGTGGATTAGCAGAATCTTTGACAACTGAGGCTGAGGGGATACCTATAGGATTTGCAAATGACTTGGATGTTGATGATGAAGGGAATGTTTATTTTACGGATAGCAGCACAAAGTACCAACGCAGGTAGATCATGAATGTGCCATTTCTTTTAGTGCTCTAGATTTCTTAACATGTTGATTGGCATAAATTCAAGAGTGCGATTCGATTATGATGTGATCTGGAAAATGAGTTTTGTTAAACTGGTGTACTTGTAGACTATAGTTACATACCATAATTTGACCCTGAACAATTTCTTTTCTATTAGCATAGTGATTCAACCTCCATGCTCTCCTGTCTAGGTCATGTCCTCGGTGAATTGAAGTTGTGTTGTCTTGTCTAACCACATCTCCCAATTCTTCCTCGGTCTACCTCTACTTCTCCTTAGGCCTATCACTGCCATCCTTTCGCACCTCTTCACCGGGGCGTCTGTGATCCTCTCGTTACTTGCCCGAAACCATCTCAGCCTTGCTTCCTGCATCTTGTCACCACTAAGGCCATAGCCCATACCCACCTTGCCCATGTATCCTCCTTCCTAATTTTGTCTCTCCTAGTAGGCCCACAATCCATCTAAGCATGTCATTTCCGCTACTTTCATTTGCTGGACGTGTGAGTTCTTGAATGGCCAACACTCAACCCCGTACGAGTTACGACATAGTTGGTCTAATAACCACTTCATAAAACTTACCTTTAAGTCTTGGTGTTACGTTCTTATTAGTGCCAAAAAATGGACGACAGAAGAAATACTTCTTATCAATCAACAAAACCTTAATCCTAAACTAATTAGGTTGACTATATGGATTTTCTACAAACACAGATGTATATATTCTGCTTTATTCGAGTTCATTTCATTCCAGTACTAATAATCTTATTTTTTTAAGGGAAAATAGCGGTTTCCTAAAGTTAAGAGACTCTAAAAAAACCAATTCTAATGTAAGCCTAACAATGACTAAGCCTTAATCTCCAATAGTTGTTACATCTTTATGGATTCTTTGTTTATCATTATATTTTGTTCTTAGCTAAGTTTGCGTCAACACTTGGGGGTCATTTGGTATGATATCTGAATTGTCTGCATTTACGCTCCAAAATTCTGTGTAATCTTAAAAGTTTATTGCAATTTTTACTAGATCATCTTCAATACAGAATTTGTTGTGCTTCATTCGGTTAAAATTGTACAACTCACACCGTTTCCTTTACAGGAATTTTGTACAGCTGGTTTTCTCAGCAGAAGATAGTGGGAAGGTTCTCAAATACAATCCTAGGACGAAAGAAACCACTGTTCTTATTCGCAACCTTCAATTCCCAAATGGTCTATCACTAAGCAAGGATGGTTCCTTCTTTATATTTTGCGAAGGTTCCAAGGGCAGGTGACTTTCTTGCCTTTAGCTATCAGGATGTTTATAGTATTATGATCCAGTTATTTACCACTCTGCTTTGATATGCCTTTCCTTGAGTCGAGTGTCTATCGGAAACAACCTCTCTACCTCTCAAGGTAGGGGTAAGGTGCGTGGTACGAAATTGTATTGATAATGCAAAAAGTGGCTACAATAACTTGAAATTCAACCCTGGTTTATGCATTGTTACTATTGCCTATATATGTGCATGAGCATTACAATCTGCATCGGAGATACAGACACAAATACTATGCACAGTATGGAACAATGATAGACGTAGAATTATTACGGACTACTTTCAGCTTTTATAATACATGTTCTGAGATATCTGCATTCATTTCTCTATTTTCTTTTCTTAAAACATCTCCTTTATTCCTCACTGCTTTGAAATGCCTTTCCTTGAGCCCTGAGGGTCTATCGGATACTACCTCTCTACCTCCCAAGATAGGGGTAGGGTGTGTGTATACTTAATCTCAATCCTCCCCAGACTCTACTTGTGGAATTACACTGGTTATGTTGTTGTTGTAAAGCATCTCCTTTATGTTGAATTGCCTTAAAATCGTTAAAGTGTACATTCAATTAGATAGTTCCTATGATATTATTTCTTAGTATTATTGAAAAATGAAATATTTTACTTTGTTGTAGGTTACGAAAGTACTGGCTGAAAGGTGAGAAAGCCGGGACATCAGAGGTAATAGCAATCCTCCCAGGATATCCAGACAACGTAAGAGCAAACGAAAGAAACGAGTTTTGGGTAGCAATCCACTGTCGTCGTACCATTTACAGTTACATAAACGCCATATACCCTCAACTCCGTCAATTCTTGCTGAAGCTTCCTATCTCTGCAAAGCTCCAATACCTCATCCACATTGGTGGCAGGTTCACTGCAGTTGTTGTGAGGTACAGCTCCGAGGGCAAACTGTTGCAGATATTGGAAGATCGACAAGGGAAAGTCGTTAGAGCTGTCAGCGAGGTAGAGGAGAGGGATGGGAAGCTTTGGATGGGAAGTGTTCTGATGTCTTTCATTTCAGTTTATCAACTAGAATGAACTCTTGAGCTTTTGCTTTTGGAAAAGACTCATTTTACTTGAGAGTTGTTTGTAGCATTTATTTTAAATAAAGGTTTGATAGTGGCGTACACAGAACTTGTTGTAAGCTAAGTCGTTATTTAAAGATGTGTGGACAAATCAGAGATGAAAAATGAAACACGATTTATGTATATCGCTATAACATCAATTACCTCTCTTTTGAAAAAGACTCATTTTACTTGGAGTTGTTTGTAGCATCTATCTAAAATAAATGGCGTACCTAAAATTTGTTGTAAGTTATGTAGGCATCTAAAGAAGTGTAAACAAATTAGAGATGAAATTTGCACTATAAAAGAGAACATGATTTAAGTATATCGTTATAACATTTCTTAACGAGTTTTAATTCCTAAAAATATATTCACAAACTCAAATATACATCTTACAAGTAACTCACAAGTAGTTCAAACAGATAATTTACAATCAACTTAATCAAGATGTCATGATTCAAAGAAAATAAATAATGTCACGATTCATGTTAAGAGTCCGGCACCAAAACAAACACCTTTTAAATCCTAAACACCAAAAGGGGCCCTCTCTAAAAACACATATTAAAATGGACAGTTCGCTCATTTATGGACGAACTATAACTACCATCTATTAACACTGTCATTTCCGTTAACTCCAAATTCATCCAAAATAATATCGCATAAACTTTAAAGAGCGAACTACAATCCTTTTAATTAACTCCTCACGTGAATAATATATTAATCTCTTTATACTTGTTGATTGTGTACTTGCACTATAATTTTTATTTATATACCAAAAAAAGTAGATTTAATAAAAATAACTTATGATGAATTATCAATGTAAGACTTTTCAACGCAAATTTAAATTTAATCAGGCTTTAATGTGGATTATCGGACACTTAAAAAAAAACACCTTATGAACACTTATAAAGAGAGAATTTAACAATTAGGCCAAAAGAACAACTAAAGCCATGGCTGAAGAAGACTCTGTATCCAAGTCTTTCTTAAGGAGACACTGGGAAGGATACAAGGAGTTTTGGGGTGAGAGATTCTCCTTCTTGGAAAACTATTCAAGGTTCATCAAACGCGATAAGCCATTACCGTCGTGGTCTGAAGCTGATGTGGAGGAGTTCATTGCTTCTGAGCCAGTTCATGGACCAACAGTATGCATTCATTTCCAATTTGGGATAAAGATATATTTTTTTCTAAATTTTTACGTTATTGGGTGTTTTCCCTATCTGGGTTTTCATTGATTTGGCTATTGTTTTGATCTGTATGTTTTTTTATGTGCATTTACAGTTATTTGGGTGTTTTCCTATCTGGGTTTTCATTGATTTTGCTGTTGTTTTGATCTATACGTTTATATCTTTATGCCCTTTTAGCTTTGTGTGTTGATTTTGATTTGATGTCGAGGAGTTTATTGCTTTCTGACCCAGTTCATGGACCAATTGTATGCTTTCATTTCTGATTTGTTCTATCTTTTTGCTAAATATATTGTATGTGCATCTACAGTTATTTGGGTGTTTCCCCTGTCTGGATTTTCATTGATTTAGCTATTCTTTTCTGTTTGTATACCTTTTTTGAGTTTTTCTCTGTATGTGTGTTGAAGCTGATGTTGAGGAGTTCATTGTTTTAGTCCAGGAAGTTCTTTCATTTCCGATTGTTCTTTGTTTTTTTCTAAATTTTATGTGCATTTACAGTTATTTGGGGTTTTCCGTACCTGTGTTTTCATTGATTTAGCTATTTTTTTGATCCATTTGTTTCTGTTGTTATGCCCTTTTAGCTTTTAGATTGGTAGATGCTCTTTGATTTTGGATTGAGTCAATGCGTTGTGCTCGTTTCTTGGGTATATGGCAATATCATTCTCTGTCTATGTCTGTTTGCTGTTGTTTTAACATCTTTTTCTTGGGGCGGGTAAGTTTTGGAGAAAATGGAGTTCTGTAGTCATTGTCCCTTTGAGCTCTTTTGTTGCATAGCAAAATTTTAGTACAGAAACTTAGGGCTGTAATATCGTTTGACGAGGAGAACTTGCTTTAGGATGTTGTTATGCATAGAGTGCCTCCATTACTATTGGCTGCTTGTTTGATTTTGGTAACGTTGGGGTCTTTGGTGTTTAATTAGACTTCCTTTAATTGCTTGAGTAACAAAAGCATTTCTTTTCATTCGAATTGCGATTTATCCATTCTGTTCAAGTTTGAACTTAGTACGTATTTCTTGAATCTTCGAAGTGCATGTTTCCTATGATTAAGTAACTGCATCATGACTGTTCTTGTGATGATTAACTTGGCTCTGTTGCATTTGCATTTTCTGCCAAATTTACTATGTAAACTTTGCTTTCTTTTGTTCTGGTTACCTGCTAGTTTAGGATTACTTTTATTGCCTGTACCATGCCTTGGTGGTCAATTTTAATCCTTCATATTTCTTGGGGGATCTAAGCTAGCCATATGTTTAAGACATTTGTTGGTTTTGTACCTTTTGGCTCTTGATTTCTGTGTTTTGTGATCTTTAAAGCT
Organism: Solanum tuberosum; assembly: GCF_000226075.1. Lineage (NCBI taxonomy): Eukaryota > Viridiplantae > Streptophyta > Magnoliopsida > Solanales > Solanaceae > Solanum > Solanum tuberosum. The sequence goes on along the minus strand of NW_006238943.1, from coordinate 2,324,121 downwards.
GACTCTTCAATAGCCTGAAATTTTAGGGAATTCTTTTTAATCAAGGAGAAAGAGTTTGTTGGGAGTTAATTGTTGGAGAAACCTTGTAATATATGAAGGCACTGTATAAACTATTAGCATATTTTGGGGTTGTGCTTCACATATCGATCCCGAGCGTAATAAATAAAATGGCTGCAGTGAGAATGGCTACATGCTTTATTCACTTTATTAAAAAATGGCTTTATGCTTTATTAAGACCTTATCTTTCCTAATTGGAAAAGGCTTTTCCTTGCGAGGGGAAAAAGGAAATGTGGAAGGCAACATGGAAGAGGGATTGAGCGACATGGAAGTAATGAGAGATATTTCCTTTCTTTTGTGTCATTCAGAAGAATGCAGGAAAGAGTGATAGAATTCTCTCTCTTTAATAGTTGAATGATTTTTTAGTTAATGATTCTTATTCAATTTCTCTTTCTTTTTATAATCAGGCAAGCAAAAATTTCTATCCTTTGTCTCACTGCACTTGTTCCAAGTACAGATGACAAGGAGAGGAGATAGAATATGATATAGCGGGGCAATTACCGTTTCTTAGAAAGACATTTCTTTTGCTCTATCAAAATAAATAAATAAAAGAAAGAATGTTTCTTGATAGCTGACACTGTATGTATGAGGATTCCCTCATATTTGTGTATCCTACCCCGTCCTGTACGAAAAGAATGACATTTATTAATCTACGACAGACGCTTACTCCTTCATCTTGTTCCTTTCACTCCAAAATTTATGTTTGGAGTTAATGGTGCAATGTCTTCGTTTTTACCATCTATTTGGTTTGCTAAATTCTAGAAAGATTACTTAACTAGTCTGGTCTCTATCACTTATTTGGGCATAATGAGAGCATCTACTTGTTTTTCTCTTGGATTGTCTATTTGCCTGAGTGCACACAAGGACATGCCTAATTTTACTCATGATATTGCTTTCTTAACGCTAAGAAGTTGCACATGTGCTTTATTTTCCTTCTTTTTTTATCTGTCCCTAGAGCCCTGCTGATGCTGTTTCCTTTCAGTATCCCCAGTAACCATTATGTTCCTCTATTTTTTCCTTTTCGTAAGTGGAGCTGATGAGCTTTTTAATACTATTCTTTCCAGCTGAAGACTGCTAGGGAAGCAGCAAAGTTTGGTGCTGTAGGAGGCCTACTTGGAGCTGTTTCAACTGCAGGAGTTACATGGAAGTACTCAAGGAGTCTGCATGGTATGTTAGGTTTTTGACAACGACTCCCCTCCCTCCATCCTCCCCTCCCCATGAAAGAAAGGTACTCATGTGTTTTTCCAGTTTACACCGCGAGAATGCTACTACAACTGAGAGCCTGAAGCTTTGGGGATAAGTTCTTATAATGTTGCATCCACTCTTGCTTTATTAATTGGTTTCCTCTCGTCTATGTCCATGATCGGATGATTCAGACTCGTGAAGATTTGACGCCCCTTATTGTTTATGTATATACATTTATACCTCATGATCAGAATTTGACTGTTTACTAGTTCATTCATTAGGATTTCAAATGTTGTATTTTGATCAATTTCACTGAGTGCCATCTTTGCTTGATTCAATGGCTTCCCAATTAACCAACTACAACATACCTAGTGTAGTCACAAAGTGAGGTCTGGGAGGGTAGAGTGTTTGCAGTCCTTACCCCTACCTCAGAGGTAGAGTGGCTTCCCAATCAACCATGCATGAAAATGTCTGTTGAATTATTTTCCCGAATATAATTTGTGAATGGCAACGAGAGAAAGGAGCATAGCAAGTTAATCTTTTCCTAAGAACCAAGAATTTGGCAGAAGCCTTTAACATTAAGGTGGTTGATTTGGTTGTTTAATGTCATTGCATTTCATAGGTACTGCATTGTCCCTTGGAGCTGGAGCCGTCTTTGGCTGGACATTTGGACAGGAAGTTGCCAACCACTGGCTGCAGCTATACAGGATGGATACAATGGCTTCACAGGTTAAGTTCATGGAATGGTGGCAGAACAAAGTTGAAGGACAGTCTTAATTTTCGCTTCCGGTACGAGATTTGAAGAAACAAAAATCTGGATTTGCTTGTTATAGCGCCAAACACAAACGTTTTGTTATTGGCAATAAAAATCTGTGAGACAGTGTTCAAGTTGTATCTGGTGACTTGAAATTTTTGTGCTCTAGGTAGTTTTTGACTATGAGATTCTTGATGTTTGTTTGCCTACAAAATGGCTATAATGAAATGCAATTATGGCAGTTTTCTTTGAAGTTTAAAGGTGCAAGTCATTGGTCCTTCAAATAAAAATAGTTGATTTTTACCCCTTTCAATGGATTAATTTTTAATTTTTACTCTTTTAACAATCGAACAAAAATTAAATGGTAAATGATTTCGTAGACAGCCGACTGTCATGTTTGAGAAAATAATATGTACAAATGAAACTATCATAATAATGAGTAATATAAATGGAAGTCAATAAAAATTGATAGAGAGTAGAAAAGATATATCAGAAAGATGTATGTATTAAAACTCAATTTTATTAAAGTTTAAGTACACACATTCACTTATTGTCCGCAAAAAAGTCTCAAAAGATCAACTATCTGCCGTCAGTAAAACCTCAACTAGCAACAAACAACTAGATCTCAAAAGATCAACTATCTGCCGTTAGTAAAAGCTCAACTAGCAACAAACAACTAACTGCAGTTAGTAAAAACTCATTCACTTATTGTCCGCAAAAAAATCTCAAAAGATCAACTAGCTGTCATCAGTAAAAGCTCAACTAGCAACAGACAACTAGCTGCAGTCAGTAAAAACTCAACTAGCAGCATAAAATATATCCAGACTACTTTTATTTTTATAATATTATTTTTATCTCTAAAACGTCAATAAGTATGGGATAATTTGTTCTTACAACATTATTTTTTCTTCTCTCTCAAACCTCATTCAAACCACAAACATGTTGTTTTCTTTGACATTGATTTTGATAATGATAAGAAGTTACCTGTAAGATGTATTTGAGATGACATTCTTAAATAATATAATTTTTTTAATTAATCTCAGATAGTAATATTATTATTTATAAAATTAAAAATGGATTCTAGTTAAAAAATTGGTAGTCATGTGTTTGTAATATATTACCTTAGATATTGTTGTAGAAACATTATTTGTTAATACAAAGAGTAAATTTATTTAAATCAAAGTTATAAAATATTTGAGGTAAAATATAGATAGGTTCAATTATGGTGCTCTAGTTGAAGCATCTAAGTTTCTTTTTATAAATAATCCTAAGCCTTCGGACAAAAATGTTAAAATGTTGGTGAATATATCACAAATTATAATTGAAGATAAAATAAATAAAAATATTCAGACTAAGACGTTTAAATCTCAAATTTTTAAGGATATTCAAGCTCAATGTGGTATAATCTACACTAATTAGCACTATAGCTCTCGACTTGTCCCCTCCAGAATATATTCCAACATCATTATCATATAACTCAAACAACTTTGGATTAGTTGAAAAGTCTAAAATTCTACCAAAAGAACACCTTCCTTCAATATAAAATTAATTACTCTTTTTTATATCATGAATAAGTTGAAGACTTTGAACAACTTTTTTTGTTTCAACTCTCTCTTTCACTATACAATTCTCAAAATATAAACACAATATAATATTTCTAATGCACTTTGTAGAAATCTCACATAAAGTATAGAGAATCAAGGGGTGTATTGATGATTGAAGTTGTTGAGTACATACTCCTTAGGAAAAGAGTCCTATACTAGCTACACTAGGAGTCCTACTTCAGTACAACTGTATTATTTATATGAGTAGTATTACTACTATAACTAAAATACACTATCCTAGTCGACTTTAGTTCCATACATGATACATTAGCTTAGTCGTACATAAGTTAGGATTTAGTAGTCTAGTCCTAGTGTGACTCCAACTCTACAGCAGTAAACACGTTAGCCAGCTTCTTTGGACCTGTTCCTTTGACATGTTCCAATCATCAATTTCCTTCATCTTCAACACACTTCTCATTTTTTTTTATCTATTACAACACAAGGAAGAAAACAACAATATGTGTATGATTTCTTCAACAAATAAATGACAAGAATGTGGATAGTTATTTGAGGTATAGCGGGACAATTAGTAGAAGATAATAAGGAGAACATGTGGATAGTTATTTGAGGTATAGCGAGACAATTAGTAGAAGATAATAAGGAGAACATGTCTTTAATTTGTGGTTACAAAAGTTACAAAGATTAATGACACCAAATATCAAGTACTTTAATATTTTAATATTAAAATGCACTAATTATCAAATACTTTCGTCATATCAAACACACTTTGATCCGTCACTAGCAAAGCTATAGGGAGGCAAGAGATTCAATTGAATCTCCTTCATCAAAAAATTACATCACATAAAGAGGACAAAACAATTATTTTGATCAATTAGCTATAAATTTCAAACCAAATTTCCTTGATAGAAGGAAGACTTTAGTAGAGAGACAAAAGACGGTTAAAAAAAAAATACTTTAGACACCAAATTCTAAGTTTGACATTCTAATATATTTGTGTAATTTTTTTTAAAAAAAATTCTGACTCCATTACTGATCTCCTCCGTATGAAAATAATCCATCATTTGTTTGGTGTGTAGTTTTTGTTAATGGGCTGCTAATGGTGATGGCATGAGATCCTCCTCCCCTTAAGTAGAGGTATCATGTTTGATTTTAGAATGGAGAAATTCATTGAATTGGTACTATGCACTTTACTCCTTTTCCAAGTTATTAATAATAATTAATATTTCTTCATTTTAATTTATGTGATATCATTTGATTTATTATAAAATATGATATTATTTTTGTAAGTCACATAAATTAAAATAATGAAGTACTTACTTGCATAAGATATATTTTACATCAATCAATCCAATAGTTTATTTATTGGAGGTGTTTGAACTATCTTCTATCCTCTTATCACCGCCACTTTCATCGGAGATGTCAATTTCTCCGACCATGGAGCTACTTGAGTCATCGAAGGTTTGATTTATTGGAAATGGTCCGAAGATTTGTGACCTTTCCTTTTTTTTTTCTTTTGATTATTTGTTTCTTTTTTCTTTTTCTGAGTTGGGCTACTTTTGAACTTATTCTCTTGTAAATATTGAACCTCTTCTGTTTTTAATAAAAAAACAACTTTGATAATAGAAGTGTATAAATTGATTTATATCATGTATTAATTAATTTGATATAAACAAACTATACAAATAACCTTCACCATTATTGTATGTCATATAAAATGGTTCTTTTGGTCAACCCTTCAATTTTTTGTTTGTTTTAGTAAAGATAACTATGATTAGGTTTATTATTAGACTCTATTTGGACGGCAAAAAGATCATGAAGGATATATATTAAAGGTTTCAAGAAAGCATCAATTACACAAGATTTAATGACAAAAAAACATATCTAATCTATTTGCTTTTCCGAGTTTTATATCTTAACTAGTAAAATTACTCGCGCTTCGCGCAGGAATTTAATATCACAGAATTTATAAAAAAATACTTAAAACCTATGAGTCATTAAAACTAATACACTATATTATCTTTCATACAAGATTACGTAGTAACAAACATTAATAATGTAAAGGAAGATGATAATTATAATATCTATCATTTATCCTTCAATCAGTTATCATTAATTTGATTTTATAATTTATCTTTTTGCCCAGGAAGTGATATTACTTGATATTTTTGGGGATTCAAATGAACATCAACCGTAATTCTTGTCTTCTTTTCCTGGTTCACTTCGCACATCAAGGTGCGATAAAGCTTTTAAGGTCTTTCTATCCTTACAATGGCATACCAAATTTGAATTTTGTCTTCAAGAGATGGTAGTATAAATCTTTAAGGAATTTTTTTTACGTACCTTCAACAATTTCAGTAGAGAAAACTTGCGTGAATATTCAATTAACGTGTGTTATTTTATTTGTACTAACAAATACTTATAACAATAACTACTCTTTTGAATCCCAGGGATTGCCTCAGGGAAGAGGCCAGTCCCTGAAAAAGCCATCTCGATTGGTATCATTCAAATGCGAAAATTAAAACATCAATTAATAACATAAGCATAAATTAATGACCGTAAAAAAACATATCAGAATCGATAACAATAGGATGAAACAGAAAGGAAAAAATTGTTCATGAATATTTAATTGTGCAGAAGAAGAAGAAGAAGTTCAGAATTTTCGTTGTTTTAATATAAGAGGAAATCCCTCTATTTATAGCTAGACAACAAAGGGTAGTGTGAACAAATATTTATTGTGCCTTATTGGAAATGTCACAACTTTTCGAAAAAGTTGCAACCTTTCGAAAAAGACATAACTTTTCATAAAAGTCACAACTCTTCATAGAAGTTACAACTTTTCATAAAAGTCATAATTTTTCATTAAAGTCGCAATTTTTCATGAAAGGAGAATGCTAGTTTTGAAAATAAATAGATTAAAAAAGAAATCCTGGTTTGTGGTCGCGCCACGCAGACAGGCCTAGAGTTCTTATATATATATATATATGTGTGTGTGTGATTATCATTTGTTTTCTTTACCTATTTCAATTATTACTCTGTTTTGTCAAAATACACCTTGATGTCTCGATATTGTAGGTAAAGATAATGACCGATTAAATTTTGTTTTAAAAAATGTATTTATTCTTTTTATTAACAATATTACAAGTCACTCATCATTTCTTTGTTTTCTTCTCTGCTCTCCTATTTATAGTCAACTTTAAAAAAATATATTTTAATTAGTAATTACAATAATCCAAGTTCAAAATTATAAGAAATACCCAATTTCAAAAAATATCAGCCCATAAAATAAACAAATAAATACAGTAAGCAATTCTATATTTTATATTCACCATAAAATTAGTAGTAGTATTTCAAATTCATATAATCTCAAAAAAATAAAAACAAATAAAAAATCCTTAGTAAGTATACCAATTTCTCTCCTACTTGTTTACGAAGAGCATTTTTAGTGTGAATTTGGTAATGATCGGCCGGCGATTTTTGTGTGTGTGATTCATCGGAGTTTAACGGCGATGACTGGGCAGAATATCGTGGTGGAGTCATCGGCGGTGAATGAGAGAAAGGAACTATCGAGGACTGCGACGGCGATGACGACGAAGGAGGATGAGAAACGAAGCAGAGGCGGAAATCAGCATAAGAGGATAGGAGAAGTGGCGGGAGGGACGGCGGCGGAGTGTGCGATGGTATGTTGTTGTTGTCCGTGCACAGTGCTGCACTTTCTCCTACTTGCTCTGTACAAAGTTCCGACGGGACTTTGCCGGAAAGCATGGAGGAATAAGAAGCGGAAGAAGGCTTTGAAGAAGAAAAACAACATCAATAATTCTCCTGGTGTTTACTATACCGATGATGATAAGGATTATTTCGATGGCGGCGGTAACGTAAACAGAGGATCATCGGAAACGGCCGAATTTGAAACGGAGATGTGGCACCGATTTTACGATGGCGCTGGATTTGGAAGGAGTTCATCTCAAAAGGAATTAGAAGAACAACAACAACATCAATGATTCTCCCGGTGATTACTATATCCACGTCGATAAGGATTGTTCCGATGTAACCGGCGACGGCGAGGATCATCGGAAACTGCCGAATTCGAAACGGAGATCTGGATTTGGTAGGAGCTCAAACGGAATAACAACAAGGATTATTCCGACGACGGCGATGATCATGACGGAGGTTCACCGGAAACGGCCTGTTATGGAAATAGCAACTAATTCAAGGATTGATGAGAAAAAAAAAAGTCAGTATCGTCAGCTGAAAATCAAATAAGGCATAATTCAACTGAAACTGAAAATCTCAGTGCAGTTATAGTTCCAATTCAAGTCATCAAGTTCAGGTACAATATTTAATTACACATTAATTCCGCAAGTGAGATCGAGAAAAATAAATTATACGATAAATTAGAAATTATTTTCGATAAATCCTCTCGTAAAAGGAAGAGCAAATATTATGTACGAGAAATGATTTTTTTTTGCTATTAAAGATTTATAATTATATAGTTTATATATAATTTATACAACATTTTATATGAAATTGAGAGAGATTCAAAACGTATGTGATCTTATTTTGTATAAATAGAAGCTTTTTTCATTTGATTATTTCTCTCTCCGTCTTTTATTAGTTATTATATTATTCTTTTCAAAAGTAAATTTAATTAATTTTTATTTAGTAATTTGTGACAATTTAAATTTATATCGAAAAATCACATCAACTATGTCGAATTGATTACAATGTGTCAGATACCATTTTACATCAGCAAAACTAAAGTTGTTCCTAAGTTAAATCTAGGTATCTTGAACAATAAATGACGTTTTCATGTACGATAGGATAAATAAAAATATTTTATTAATAAATTTTGTTAATGTAATTATTGTATATGAAAAGTATTGGAATAAATATAAAATAAAGTTAATATTAATTTTATTTCAAAATTATTATTTTTATCCTACTAAATACCATTCAAATTCCCACGTGTTTGAGAATATTTGATGAGACAAAACTTATCAGAATAAAAAGAAAGAGGACAAAAGAAAAAGTGATTCCATAACTAAAAGAGTTACTGGAGAAAATGTCAATTCAAAATTCCTATAGACTATAGTCTATATTTGGTATACTCACACTAGTCCAGTAGAAAATAAAGAGAAGTTTTAAAATTCTTTCTTGCTTAAAATGAATGAAAAATATATCTAGTGTTTTCGAAAAACAACACATGTGTTTGAGTAAATTTAGAGGCGTATTTATGATTTCGAGATGATGAGGTACAATATTACATTTTAGGCCAATACTGAATACCCAAACTTAATTAAAATGCACATCAAATACAAAAATATCAACACTTAAGTATTGAAAATTTTGATTTTAGTATGATAACTCGATATATACTCACTCTTATTTGGAATAAGACTAATCTAAGTTAAAGCAAAATGAATTATGAAGATTCATATGATTGATCTGAAATATGACCTTTGTGTTCAAAGATTTCTGAGCTTGGAGACAACAAGCTAGCAGTATAAAATTGTTGTTTGACAAGTTGTGGACATAACTATAGCCCAAAAAAAGCATGAAAAAAATGTCCTATTGCCATTTTGAATTCTCTGAAAAATACATTATATTTGAAAAATCTGACACGAGCCATCAATAATTTTAAGAGTCTAAGCAATGTAGATGCTAATTCAATAAAAGATGAGTGCAAAGAGAAGCACAAATATCACGAGTACTATAACATGTCTATCCAACATGGCAGAGTCAAGTGTGAGTAAAATATTTATTTAAATTCCGTTCAATAAAATATTACTAATATATATAGTGCGTTTAGATGATGAACTCGGTTGACTCTTCGTATTTTGATGGGAGTGATTATTGTAATGATTAATGGTTTCTATTTAATAAAATATCATTTTTCAATCGGCTCGAAAATCAATAAGTTTTTTTCAATCATTTTTTGTTGCGTGTTTAGTAGTAGTTTTTGGTAGTTACCATCCATTTTAAAGTTTATTCCTTTAAAAAAGAAAACAATACAAATTCACTAGTTCATGACCTTATTATGTGTCTTTACTTTAATTTTTGAAAATATTTTTTATACCATATTTACTTTACTATATATATTTATCATACACACTTAGATACATGTATATCAGATTATGCGAGCCAAATTAGATGTAATTTGCTCCAAATATAGTATATTCAAGCGTGATTCACATATACTGGGATACACTAACTCTTTTGCCTCTCACCTTTCTCACTCGCCTCTCTCACTATGTATTTGTATTTCAGAATGTATCTGGTATAATAAAATAAACGTGTCTAGTGTGATCGCATGTATTTGAGACACACTGACTCTCCCGCTCGTGACCTCTCTTGGCCTCCCCTCTCCTCTCTCCTTATGTAGTATCTATATTTCAAAAATACATGTATCTAGTATATATCTTTGATACATATATCTAGGGTTGTTTATAGTTATGATTTAAAAACCAAACCGAGTCGCAACCCGAACCAAACTTATTTTAAAAAATTGAAATCAGGATTGGTAATTGGTTTGGTTTGTTTATATTTGTTTTTAAACTTTGAAAACCAAATACTATTTGATTTTGTTTCGATTTTACTAAAAAAACACACAAAAATAACACTTTGGGAGCCTAAGTAACATTTTGTCAGCCTTACCTCTGAGCCACCCTGTTCAACAATATCACCTTCTACGATCTAACAACCATCAACTAGATGATCTAAAGACAGGTAAAGTGGTAAACTATTTATAATATTGCGTGGTTTCAACTTTATTGTAGCTGTCACTTGTGTTGTATGATAGGTTGAATTGTCAAATACAAATATAGAACTAATAATTTTATATCGATCGTGCTTGGTTGATTTTATTAAAAAATAAATAACTATTTCGAGAAATTAGTTAAGCTTGTTTAGTTTATTTGATAAAAAAGAGTGTGTTGATTAAATTTTTTAAATAAATTGATCAAAGAACGATCATTTATCGATCGATCTTAGGACTGTTTAAACTTGATAAATTGAACCGAAAAAATATTATTGATTTATCTAATGGGTTATTGATTTAGTAGTTTCGGTTACATTTTTAATTTATTTTATTGTCAAATTATCGGTTCTTAACGGGTTAACCAATAATTCCATAGTAAATTAAATAATTATATTTATACCATTTGATATATATTTCTTGACTTAGAGTTTAGTTTCATACTTTTATATTTGACTATCTCATACTCTCTATTATTCTACAATGTCTTACTGTTTGCTTTTGAGCAAAATAATGTAGGGTTGATTTGGTTTGTCACCTTGTTTCTTATTTCTAAGTAATTTTCAATTATTTATTTTGTGTCAAATCTTAATAGTTAAATCGATAACAATCAATATAATTGGTAAATAAATATCTTAATAATTTTATAACGATTTAGCATATCTACAACTCGATAACCAATAAATCAAATTTTAATCGATTTTTATCACGTGTTTAGTGGTTTTTGATAGTTACAATGTTTTAAAGTCTATTATTCTTCTTTAAATAAAAAAAAAGTTGGGAACTAAGGAAAAAAGTCTGAAAAATACTCTAACTTTGATCGAAATTGCTGTTACGATACCAAACTTTGAAAATGACATTTTACCTCTGTACTATTTAATAATGTATTTTGACCTTTAAAATACACTATTAAATAGTGCTGGGGTAAAAGGTCTTTCATAAAGCTTGATATCGTAACAGCAGACCAAAGTTGAAGTATTTTTGAAACATTTTTCCCTATTTTATTCTAGTTTGTCTTTGAAAGTTGAAACCCTAATTTTCCTCCATTTTTACCATAGCCGTCGTCTCCACAATCCCTTTAAAATTATAGAGATTTTCAACTTCTTCCCTCGATTTACAAATACATTTTTGCAATTAGTCATGTTTGTTGGAGCTACACAGGATAATCATAGCAATATTATCTCTAACCCCATAACCATTCTTTCTCGACTTTCTCCAATCCTTCATAGAAAAGAACCTGACAGAAATCCAATCCCTTTTTCTTCAAATTGTTGCTTTTTCCCAACTGGGTTTGTCTCGGTGAGTTCAATTCTTGCTTAATTCGTTTAAATTTCAATTATTGCGACGGTGGGTTGCTATTACAATCAACCCAATTGAAATTTTAATCCCTTTTCTTCAAAGTTTCGATTTTTTCCCAACTGGGTTTCTCTCGTGTGTGAAAAAAGTCAGGAACTTTAGCTTATTTAAACTGAAATAGTATTTCTGATAAACGGTCGGTGCAGAGTAATTTATATTTGGGTGCATAGCTTTTTTTGGTTTCTTGGAAATTTTGTAAGTAGGTTATTGAGAAGTTTGTTTAATTACTTTGCTGTGTAAAGGGAAGAGTGGTGTGATCGGTAGAAGTGTTTTTATTAGTTGAAGAGATAAAAAAAATGGGGGATTCTGATGGTGAGAAGATTCGGAACATATGTATTCTTGCTCATGTGGATCATGGGAAGACAACATTGGCTGACCATCTGATTGCTTCATCTGGTGGTGGTGTACTCCATCCGAAGCAAGCGGGTAAGCTTAGGTTTATGGATTATTTAGATGAGGAACAGAGGAGGGCGATAACTATGAAGAGTTCTTCTATAGGTCTTAAATATAAGGAACATTCGATTAATCTTATAGATTCTCCTGGTCATATGGACTTCTGTAGTGAAGTTTCAACTGCAGCCCGTTTGAGTGATGGTGCATTGGTATTAGTAGATGCTGTAGAAGGTGTTCACATTCAGACCCATGCAGTTCTGCGTCAGGCGTGGATTGAGAAGCTTACCCCGTGTCTGGTTTTGAATAAGATTGATAGGTTGATTGTTGAATTGAGATTGACTCCGCTGGAGGCGTATACTCGCTTGCAGAGGATTGTTCATGAGGTTAATAGTATAGTGAGTGCCTATAAGTCTGAAAAGTATTTGTCAGATGTTGATTCTTTGCTCTCTGCCCCGTCGGGGCTAGTGGAAGATGAAAATCCAGATCTAGAGTTCTTAGAGGAGGATGAAGAGGATACTTTCCAACCCCAGAAGGGGAATGTCGCGTTTGTATGTGCACTAGATGGATGGGGCTTTAGCATTAGTGATTTTGCTGAGTTTTATGCTTCGAAACTGGGTGCAAGTTCGGCTGCCTTGCAGAAGGCATTATGGGGACCTCGGTATTTTAATGCCAAGACTAAGATGATTGTTGGTAAGAAGGGAATTAGTAGTGGAAGTAAGGCTAGGCCCATGTTTGTTCAATTTGTTCTTGAGCCACTTTGGCAGGTTTATCAAGCTGCTGTGGAAGCTGATGGAGACAAGGGGATGCTTGAGAAAGTTATAAAGTCTTTCAATTTGTCTATACCTCCTCGCGAACTTCAAAACAAGGATCCTAAATTTGTGCTTCAATCTGTTATGAGTCGTTGGCTTCCATTGTCCGATACCATATTGTCTATGGCTGTCAAACACATGCCTGATCCTATATCTGCTCAGTCTTTCCGTATATCTCGGCTGCTTCCAAAGAGAGCACTCTTGGATATGGGCGTGAACCCTGATGTGCTTTCTGAAGCTGAACTTGTCCGGAAATCTGTGGAGTCCTGTGATTCTAGCCCTGATGCACCTTGTGTTGTTTTTGTTTCTAAGATGTTTGCTATTCCATCAAAAATGCTTCCGCGTGGAGAGATTATGGATGACAGCGGAAATGGTGACTCTGATGAATGTTTCCTTGCATTTGCCAGGATCTTTAGTGGGGTTCTTCATGCAGGACAGAAAATTTTCGTGCTTACAGCATTGTATGATCCACTAAAGGAAGAATCAATGCAGAAGCATGTGCAAGAAGCTGAGTTGCAGTCTTTGTATTTGATGATGGGTCAAGGGTTGAAACCAGTGGCATCAGCAAAGGCGGGCAACGTCATAGCTATCCGAGGGCTTGCCCAGCATATATTGAAGAGTGCGACTCTTTCATCTACGTTAAATTGTTGGCCTTTATCAAGTATGACTTTCCAAGTTTCACCCATGCTTAAAGTTGCAATTGAACCTTCTGATCCTGCTGACATGGGTGCACTTATTAAAGGTTTGAGGCTTCTAAACAGAGCGGATCCTTTTGTTGAGGTTTCTATTTCTGCTAGGGGCGAACATGTTCTTGCTGCAGCAGGTGAGGTGCACCTGGAGAGATGCATCAAAGATTTAAAGGAGAGATTTGCAAAGATAAACTTGGAAGTCTCTGCACCCCTTGTATCTTTCAAAGAGACCATCGAAGGAGATACTGCTAATCCCTTAGAAAATTTGAAGCTATTGAGCCGCAGCTCTGATTATTTGGAGAAAGAAACTCCAAATGGAAGATGTGTTGTTCGAGTGCGTGTTATGAAGCTTCCAACTGCATTGACGAAGCTGCTTGATGAAAGTTCTGAATTGCTTGAAGACATCATTGGAGGTAAATCTTTGCAGGCTTGTAGAAGCTCGGAAACTCTCAGAGGTAACATTGTAGAAGATGAGAATCCAATTGAAGCACTCAAGAAACGCCTAATAGATGCTGTGGAGAGCGACTTCTCTACTGGATTTGCTGATACAGAAAAGGATAGGATCGATAAATGTAAGAAAACGTGGCAAAAATTCTTGAAGAGGATCTGGGCTTTAGGGCCTAATCAGGTCGGTCCCAACATCCTCCTCACTCCAGATGTGAAAGGAAAGAGCGACGATGTTTCTGTTCTTATAAAGGGTTCCCCTTATGTATCGAAAAAATTGGGCTTTACGGATGACAATGATGATAGCAGTGCATCACCAGAATCATCAACCAGTGTAGATCCGACCCTTCTACGAGAAGCTGAGAATCTTGAAAGCAGTATATTATCTGGATTCCAGTTAGCTACAGCATCTGGCCCTTTGTGTGATGAGCCAATGTGGGGTTTGGCATTTGTTATCGAAGCTTCCATATCTCCATTAGCTACGCAACCAAATGATAGTGACACACCTATTCCACAGCTAGAACAGTACGGGCTCTTCCCTGGACAGGTTATGACTGTTGTTAAGGATGCCTGCAGGGCTGCTGTTCTCCAGAGAAAACCTCGACTTGTGGAAGCTATGTACTTCTGTGAGCTGAACACCCCACACGACCAGTTGGGCAACACTTATACAGTTCTTAATCGTAGGCGTGCCCATGTGGTAAACGAAGAAATGCTGGAAGGTTCTTCCTTGTTCACTGTACACGCTTATGTGCCAGTTGCAGAAAGCTTTGGATTCTCCGATGAGTTGAGGAGAAAGACTTCTGGAGCTGCAAGTGCACTACTCGTTCTCAGCCACTGGGAAGCCCTTCCAGAGGATCCTTTCTTTGTGCCTAGGACCGAGGAGGAGAAAGAAGAATTCGGAGATGGTGCCAGTGTGCCACAGAGTATAGCAAGAAAACTCATGGATTCTGTGAGACGAAAGAAAGGTCTTCCAGTAGAGGAAAAAGTAGTACAATTCGCGACAAAGCAGAGGACGTTGGCTCGCAAGGTGTAGTAAGTTTAATGCATGTTTGGTTTGTGTAACAGTTATCTCAATCTACATTAGCTTTATACTGTTATTCATTAGAAGCAAAGTTTTGTTAGCATATACTGTAATGTCACTAGAGAGTTTTTGCAAAGCAGTTGTTTTTGACTTCTTTAATGGATGCATATTGACAGATATAGAAGTTTCTCATTTTTAATTAGAAGTTTTGGATCGGGTTCTAGTCTTGGAAATTGAGCACTTAAGTTTTCGAATAAGACTTTTTGAAGTGAATCTGAATTAATCAATGTTGAATATTGAGTGGAGAAAAAGAAAAACAAGTCATAATATGTAGACTAGTGAGTAATGAGAATGATTTTAGATAAGCTTGATATATGATTTCAAACATATCATAATTCCACAATTAAATTCCATTTGCCCACTGAAATTAAAGGATTTATGATGTTTGGAATTATGTCAATTATTTCATGATAAATGAGAGGAAGAAGTATACACTTAATTAATTCCTTTTGCCCACTGGAATTTATGGGTTGGGACATTGTATTATTGTCAATTATCATCAATAGGGAAATTTCATGTGATAATAACATCAACCTTACTAAAGCAGGGGGATTTAGAGGGGTAAGGATGTTCACTCGAATTTACTCGGTAAAAAAATTATATTGTATATATGATATTTTTAATGTATATAGGGAAAAATGACAAATATACCCCGAACAATCGTAAATGGTATCCAGATACCCTTTGTCATACTTTTGGGATATTGGTGTTGGTATCCCTGTCGTCCAAAAACTAGAGCATATATACTCTTTATACTAACGGACATACACGTGTCATAATTTTATCCGCCAACCTGACATTTATTAAATATCGGATCGACGGATAAGACTGCACCACGTGTCCTTATTTAGTCTTCCGTTAGAGTGAAGGGCATATATGCTCTAGTTTTTAGATGGCAGGGGCATCAATGTCCCAATAGTATGACGGAGGGTATCTGTATACCATTTACGATAGTTTGGGGGCATATTTGTCCTTTTCCCATGTATATATATAGATTTTGAATTTCCTAAACACAATATTGGAGGTTGATTTAGTGATTTAGAAATTCAAAATTTGCCATGAGATTTTAAGTTCAAAATCCTAGACACTACATGCACCCCTTAGTAAAAATTTTAAATTCGTCTATGACTAATTCTTCATCAGATATTTCGATTTTCAATTTTGTAAAATCTTAATTAATTCGATCTTGAAGATGGTACCAGACATCAAATATGACAAGACCAAATAGTATTATTCTAATCACATGAGTGCTCTAATAATAGGAGTTTAAGTACAAAAAAACCAGTTTTTTTGTTAATAAAAAATTAGCATGATACACACGTTATACCCTAATTGTAAACAACAAATAAATTTAATTTAATTAAACATCAAACTGTCCATGAACCTTACATGAAGCTACCCCATCATGTATATATTAATTACTTACTAAAAAACATATCATCTATGATTAATTAATTAAATTAGACTATAATAAGTTAGGTAATTACTTAGAAGAGACAATTTCTAGAATGTAAAATATTAATTAAACTCGTTTTATCCAAGTTGGAGATGTATTTATGAGATAATTAATTAAGTGCCGCTTGATTAATATATTGAAATTATGTATAATAGGTGCATATTAATTCTTTGACCAAATACTTAATTGTTGAGTGATTTTGTTGTCATTATTTTAATATTTACAATAACATTGGAACTTAAAATATGGAGTAAAATATTATCATATTTGGGTTATTCACACGTTTGTTACATAGAAAATATGTTATAGGTCAAAATTCTCCCATCTCACTTAACCCCTAAATTAAACCAAAAATAAAATATGCAATGGAACAATTTAAGTTTCTTAGAAGAAGAAAAAAAACATCTATGTTCAAATCATGCCTACTTCAATTTTCTTATTATTTAAAAGAGTAATGAGAAATACCATAGATAGATTATTAAATGTCATTTCAGTTAATTATCTTCTTCCCACCCTTCAATACTTTTATCTTCGCTTAGAAACAGATTCAAACTTAAAGTTTATGAATACAAAAAAAACTAAGTATACAATTAAAGATTTATAACTAGTTAATACGTAATTATATATATAATATATGTAAAAAATAATTTTCTTGAAATTTTTAAATAGCAAGAAAAAAATTTCCTCCCTACAAGTACATGATTAAGATAATAAATTTCTACGATTGCCACACACACCAAACACATCATATTTATTATTTAGTAATAATAATTAACGTGTTGGCCGTTTACTTTTCAAACTATTAAAAACTTCTTTGTTTTCTGGTTCTAGAAACAAAATGCCGTACAACAAAATATGCCTATTTTTTTTTATTAGAGATTAACTTCTATTTCTATCCACGCATTGTCAGTGGATAGAAGTTAATCTCTTATTAGCACAAAGTTTTCGATACATGATATTCCCACGGTATTAACAATCATTAATGTAACTATATAATACTCCCTATATATATATTTCATATAAATATCATATTCTTCTTCATTTATAGCTAATTCATTTCATCGATCATCATATATATCTATTCTTGTTTTTAAAGAGCACTCACACGAAAAGATAATTTTCAAACTTTTGTTTTGTTTCGAGTTCAACCTTTTTTACACTCCACTTATATATTTAATTTCAATTTATTACAAATTGAGACGTAATTATTACTACATTATTTGCTTTGATTTGATTATTGAAATATAATGTAAGGTATACATTTACGTTATTATAATATGTGTAGCATCCTTGAAAATTTATGCTAAGTTTCTTTATAGTGCTTTTAATGAATATTGAAAATATCGTTAGACTAATATAAAAACGTAAAAATACTTTATGATTGATGCCTGATCCTCAAAGACAAATGATTGATTTTCTTATTCAAATCAATTTACGTGAAACGCTATCTTTTAACCATTTTTTGCTACGGAACCCGTAAAAGAGTTATTGTTATTATTGTACGAACATTAGATTCTGAATATATATATATATATCTCACTCGTAAACTTGTTGAAGTAGTTCAACACATTGAGGCACCAATAGTGCGCGCAATGCGAGCCTTAGAAATTGGAAGATGTCAACGTACTAATGTTAGACCTCCAATTAATCATATGATTTCAAGTCAATTATAAACATGTGGTATACATGGACAAAATTGTCTTATATACATTTATTAATGGTACACATCAAATATCAATTGATATAAATCTTTCTTTTTGACCCCAACAAAAAGAAGCTAGTCTAAGTGGAGAATATATATATATATATATATA
>NW_006238943.1:2273850-2304955 GCF_000226075.1 Solanum tuberosum | reverse complement strand
TATATATATATATATATATATATATATCTATTAGTTTGCGTTTATAATTATAGCATTTTAAACTAATAAATATTTTCATCTTTCTTTTCATTTGAGGAAGAAATACTCTACTATTATATTTCAATTCTTGATATGTTGATATCAAAGAGTAAATTTCAAATATTTGAATTTTTCTTTTTAGAAAAAAAAAACAATATTCTTATAATCTAATTATAAACAATTTTCATTACATTGATAATTTATGACAATTTAGATGAGGTAGATAGTATACGTGTCCAGAAACTAATATAAAAAGGTGGGAGAGATATTGGTATATATTTACAAGTGATGGTCAAATATTTGACCTAGCTAAAGTGTGAGGGAAATGTGTCAATTTGGCATGACAATATTATAATATAAGATACCAATCTCTACCTCCCAAAGCACACACACCATACACGTAGTCTTTAATAATAAAACTTTATCCTACAAAACAAAACATTATAGCTCTTTTAGCTCATTTCATTGTCATCTTTATTCTATTATTTTCTAAAGCGTGTTGGTCTTTTACTTTTCAAACTTATAAGAAAAAAAAAGTTTGTATACCTCATTTAACTATAAATACCCCATTCTTCTTCCTTCTTCATCATATAAATCCTTTATTTCTTGTCTTTCAACAACAAAAAATTATATAACTTTCCTAAGATTTCTTTGTTTCAAAGTTCAACCCTTTTATCACTTACTCATTTTCTACTTACATCTAGCATGTGTAATATGGTGTTAGTTTCTGTTTCCACGGCTGAAAAAGAATCTTTCTTCTCAAGATTACGTAATAGGTTTTTCCTAAAAAAGACTAATACTCCTAAGAAGGAACATGAGAGTGTAACAACAACAACTATTACTACTACTACTACCACTATTGATCGTTTATCGGTGAGTGATAGTAATAGTGGCGAGTTAGAGAGGGTATTTACGTACTTTGATGAGAATGGAGATGGAAAGGTGTCACCAACGGAGCTAAGGAGATGCATGAAGGCGGTAGGAGGTGAGATGACGGTGGAGGAGGCTGAGATGGCGGTGAGGCTATCGGATTCAGATGGGGATGGGTTGTTAGGGTTGGAGGATTTTACGAAGTTAATGGAAGGAATGGAGGAAGAGAGGAATAAAGAGAGTGAGTTGATGGGAGCATTTGGAATGTATGAAATGGAAGGATACATTACTCCTAAGAGCTTGAAGATGATGTTGAGTCGACTCGGCGAGTCAACCTCCATTGATAAATGCAAGGTTATGATAAGGAGATTTGATATCAATGGAGATGGAGTTCTTAGCTTTGATGAGTTCAAAGTTATGATGACAACTTAGAAGAGATATTTGTGTACATAATTCTTTGGCCTTGGGCTTGTTATTGTTATTTTATTTCTTCTTGATTCTTGAGCTCAAATGTTTCTGGTAATTATGTAAATGGTTTTTGGTTGAGATTTATACATTCATAGATTCAAATTTGTAATCAATTCCTTGGTTTACTAACTTGGAGAAGTGTTACTTCAACAGTGGAAATTGAGTTTGTTTCTATTGTTCTTTCATAGCGTATGATTGAAAAGGACTCCCCTAGTCTGGTCCATATTAAGTGAATTGTTGATACTTTTTTTTTTTTATATAATTCAAAATAAGTGAATTTTCAAAGTTCAAGAGAATTGTTGGGATTATTTTTTCATATTTACCCTTCCTTCTAATGAGTTTCTTAACTAATTTACATTTTCTAGGAGAATAGTTTGAAATAATCAAAAGGGTAAATAGTGGAAAGTAGCCTTTAATTTTTGTCCTTATATGTATTTTCTTAAGGGTGTGTATGCTCCAACAATTCACTTAATGTGGACTAAAGGGGGTATAGTTTATAGGGTCTCGTGTTGAGGTTAGATCACGGATCGGAATATGGGTTAGAAACCTAGTCAGGGTCGAGTTGGGGTCAAGATCCATGTCTCGATTAACGGATCGAGTCACAAGCTATGGTTGAGTTCTGGGTCAGCGTCAAAGTCGGGGATCAGGTATTGATTCAATGTGAAGGATAGGGGTCGGGGGGTTTGAGTCTCGAGTTGAGGCCAGGACAAGGTTTGAGTTTATAGTCGTGGTCGATACTAGCTAGGTACTGATTCACAAGTCGCAACCGAAGAGTCGAGTCTCGAGTCAAGGTCCTATTGGGTCTCGGACCAAGGATTGATTAATAGTCCAGGGTCGAGTCTCGAGTTAGGGTTCGAGTTAGAGTCAAACCAATGCTCGATTCTAAGTCGTGTCGACGATCATGTCCAAAATCGTGGATCAAAGATTGGGTTTGGTACCATGTTGGGGATTGAGATCGGAGCTAGGGGTATGGTTTTCAAGTTGAGGTTAGGGTTGGGCCGGATGTGAGGTCTCGATTCCAGGTCGGGGTCGAGTTCCATGTTGGGTTCAAGTCTAGGTCTTGGCCATATTATTTGCTTATATTCTACTTAAATGCTCTTAAAATAATATTTTCTCCTTACTCACCAAACATAAAAAAAAATAGATAAAAATCACTTATTTTTCAAAAAAAAAAAATCGACAAACCCACCTAAGGGGATATTAGAAATTAAACTCAAAAAAGAGAAAGAGGAAAGAAAGGACACTATTTTGGATATGTCATAAGAGGTAAGGATATACGTCAATTTGGCATGACAATATTTGAATATAATATAAGATTTCAATCCCCAAAGAGATACACACACCAAACACGTAGTCTTTAATCATATTTAAATGTTATAAAAACTTTATATTATATTTTATAGCCTGTTGCCTGTTTACTTTTCAAACTTCTTGTTTTCTACCTACAAAACAAATGGTAAGCCCACTGAATTAACTATCCCTTTTTCTTCAACCCCACAAACTATAAATAGACCATTCTTCTCCCTTCATTCCCATATCCTTGATTTCTTGTCTCTTTACGTGGTTTTCTTTGTTAATTTCAAGTTCAACCCTTTTCTCACTTACTCATATTCAAACTTTCTTGAATACAAGAAAAAGCAGTTCAAACGTATATTTGTTTGCTAGTATGTGTATAGCATCAGTAACTGTTTCCACAGCTGAAAAGGAATCTTTTTTCTCAAGATTACGGAATATATTTCATCTCAAAAAGAAGGAAGAGGAGAAGAAGACAACGACAACAACAACAACAATAACAACTGCTACTACTACTAACTCATGTGTTAGTAGTAGTAACAAGGGAGAGTTAGAGAGGGTATTTACGTACTTTGATGAGAACGGAGATGGAAATGTGTCACCACCGGAGCTAAGGAGATGCATGAAGGCGGTAGGAGGTGAACTGACGATGGAGGAGGCGGAGATGGCTGTGAGGCTATCGGATTCTGATGGGGACGGGTTGTTAGGGTTGGAGGATTTTACGAAGTTAATGGAAGGAATGGAGGAAGAGAGGAATAAAGAGAGTGAGTTGATGGGAGCATTTGGAATGTATGAAATGGAAGGATACATTACTCCTAAGAGCTTGAAGATGATGTTGAGTCGACTCGGCGAGTCAACCTCCATTGATAAATGCAAGGTTATGATAAGGAGATTTGATATCAATGGAGATGGAGTTCTTAGCTTTGATGAGTTTAAAATTATGATGACAAGTTAAGAAGAGTTTAGAGAGAAATATTTGTGTAAATATGATTCTTGAGATCAAATAATTCATTGAGATTTTTTCATTTCATATTTGTAAAGTTACTCCCTCCATATTTTATGAATTGGAGCACGTATTACTTCTTTGTTTATTAAATTATTCATCGAACGAGGTGTTTAATTACTATCGTTACGCATTCTTTCTTGATATTATATTGACCTATCTTACTCAAATATCTTTAATTTCCCCTTATTTACATCAAATTTACCACCTCACTATTAAATTTGGAATAGTTTTACACTCTTCCAGTGTCCTAGCTATCCTTGCCCAACAAGAAAAACAAACAAATTCAAGCCAAGTGTAGTCTTACTAAAAGTAGAAGTAGAAACTCAAAGAGAACTTACATTATAGATGAAAGAAAGGACACTATTTTGGATATATATGCCATAAAAGGTAAGTAGTGTATATATTAGGGCGGTCAAATGAACAGGTTAAGCTGAATTTAAGGATGTTAAAATGAGTTGAACTAATAAATGAACAGGTCATTAACGGACTGGGAACCTAAATAAGCCACAAAAACATAAAAAATAGACCAAAATAAGCCACTACTTTAGGAAGTAACTAAAATAGGCTTAGTGGAAGAAAAAATTCCACTTTATCTAATATTCTAAACGTTTTCCGTTAGTCTCATAACGTGTATATTTTAATATATAACGGAATTATTTTCTACACTTTATAAAATGGAACTATTTTTTACACTTTACAAAGTGGAAGAGAAAATTCCACTTTACAAAGAGAAATATTTTCACGTTTTTATCTCTTTTGCAGTGTTTGTCATACAATTATATTGATTTGACATATCATAAAAATGGAAAAATTATTACACTATGTATTTTTATTTTTTTATTCTGAAAAATCCTCCAATCTCTATTTAAGGAGGAACGTTCAAAACATTAACTTGGTAGCACCTACAACATACTTTCTATATTTGTTCATTTTGATCTCAAAAAAAAAAATGTCTTCTAAACCAAAAGTTAGAGTTTTGATTTATTGGGATGGCGAAATTATACATGACGGAAATACCGTTTATTATAAGTGTCATCCCAAATACAATGCAAAATATTAAATTAATGTTCGATATCACAAAAAAATTTCATCAATTTATAAAAGAATGGGTATAAACAGTACTGTTTATAATTTGATTATAGTCGTAAAATACCCTACTTCATTTTTATCACAAGGACAAGTAAATTTTGGAGAGTGAATTATCTATATCAAACGTTTTCCGTTAGTCTCATAACATGTGTATTTTAATATATAACGAAACTATTTTTTACACATCGTAAAACGAAACTATTTCTTACACTTTGTAAAGCGTAAGTTTTTGTTACACTTTGTAAAGTGGAACTTTTTCTTATTTTATAAAAAGTGTAATAAAAAGCTCCACTTTATAAAGTGTAAGAAAAAGTTTCACTTTATAAAGTGTAAGAAAAAGTTACCACTTTATAAAGTGTAAGAAATAGTTCCATTTTATAAAGTGTAGAAAATAATTCCGTTATATATTAAAATATACACGTTATGAGACTAACGGAAAACGTTTAGAATATTAGATGAAGTGGAATTTTTTCTTCCACTAAGCCTATTTTAGTTACTTCCTAAAGTAGTGGCTTATTTTGGTCACTTTTATGTTTTTGTGGCTTATTTAGATTCCCAGTCCGCCATTAACCCACTTAAATACTATCTGAGCTAAAGCAGGTTGGACCCACCTAGTTCCTATACTGAGTTTTAGATTCAAAGTTTTTTTTTTAATAATTTGTTTTAGTTAAAATATTTTTAAAAAAATTCTCATGAGTCAATCGCGATCGCATATCAACTGTAACTTAAAAATGGGTGAACTGAAGGTGTGTCAAAATGAGCCCAATTAATAAAATAAGTGAGTTATTAACTAATTCAAACATACACTAATTAGACGGATTATAATTTTATGGACTAATTTTAACACCGCGTCTATTTGGCATGACATCTGTAATGACAATATAATATAAGATGCCACTAGTCTGCCCCCAAAACACGTAGTCTTCAAGATAAGACTTTATCCTATAAACCAATCCATAGTTCATTTGACTGTTTACTTTTCAAACTTCTAAATACCTGTTTTTGTTTTTTACTACTCCCTCTGTCCCAATTTATATGACTTACTTTCCTTTTTAGTCAGTCCCAAAAAGAATGACACATTTCTATTTTAAGTAACAATTTGCCTATAAAATGTCTTTTTTACCCTTAATGAAATGATTTACCACCACACAAATTTCTATCATTCATTTTGGACCACAAGTTTTAAAAGTCTTTCCATTTTTCTTAAAGTTTGTGCCAAATCAAAGTACATCATATAAAATGGGACGGAGGGAGTAATATTTTTTTCAACTAGAAACAAATGGTCATACAAGTTGTTTCAATACTTGGTAAGCCCACGGAATTAATACTATATCCCCACTCATTATTGATTTCCCAAACTATAAATATCCCATTCTTTTTCCTTCATTCCCATATCCTTAATTTGTTGAGTATTAAAGAGTACTATACATCCAAAAACTTATAATTTCCCAAATTTTCTTTGTTGAATTTCAAATTCAACCCTTTTCTACTTACATTTCAAACTTATGTGTATGGTATCATCAGTTTCTGTTTCCATAGCTGAAAAAGAGTCTTTTTTCTCGAGATTACGGAATATGTTTCATTTCAGAAGGAATGAAGATAAGAAGAAGATAACAACAACGAAAACAACAACAACAATAACGAGAGCAGCAGCTGCTGCTACTACTACTACTAACTGTATTCCTGTGAGTGACAATAGTGGTAGTAGTAACAAGGGAGAGGTAGAGAGGGTATTTACGTACTTTGATGAGAATGGAGATGGAAAGGTATCACCTGCAGAGTTAAGGAAGTGCGTAAAGGCGGTAGGAGGTGAGCTGACCGTAGAGGAGGCGGAGATGGCAGTGAGGTTATCGGATTCTGATGGGGACGGGTTATTGGGCATTGCGGATTTTACGAAGCTGATGGAAGGAATGGAGGAAGAGAGGAATAAAGAGAGTGAGTTGATTGGAGCATTTGGAATGTATGAAATGGAAGGATACATTACTCCTAAGAGCTTGAAGAACATGTTGAGTCGACTAGGTGAGTCAACATCCATTGATAACTGCAAAGCTATGATTCGAAGGTTTGATCTCAATGGAGATGGAGTCCTCAGCTTTGATGAGTTCAAAGTTATGATGACAACTTAGAAGAGATATTTGTGTACTTAATATAATATGATTCTGATTGTTTCTCTATTGAGATTTTTTTTTTCATTCTAATAGATTCATAATTGTAAAGCCAAAGTATTTATGAACTCCTATTAGCTACGTTTGGAGCTAGTTTTTGAAGATATAAATTTGTAGTTATTGGTGTTTCTTCAAGGTTTACACTTGGTTAACTAAGGTAATCATCTCAGGACCCTTTTATGGTTGTTTTTATCAATTTCTACGAACGTTTCGACAAGTTGGGGCAATATGGCAAATCCACCGATTTAAGATTAATTATGAACTGTTTATAGGTGCATTTCAGCTGTGTATATATAGTGATTGTGAAGCTTAGGACATAAGGAACAACTTTCGTGAAGGAACCACGGTCTTTCGAGCGTTCATTGGAAAGGTATGTTAAGGCTATTCCCTACTTACGACATGTTTCCTTAA
This sequence comes from Solanum tuberosum, assembly GCF_000226075.1. NCBI lineage: Eukaryota > Viridiplantae > Streptophyta > Magnoliopsida > Solanales > Solanaceae > Solanum > Solanum tuberosum. Next base: position 2,297,614 of record NW_006238943.1, on the reverse strand, counting down.
AGATTAGGAGCAATGTAATTGAGTTCTTATCCTTGTTATACTTATAGTCATTATTGTTGATTGTTGGCTGCTCGAGTTGATATAATCCTCCCTTGTCGGGATTCTTATTCAGTTAGTAGCGTCCCTATGCTGGACACGACTTAGAGGCTATTTGTATAGGTTGCTTATAACTAAATTGCTTGCTTTTAACGATTTGATTGTTATTGTTGCCCTTGGGCTATTGTGGTTAGCTGTAGGAATATGATCTATGCCTATAAGGGCTATGTTCTGCCTATAGGGCTATATGGATGCCTAAAAGGGCTATGAGTTTCCTACGGGGTTATATTGATGCCTAGAAGGGCTATGAGTTGCCTACAGGGCTATATTGACGCCTAAGAGGGCTATGTGCTTCCTACAGTGTCATGTTGTTGCCTAAGAGGGCTATGAGTTATCTATACGCTATGTTGATGCCTAAGAGAGCTATGTGCTGCCTATGGGGATATATTAATGCCTAAGAGGGCTATGTGACTGCCTACGGGGATAGGGGACTACCTATAAGGGTATATAGGTTTATTGACACCTTCCGAGCTTATGAGGGCCTGAGTAGGTGGTCTTGTGTGCTATTTGTACATGCCGAGCTTATGAGGGCTTGGTTAGGCTGTTGTTTTATTATTTTTGATAAGTTTAGATTTAGGAGCAGGTCAGTACACTTATCTTATCCTTGATTTATTTATCAGATTATTCCAATATATCATGATACCTCCTCATAGTCTATTGTCTTTCATACTCTGTACATTATTTCGTACTGACGCCCCATTGCCTGGGGGCGCTGCATTCATGGATGCAAGTCCTGACAAACGACCGAGTAGACCTCCTCAGCAGCAGGATTGACTTTTACCCGGTTGGCTAGCCCCTTTCCTCCGTAGCTGCCAGAGTTGGGAGGTTTGTTACCTTTTGTTGTATATATCTTTATGGCCGTAGGTTGGGGTCCTGTCCCGCTAATCTTTACTACTCTTAGAGGCTTGCTAGTATGTGGGGTGTATAGCTACGTTATGGTCATACTGGCATATGTTGTTGGTTTGCTGAAGCTTGTGAGTTGTTTGATGTATTGTATTGATATATACCTGCTTTTAGTTTTGGTATAGATATCATGGTGGCCTTGACGGCCCAATCAGAACTTCTGTGCTAGTTGGCTATTTATTTATATGATCTCGTGGGAGTAGCTGTTTCTTTTATAAATCAGTTGACAGGGGGCTTGTCGGCCGAGGGCTTAGTTTTAAGCCGAGATATACTTGTTTGTTTTCTTGATTGCGTGTGGCTGCCATGCGCTAATGGTTCAGCAGGGTCGGCTCGGTCCTGAGTTTTGGCATTATGAGCCAGTTGCGCCCCTCGAGTTTGGGGTGTGACAATGTATTACTTCTTTGTTTATTAAATTATTCATCAAACGAGGTGTGTAATTACTATAATTACGCATTCATTCTTGATATTACGTTGATCTATATCTTACTCAAATATCCTTAATTTCCCCTTATTTGCATCAAATTTACCACTTTACTATTAAATTTGGCATAGTTTTACATTCTTCTAGAGTCCTAGCTATCGTTGCCCAACAAGAAAAAACAAGCAAATTCAAGCTAAGTGTAGTCTTACGAAAAGTAGAAGTAGAAACTCAAAGAGAAAACTTACATTATATAGATGAAAGAAAGGACACTATTTTGGATACATATGCCATAAAAGGTAAGTAATGTATATATTGGGGTTAAAGCTGAATTTAAGGATGTTAAAATGAGTTGAGGTAATAAATGGACAGATCATTAACCCATTTAAATACTATCTGGGCTAAAGAGGGTTGGACTGAAATGAGCTAAAAAATCGGATCATAACCTAACCCACCTAATTCAATCTGAGTTTTAGATTCAAAATTTGTTTTCTTATAATTTGTTTTAGTAAAAATATTTTTTTATAAATTCTCATGAGTCAATTTAGGCAGCATATCAACCGTGACTTAAAATGGGGTGAACTGAACGGGTCAAAATGAGCCCAATCAATAAAATAAGCGGATTATTAACTCATCCAAACATAAACAGGTTAGACGGATTATAATTTTATGGACTGATTTTAACACCGTGTCAATTTGGCATATGACTTCTGTGATGACAATATAATATTAGATGCCACTAGTCTACCCCAAAACACGTATTCTTCAAGATAAGACTTTATCCTATAAACCAAACCATAGTTCATTTGACTGTTTACTTTTCCAACTTTTAAATACCTGTTTTTGTTTTTTACTAATATTTTTTTCTACCAGAAACAAATGGTCATACAAATTGTTTCAATACTTGGTAAGCCCACGGAATTAATACTATGTCCCCACTCATTATTGATTTCCCAAACTATAAATATCCCATTCTTTTTCCTTCATTCCCATATCCTTAATTTGTTGAGTTTTAAAGAGTACTATACATCCAAAAACTTATAATTTCCAAAGTTTTCTTTGTTGATTTCAAGTTCAACCCTTTTCTCAATTACTTATATTCTACTTACATCTTAAACTTATGTGTATGGTATCATCAGTTTCTGTTACCACAGCTGAAAAAGAGTCTTTTTTCTCGAGATTACGGAATATGTTTCATTTCAGAAGGAATGAAGATGAGAAGACAATGACAACAACAAACACAAGAGCTACTACTACTAACTGTATTCCTGTGAGTGACAATAGTGGTAGTAGTAACAAGGGAGAGTTAGAGAGGGTATTTACATACTTTGATGAGAATGGAGATGGAAAGGTGTCACCTGCAGAGTTAAGGAAGTGCGTAAAGGCGGTAGGAGGTGAGCTGACCGTAGAGGAGGCGGAGATGGCAGTGAGGCTATCGGATTCTGATGGAGATGGGTTATTGGGCATTGAGGATTTTACGAAGCTGATGGAAGGAATGGAGGAAGAGAGGAATAAAGAGAGTGAGTTGATTGGAGGATTTGGAATGTATGAAATGGAAGGATACATTACTCCTAAGAGCTTGAAGAACATGTTGAGTCGACTAGGTGAGTCAACATCCATTGATAACTGCAAAGCTATGATTCGAAGGTTTGATCTCAATGGAGATGGAGTCCTCAGCTTTGATGAGTTCAAAGTTATGATGACAACTTAGAAGAGATAGGTGTGTACATAATATAATATGATTCTGATTGTTTCCCTATTGAGATTATTTTTTTCCATTCTATAGATTCATAATTGTAAAACCAAAGTATTTGATTTCACTTTGTGGTTCAAGTAATTCAATCTCAGCTACTCAACTGTGCTAGATAAGTTCTGCAACGACAACAACAAATCTAGTGTAATCCTGCAAGTAGCATCTAGGGAGGGTAGTGTGTACTTCGACCTTACCCCTACCTTTGTGTCGCTTTTTCATTAACTGACTGCAACAAAAGTAAGAGATATATGTCTTTTCAGAATCCCCTTCAAAATTTGATTGCATTTTTTCACAACTTATTCACAATCATAATATGGCTTGTAATACATCACACCATTTGCGTAAGGAGAATTTTATATTGACAATACATTAAGGCAGCAACAATGCAACTGAGAGAAGTTGATTTTTTTAGAGATGTTTTATAGTTGACAGTTAAACAGGCAATTAACTGTCAGTCAAACTATCAATTTCCAAGCAACGAGTTCAGCTCTAGTACTGACCTTCGTATGTCATGTAGATCCTCCTCTACCTTGTCAGAGAAAGAGCACGATTGGCACGATAATGCATTCAGCAACTGAGTTTTTCTGCTTGAAGCAAGAGCCTTTTCTCTTTGCAAATCTTCTATTTTACTCATCTCCAACTGCAGTTCTTCGTCCAAAATCTTTAACTCCTCCTCCTTCAACGCTGCTGCAAACATACTCTCGTGGTACTCAAGAATCATGTTCTCAAACTCTTGCTTCCCGTTCTCTTTCATTTCAAAGATCATCTCCTTCTCCCCGATGACCCTTTGAAGCTTGTTGCCCATTTCCTTTACAGACTGCGAAATATTCTCTATCTCCTTTTCAGTGGCCTCAATATCTTTCTCTGAATTCAGCCTTTTTTCGTTCAAGTCTTCGATTTCCTTCTTCTTTATCCCCAAATTTTCCCTAATCTGCTTCATTTGATTCTGTAGCTTTGTTTTTTCTTCCTCCGACTTGAGTAATTCAGTAGCTTTACCACTCATCTGCCAACTCCTTTCTGGCAATTGGATATCGGGTTTCTCAATGTTATCTATGGCAAAGAGAACTCTGTCACTTTCCAGCCTTTGATTCTCGTCTTCCAATTTTGATTTTGATTCTGCTAGGATGTTTCTTAATTCTGATTCTGACTGTTTAGCCTGCATCTGTGCTTCCAGGAGTTCAACCTTAGATGCTTGAAGATGAGCCAATTTTGCTTTCTTTTGGTTGAGACAAGTAGATGAAGCATTCAATCTTGCTCTTGTTTGAGCTTCCCGTTGTTCGAAGTAACCAACTGATGAAGAAAAGCTTGATAGTGAGTATCTTAGTGCTGATAGCTTATTATCAAGCAAAACTTTCTTTCCAAGCATTTGTGAAGACTGAAGCTTGAAGGATGTGTATCCCTGTTTTTTCACTTCAATGCTCTTTTCGAGTCCTTCAATTTCTTCTGCAAGCTCATCAACCTCGACAATTGCCCTCTCTAATGAACCAAACATACTTATGGTGTTGGCAGATTTTAGAAGCTTTTCCTGCGCTTCTTCAAGCTTCATTCTCAACAAACTTAGGTCCTCTGATACAGGATTATGTAAAACATCTGATGACTTATCTTCCATTTCAACATCCTGCTTCAGATCTTCAGGAAGTTCATATAGTACAGCTTCTGCAGTTGATTCAGGATAAATGGTTTCCACCATCATGTAATCGCTTTTGCCCAATATTTCAGAAGTATGTTCTTCACCTGGTTCTGATGTTTTGTAGCTAGGTAGTTCATCTGAGTCAGCAGCAATATTGCTTCTCTGTAAAGTTACTGTCTCCCCTGACGAAACAATGTCATCTAAATCATGATTCTGTAAAGCATGTTCAAAAAACTGTTGGCTGTCATCTTCAATATTTTCTTGTTGGGGATTCTGACCTCTATCAGTCCCATTGTTCTTTTCTGCTACTGCTTGCTCGTACAGTTCTATCAGTTTGTTATTGTCCTCAATTAGGACTTTGAGCTTCATCCTCAATTCATCATTTTCCTTAGACAAGGAAATTGCAGTTTCATGAGCTTCTGCTTCTCTTTGGCTGGCTGCTGCTATAGCATCAACAATAGTTGTTAGCTCCGTCTGATCACTGACAGCAATAGTAGGCGCCTGATCATTTGCAACCAAAGACGGCTCAATTTGACCCTTCTTCGATTCTTCCATCAGAACTGCTTTAGATGATCTCTCAAATTCTAGCTCTTTTTCCAAGTCATTTAATTGCCTGTATGGACAGTGCAAAGAGATTCAAGATCCAAATTAATTCCTAAATACTTGAACAATATTGTTGGACCCAGAAGAAACCAGATTAAGTGTAACAGGTTTAATCCTAAGCTTGGATGTCGAGCAGATAGGAGATTTGAATTCTCAATATCAATAGGTTTATGAAAGCAGCTTATGTATTTTGAAGGGGGTCCACCAACTACGACCGTGAGATACTAAAGCAGGTAGAACAAAGAGATGACAGAGGAAGATAAGAAACACTAACCTTTCCAATTTGTCTTTCTCATCAACACAAAAAACAAGTTGTCTATGGAGTGCATCCAGCTCTGATTGGTTTTGAATTGCCTGAAAGATAAAAAATGTCTTGTTAGCAGTTATATGGTGAATAACCTATGAAATAACCACTAAACTCGTTTGTACTATTTTAAGCTCGTTGTCAGGTGAAAAGATATATTACCTGAACTCGGAGGAACTCATTTTCCTCATTTATTGGTGTACGCCAAGGTGAAGCCTAGGTGTGGCAGAAATTATAAAGAAAAGCAAATATTTCAGTATGGTTGAAAAAAAGCTGAATGATCTCCAACATCAGATCCAAAACTTTGATTCACTTGCAAGTAGAAACATGAAGACATAAATTCAAAAATAAGATTAAAAAGATAACCCCACTTTTCTCAAATTTGATGCATTTTCGAACAAAAAAAATACAAATCACAGTTTCAATTAGATAGACCAGTGTAATTGAGCAGATGTAAATGTTACAATAACTACTCTAAGATTGTCAAACCTGAGATGACGTTAGTAGATTCAGGTCATTCTCAATATGCATACCAAGCTCTGAACTTCCCTTCTACAACACAAATAGACAATAAACTACAGTTAAACAAATGACAAGCTCCTTCTGGAACAATAAAAATGAGTTCCTGCATTAAAATCCTAATGGAGTTTTTAGGACAACCTGAACCGGTGCAGGATCTGATTCATGCATAAGTTTCCAATCAAGTGCTTCTAGAAGCTGCATATCAAAGAGACCCATTAGGCAAAACATTGCTAACAACTTTCGTATTTGACAGAGATCCCAGACATGCTGATCAAGAAGAAAAGAAATTGCTAAGGACTTTGAAATGCATTCTTTGAAGCAGAATCAAGAAGTAAAAGATAGAAATTTTACTTTACTGACCAGAGTTATTGATTAAACAACACTCTGCAGTGTGCTTTTTTCGGAAATAATTGTATCATGTATGACTAAGGGATCAGTTATGATAACACAAAAAGAGAATAAAAAGACTCGGGAAATCATGCCTATTCTCAGATTTGCAAAAGCAGATTGCTTGATTGAATTCTCTAGAGAGTAAAAAGAAAAATCAAGACAACAAGGAAGAGGAAGAAGTCAACTCTAACCTTATTTTGTAGCATCATGATCTGTTCATTCATTCTTTCTCGCTCACCTTCCTCATAAAATGACTTCAATCTACATTACCAACAAATAAGAATTATCAAACTAGTGAAGTAGCAAGACATCGACCTGCCTAATATAACTAGAAACATTTTGCTTCTCATTGACTAGTATGATCAAAACTAGAATTTATCTCCAAGATTCAGACAAAGAAAGGAAAATGTGCACTCTACGATAACTAAAAGATAACTCAAATAACATGCCTTCTGATCTCTTCTTTTAGCCGTAGATTCTCCATAGCAAATCTTGTAACTTCTTGGTTACGATCAACCTGATTCCGTAGGACCTCTATCTCCTTCAACTGCTCTTCTTTCTCCTTAAGCAAATGAATCTCAGCAGATATCTTTCCTGAAGCAACTGATTCGAGCCTTTTTATAGCAGCTTCTCGAAACCTTAATCTCATCTTTAAACCTTGTATCTCATCTTCCCTTTGTTTGGTCTGGATTAGACACAACATTGCAAATTGGTTTATATGTAAAATTCAGATCATGTAGTGTCTACTTTTGAAGGTCTACATCCTAATCAATTTAGCACAGAGAGTAACATTGACATCGGAAGATCCTCACAGCTTGATTGGGTGCAAGAAAGGAAATCCAGAAAACCAATTTCACTTGGAACATCCCTAAACACTGGGGTAGGACAGATTTGTTGATCAACTCCTATTTGTGTTTATGGTTTCCAGAGTTCTGAGTTATGTTTACTGGAACCCTATGGCCTAATTGCAAGACTTACCGGGCAGGACAGATTTGTCGATCAACTCCTATTAGTGTTTATGGTTTGCAGAATTCTAGATTAAGTTTACTGGAACCCTCTGGCCTCATTCGTAAAACTTACTACCTATGCATATATAAAAATGCCAAGTCGAGTAACTGAAGTGAAAACTTCCATAAAACATACCAGTTGCATTGCTGCCTGATTTTCAGTAGTTAATGCTTGTAATGCAATGTCTTTATCCTTTTCCCTCCTAAAAGCCCCAACAAGGGCAACTTCGTAGTCTTTCTTCTGAAATTACAAGAAACTTTACTATCAGATCCAATCATGGAGCAGATGTTTCTCCTCATAGCCAACTTAAGATAAACCTACCTTTGACACCCGTTTATCTGCTGTAAGTGGACTAGAAAATCCATGAAGCCCTTCCCATTTAACAGATGTAGGCGATCCTGGAAAAGCAACTGTCCAAGCATCATTTTCATGGTTTTCAACTCCTCCATCAGCCACACTCCGAAGACGAGCTACTTCTTTCTGAGAGGTAAAGAAAAGTAATTAGGCGCATCTAACATTTAGAATTACAGATATTAAGAGCACAGGTAACAGAAAACACTTTTCCAAATTTTCCCCAGCTTAAGAAACTAAAATCTGAATTTTGAAGCAGGGAATGGGAGCAATAAATGTGAACTTATTTTAAATTCTAAGGTACATGTTGGATCACGCGCGGAAATTTACAAGGTTGTTCAAGGGTTCTGCCTATGTGATGTAAATCTCATTGTATCACTAAAACCCTTCACAGTGGCATAAACAACTAGCATGTCACACATGAGCACATTTCAAAGGATGTGTTTTTTGTCACTTGCCCTGTTTGTCATTTGTCCATCAAACTTCTCTCTGGATTTGTACAAAAATACAGAGGTCTAAAATTCTTTTGCTAATATGTTCTCTTTCTTTTTGCAGGGTTTTTTTCCGTCATTCCTGGCCGATGTGGAGTGTAATCCGGGGAGGGTAGAATGTACGCAGACCTTACCCCTATCTTTGTGGGTTAGAGAGTTCGTTTCCGATAAACCTCGGTTCAACAGACAAGAAAAGAATTTGAAGCATAGTAGCAGGAAAATATGACAGCAAAATAGGAAGATACAAAGAAAATGAAGCAACAGAAAATAATACACAGAGAAGATAGGGATGGATCTCAAGCAAAAGAATACCTTCAGATTTTGAATCTGTATCCTCATTGCAAGAACGTCTCCAGAAGCATCTTCATTTACAAAAGCCTGGGAAAGTAAATGATCATCAGGGCATAAGGAAAACTGTTCAACCTTTTCTTAGAATATAGGAAAGTAAGAACTGAAAGCACATATCTTTATAAATATTGTACAAAAATAAGATTTTCGAAAACTTCTATGCACAGAGAAATGAGAAAATAAACGCATAATTTACACATCAGATAAAGTCGCATATCCAGATTTATTGCTAATAGTTGCCTGATTATTTAAATACCCAATTGAAAAGGTGATACTCTCTTAGTTGATTTCACAGAAAAAAGACTTTGAAAGCAGGTTGAGGTTAGTAGATGATCATGTGATTTGCTAGTTGAACGACCATAAGAAAGCCACTAGTGTCCAAGAGTAGCATACATGATTTTTGATGAATTTGGCACGTTGAGCAAACTTCAATGTGCTTAGAGTCTCCAATGAACAACTGCAAGAGTCCAATCAAGTGTTATACAATACAGAATCACTTGCTTCAAAATGACACTTGTAAGGGATTCGATCTTAAGGCCATTAATTGAAATCCTAGTGGTGACAAGTAAAAATTGCATACCAGCTGGAAGGACTAATATTTGCAATTATACATGTTTTTGCATTCCCTCCCAACGAATCCTGTAAAAAGGAAGAAATATAATGTCAAATCCAAAGACCATCTTCATAATGCTGTTATTAATAATCAGTGCAGAGCAACAGGTCAAAACCAGAAAATTAAATATCTGAGTGCATAGCAGTAAGAAGACTATATTAGAGCTCCTCATTACAAAACACATTCAAAATTTGACTATAAATAGTGCTTTTCACAAGAGATTCTGGATGCCTTCAGATTAACTCACAGAGAAAACAATTGATTCTCCTTTGAAAGCAAAGATACACCTATATTCACCTGGAGTAGAAATGTGAGCTTTGAATCTCTGTAGGGAACATGGTGTGACTTCCCATTAGATATGCTAACCAGGTTCATGATCACTAATCTGCACATAAAGAATCAGATGAATATCACTAGAAAGACAAGACTAGAACAGAAGAACTATAAAGGAATAAGGATGAGACATAATAACTACCCCAATGTTGAAAGAGATTTGTTGATGTTAGTAGCTTCCTTCAAACGTTCACCTTCAGCTCCTGAGCTTTTCTGCCTGTGATTTCACAATTGCAGTTAAAAGAAAAATTCAGTATAAGATATCTTCTCATATTCGCATAATTATTCTCCTTTACCTTTCAGATCCTGCCAAATCAACAAGGTTAAAACGAGCAAATCTGTGGTGAGTTACTCCTTGAGATTCCCACTGCAAACAGGTTATGTGTAAATTTATGTGCCAGTGTGGAGGGGATAAGGTACGAAAAGACTAAATCTGATGGCTGAAGTTAAGATATAGAACTTACTTTGCTCTCTATCACACATGTAAATACACTGTGTGAACGGCTACTAGCACGATTCATGTTGGTGGCAGCTACCTTTCTGTTTGCAGCACCCTGTTATGCCAAGAACATTATGATCATCATAACCATAAGTAACAAGAAATTTGTACATTTAATTTTGTGAGCAATTATTTTAACTTTGCTCTCATTTTCTTTATGATCTTGCATTTAAAATTAATAATTGTCGGGTTAGTACAAGGTTGTGGCATATTAATGGTGGTATCAAAAGACAATCTGGTAAACACTGCAATAACTTGGGTCAAGTTTGGCTACATTTATATGCAGTTCTGGTTACAAGGTAGTTAGTGTTGAATGCTTCGATCCAAAAATTACAAGGCTCCAAACTAGAGCGCTCTGTATGCACTATTTTTACCTTATCATATTTATTTAACCATCGATAAATTAAAGGAAAAGATAAGGAAGAAAGAAGAAGAAAATGCTGCACAATTTGAGTTGTAGCATTCAAGTATATCCCTCATACCCGATTAGCTCTATTATCAGTGTCCTAGACGGACTTCCAAAGGAATAAGTAAACTAACCTTAAGTCATAGTAAGAGATTAAGAAAACAAGGTCAAAACCAGATATGATCTTTTTCATAGAATCCCAGGGAACAATAAGAACCTCTCATCACTATTTGGTTTGGAAATCCACCAAAAAGATGGGTTGGATCTGGAACAATGATCTTGAGGACACCCCTTTAACATTTTCATCTCCAGCAATTCCACTTGCTAGTATAACAAACAAAAGATACAGCCTGCCAACTCTCTCTCTCTTCATGTCAAATATGTGCATGCTTAGGAAACATAATGATTAGTGGAAGTAACAACATGAACTTTATTAAAACTGACTATTAATTATAGGTATTCTTTATCAGTTCTGAGGAACACATATTTAGATCTCCAAATCTTCAGCAAATGTCATTCTTAGCATGTGCATATGGACTTGTATAATCACCTCAAGAACTATCAACAGCTTCTTTTCCTCAGTCTTTACTCTTAAGTGGAGTTAACACTAGAGAGTTTCACAAGCAATAATGATAATTGATTCTCAAGGGTGAGAATATACCTGAAGAAGTTGTTGCATCACATCTCGAGCACTCGTAACTTCTACTTCTTTGAGATCTTCTACATGAATCCCCTTTTTAGTATCTTCTCTTATCTGTAAGAGTACAAGCAAAATCTTCAGTTGTCTTCTTCCATTTGAGTTATGCACTTTGCAAATATTCATTTTAGATAAAGCAATTTGCACACATTTTCTTTAGTTCAATCAATATGTTGGCTGCATTTGGAAATGACAAATATAAATATTATACTAGTTGGATGTTGCAAGTCAGAACACATTCCTTAAGCACACATTAGTCCCTCATTTGACCTGATGCATCACTGTGGAGTACCTAGTTGGACCTTACCGGAACAGGATAGTGAGCAATTTGGACTGATCCTTGTGCTCACTAATTCCAAGGTCCTCAACAAAAGATAGGACACTAATTCACCTTGTTAAAAATGATGCACAATATCGGGAAGAAGTATGATGAACAATAGAACACAATATATAACTCCCAGAGGCAGAAACAAAATCCATGTTTATTTGGACAAGACTTCAATTCATTAACAAATTAGACAAAATGTTAGCATTCACCTGCAAGTTTACCGAGGAAGGATCCAAAAGGTCGAGAATCTGTTCGTTATATATTTCCAAGAAAGAGCATCTACAAGTGAACTTTATATTTTCCTCCCTGCGTGCCTCTCTTTCCTGTGACCAAAATAAAGAAATCATCAAACTTGAAATTGAAACATAAGCTCAGCCTTAAAAGTTAAAGTTTGATCACTCTTTTATTCCAATAAAGAAAATATTACATTAAAATTGAAGGCAAGAAGTAATCTAAAGTACATCTATATTATACAAACCAACATCTATTATAGGGACTTCATTACAAAAACAAAAAAAAAAGGAAGAGAAAACAAAGAAACAAACATCTAGAAGTTGGATTTATATTTGTTTTACACATACCCATATCTAATACTTATACCCAACACTGTGACATTGAAGTGGATCAATAACAAAATTAAATATTTTCCATATGAAAATAACATAGGCAATAATTTGATTCATTCAGATAAGATCAAGGTTTCCTTTCAATATTATATCAAAACAAACCTGCTTATTCAAACTAAGTCATCTGTGGTTCTGGTCCACAATGTGAGGTAGTATATTAAATTTTGATAAAATAAAAAATAATAATCATTATTACAAATGCAATATCCGTACCTTTTGCATTCTTGAAAACAAGTACTCAAACACCCTAGGTGTCATCCCACAATTTACACTATGTCTTCGGGTGCCTCCTTCAATATCTCCAAGCATGGTGTGTGTTTTTCCACTTCCAGTCTACAAAGAGAGACATAGAATTTCTAAATATAAAACCAGTATAAAGTTCAAATCTTTTTAACATTTCCGACATGAAAATTGGACAGTACTGCTGAAAGCAGATATCTGAGATCTTAAGCCATGTAACTGAGCAACATACTTGGCCATAGGCAAACACACAACTATTGTAGCCTTCCATGCAATTTTCCACCATTGGTACTCCAGCAGCTTTAAAGAGCATCTCCTGTTAATATAATGAAATGAAAACAGACCACACCAAAGATACATGAAAAATGAAAGACAATAGCCGAGAAAAGCAAACCTGAGTGACACTCTCATCAGCAACCATATCAAATGTAAAACGTGATTCTGGGTGCCCTATCCAAGTCATTGTCTGAGAGCTTTCTTGTCTTACACATTTACCATGTCCTTGTAAAGATATCTCAGAGTTACTCAAGGGGCGTATTCTTATAATAACCTGCATAAAATCAGTCAAACAGAAGAAACCAACTTCATGAGTAATTTAAGTTCTATGATTCAGCAAGATAAAACAAAAAACTACCATATACTCTACCAGTGAGATGGTTAGCAACTCACTGAACAAAATTTTCAATTTATTTGGTTTTGTCAAACACCAATACAGTAAACTTTTATTGGACTGTGAATTTCTGGACCATATCTGAGAACATTTTACTTTCTAAACATCCGGTTCATATAACTTTGAATATACATACTTTGAATTCATAATATCAATGAAATGAGAGGTCCTAAATCAAACCCAAGCTTAGACAACTTAGAAAGCCTCCAAATTTCTGAAACAGCAATTAAGCCTCAATTCCGAAACAAAATTTAGAAAAAAAAGAATTGTACCTTACCAGAAATGTTCACTTAATATCTTAATCAATAGAACATAAATAGTTAGATGCTCACTCATTCAACATGTATATATAGTATAAGTTGAATCCTTTTTCTGGCTATTCCTGCTTACACTTAAGTATTTTGAACTCCTTAGTGAAAATCCTAGCGCTGCTAGTGTTAAAAGAGTCCAAATTTCTTACTACACAGATTCTAAAACTGATCATTTTTTGAAATGAGGTTTAAAAAATACAGAGAAAAAAACGAGTGATTACCTGAACATTGTGATCCTTCCAAAATGAAGGATCTTCACGGAACTCAAAACTCCGGTTAGATTCCACCACATCCTTGTTCTCAGAGAACTCAACCCTGTTATCCTTAGCAGCTGATTTGAACAGTCTGAGATTAGGCGTGCTCTTCACCGACGACATCGTCACCGACGCGGTATCCATCGGAGTTGCTGCAGATTGATCCAGTGACCCGAATCTGGACTTAACAACACTCGGAGGCTCGGAAAATAACGGCATTTTCTGACAATTAGGTTTTCAGATTCAGTGAACTGAGGAGATTTTTGGGCAAAACAAAAATGGAGATTTCAATTAGCTGTTGGACGAAGAAGGAAGAGATATGGAGAGTTCGAGTGGTGGGGTGGGTGGGGGTAGGGGGTGAATTTCAAATGCAGAGAAGAAGAAGGAAGAGACCGTTTGAGAAGAATTTGAAAATTTTGAATGGTTATATGGAGCCAATTTTAAGGGAAATAGTATATTTTTAATGTTACTATTTAAGTTTATAGTCACAATGTATGAAATTTTGCTAATTTAGCCACTTTTAAATCGACTTCTAGTTCGATGAATATACAAACTAGCAAGATGTTATTTTTTGTTATTCTATCTATTTGAATGTCAAATTTAAAGAAGATTTTGCACTATTCAAAGATTTTCAGTCTGTTTAATAGAAAGATCGATTCTTGATCTTCGAGCATTTTGGTGTGTAGGCTCTTGGGTACGAAAGAAGGATATTTCGAGCCGGGGAGTGAGGAAAGCAGAAGTGGGACAGGAATCTTCTTCAATCTCCGAGTTCGAAGGGTAGATCTCTTACTTCGTCTTTCCCTTAATAAGCTTATGTCTGTCAACAGGAGCCCAACCCCTGGTTCAATCGATAGATAGGCAATCTCTTTTAGTTGTTGGATGCGCAAATCAACCCCAACTCTGAGGAAAGAAAAGAAGCTCGACCATGAAAAGGCAAGTCGGGTACCTTTCAGTAAGTTAGATTGTTAAGACACTTCCAAAAGAAAAGAGAGAATTTATTTTAAATGAATATTTTTCATGCTTTAACAACTAAACTTCACTTGTACGAACTTTTAACATAAATGTTTGAAGTATGTATATTTGAAATTTGTCTTTAGTACTCAAATTTAAGAACTTTAACTTCTATTTGTGTCACCAAAAATATCTGACACGCTATGTTTGAAGTTCAAATATTGAAAGTGTGAAATTACACCTAAAATTCAGTCTTTTATTCTAAACTTCCATCATTTTTACATGAACTTAAAATGCATATGCCATAATTTCCCTCAATATCCTTGTTATTTCACTCTATAATATTGTTCATCTTCTAGTTTTTTTCATTAGAAAATTTGAGTTTTTAATCCACAATTACTCTAGGAATGTAGACTATGACTTTGCATACATGAACAAAACTTCACACACATAAATAAAATAAAAAGGATCCCTTAATTTAAATCACTTCATATAGAGCAAAATGCACACATTACAACAAAAACAAAAACAAACCAACAAAAAGAAAGAAGAATTACATTTTAATGAAAATAACAAATTTTTCTTCTTCTTTTTTTAAATTCTAAGAAGAATTGTCTTGAATGAACTTCTTGATTATGAGCATCAACTTCTTGGAAGATTCTGAATTAGGATCAATAGTGAAAAAACCATGTTGTTGTCCTTCAAATTCCACATATTCAATATTTTTTCCATAATTCTTCAATTTATTTGCATAATCTTTGGCTCTATCTTTAAGAAGATCACATCCTCCAACAAGCACAAGAATTGGGTCAAGATCAATATTTTCCAAATTTGGGCTCTTAGGCCCAAATGGGTTCACAAGTGGATGGTCAGTTGTTGATCCAATTGGTATTGATAGCCTCCAAAACCTGTAATTGACAAAAATAGCACACAAATTAAGAAAATAGCCCTTTACATGTAATTTATTTTAGGGCGATTTATAATTCACGAGTTCAAATCGTGGAAGAATCCAATAGTATTTGGATTAGGATAGATTGTCTACATCACACCAAGGGTTGCGGCCCTTTCCCTAATCTTGCTAATACATGATGCTTTGTGCACCGAACTTCCCTTGGAAAAATAGGTTCAAGTTCATTTCATGTTCGGTGTTTTAACTTTTGTTCTCGTATGAGGAAACAAATTTTGAAAAAATAGCCTCAATGTGTACCTAGAAGAAGGAAAAACCATGAACAATTTATATATAACGAATATGTCAGAACTTGATTTTTCCTATCTCGTTAAACTATTCAAAAGTTTTGTCAAATCGTAAGACCTTGCTTAAGTTAAATTATCCACAAGTTTTGATCAAGTACAATATTCATTCTTTTATTTTATTAAATTGTTCACAATTTTTTTCCGAAATGACATAATTTGCATATTTTTTTAATTATTCACAAGTTTGTCATAACTTTAGTACAATCTTTATTCTCCTATCAATTATAATTTTAAACAAATGCAATTGAAGTTATTTGTTTATGAATAAAAATATAATACATAATAAAAACAATGAAAATTTAGAGAACCTGTCAATGAGCTCAATGTTTAAGAAAGCATCTTTAGGCCCCTCAGCTTCAAATTTTGTCCTTATAGTCCCTCCAAAGAAAGGAAGCAAATAAACATAACCCCTAACTCGAACTGGATCCAGCTCAGCTGAGCCGGCTTGAAGCCGAACTGCCAAATTATGCGCGATGTTGCCACCAGCCGAGTCACCCGAAATAAAAACTCGGCTAAAGTCGGCAACATCCGTAAGCCACTTGTCCGGCTCGTCAGACACGGCTTGGTCCTGAAGCCATTTCACAGCCGCGTAACCATCTTCAATAGCGGCTGGGAGCCGGTTCTCAGGAGCAAGCCGATAGTCAGGAGAGATAACCACGGCTTGGAGCTCAGAAGCTAGCTTGAAACAATAGTTCTGACAATTAGGCCACGTACGAGAGCCAATGCAAAAACCACCCCCGTGAATGTAGTAGAAGACGGGGAGCTTAGCCGCGGAGATAGGGGAAGCCGGCTTGTAGAGCCGGAGTTGAAGATTATACATGGCTTGAAATACAACATCTTTCCAAAGAATTGAGCCATCATCATGTATAGGAACTTCAAAACTTGGCTTAGTTAATCTTAGTATAGTTCCATCACTATATACCCTAAGTACACCTCTACATTCTTCAACTTCATATTTATTATCCTCCATATACACAACTTTCAATGTGTGTTATTGTTAGAGTATGATAATGTACCTTAGTGAGTGTGTGTGTGTGTTAAAATAGAGGAAAATGGGAGAAAATTACAAAGGAAAAGTTAATAGAGGGTGGTGTTTTTTGTTTTCTTGTTCCATTTGATGATGATAAGCAAGACAAAAAGAAAAATAAAAACAACTACTATTGCAAAGTTTGTATTTGTTTGTCACATGTGTAATAGGTTTGGAATAGAATAAATGATGATGAAAGAAAAAAAAAAGTCTTTTGGCTAAACAATTACTAATAAAGTTTGTGTGAAGACAAATGCTATTTGACAAAATACATCAAAAAAAATAAATCAAAATGATATATTTGACAAGCTTTTTGGGTTCTCTTGAAATATATGGTTCAAAAGCTTCTCAATTGCCTATTAAGTAGAATTTTTGCATAATAATGCATAGATTGTAATAAGCTCTAACATTTTGGTTTCTGCTTTTGATCCTTGTGATATATAACTCACCATATTTAACCTTCAATTGATTGAAATGTATGTTTTTGATCCCTTCATGTTCAAAATATGTTGTATTTAACTATATCTAAAACTATATTACCGTCAAATATGGAGTAACAATACAAACTTAACACAACACATGAGCAACTAAGATGGAACTATAATAATTATGACAAATTTGTGAGTTTTCACAAGCAAAGAGATAGAAAACGCAAAATTCAATTGACTAAAGGTTTAATGTGCTTAGGCAGATATCGTAGGGACTAAAATCATGATCTACCAATAATCGAGGGATCAAAAGTACTAGTAACCCTTCTTTATCAAGAAAAATATATAAATGTAAAATATTTAACCAAAATGAAATAGCCTCATATGTGAGCTTGTATGTGTGATTTAACCTCAAAACACAAGTCAATACCTAGAGGGGAAAAGAGTACAAGTATATGTCATAGCCTTTTTGAGTATCCAGAACCAGCACATTTCTTGCAGAGTATTAATCCTGCAAAAAAAAAATTAATTTAATGATCATTCGATGCATTCTACTCAAGAAAAAATATTAGTTTGACTACATCATCGTCGAGGTGTCCCAATCTGAACATGCCAGGTTGGTTGACAAACCCAAGGAGAAAGCCGAGGGTGAGTTGGAAACATAGTTCTTGAGGTTCTAGAAAATAATAAACAAGAGCGTGGGTACATACAAACCTGATGGATGGTAAAGGATCATTTAAGTTCTTTCATGTCATTTTATATGATCTAAAACCAAATTCAAGAGTTCATCCAAATCTGTTACACATGCTATAAGTATTCCAAACTAAACGATTACTAAATATTGGTCGCGAAGAAATTGCAGTTGAATAGTACCTGCACCCTTGCAAACTTTGCAGTCTACTAATCCTGTTTCTTTCTTCATCTTACCATCGTTACAAAACACGCACTTTGTTCCACCTACACAGCAAAACAAAGTTAATGACTTGAATCTTCCTCCCCTTAAGGAACAAAAAGGGAAGAACACTAACAGCACAATGAAATCTGTGAGAAGTGCATATGCACATCACTTTACACTTATTTGCTTGTGTAAGACCTTTTCGTTAGTTTCATCTGTGATGTTAAAACTAAAACAGAATTGGCTGCACCGGAAAGATGTCGAAACTTCCCTCTAGCTGCCCCCTTTCTTCAAGAAAAAAGAGGGGTGGTTTTTTTTTATTGGTGATGCATTAAGTAAAAGAAGAAAGAAAACAACAACAACAATCAGAGGTCTTTACTATGATCCGGCTCACTTTCTCCCCCTTTCGTAGAAAATGTGTGTGACCAGAAGCACAGCTTGTGTTGCCAAACTAAACTAAGGCCTTACTGAACTTCTCAAACCACGCCCTTGAGGATTGCTTCAATCCATACAGCATGGTCCAAAGGGAAAATGGAGATTCGGAGCCCACAAGCGAGGGTCAGCAATCCACTTAGTGCACCGGTAAAGTGGTTAATCTCAAACCATTAGGTTTGCAGCTAACCGGAAACTATCATATATGACATCAGTATGCTCTCCAACGATTTCTAACAGAGTCATTAGAATCTTTCTCCTTACAATCCTCCTTTAATACCTTCTAGAAGCTGTTAGCCTAGGGAAGAAATGAAGACTGCAGGAAGTATTAGACTTTGCATTTTTTATTTATAGTTTTGACCTATTGTATATTTGACTGCAGGATTGTTGCATTTCTCCTGATGAAGCTCACATAATAACATCCTAAAACAAAATCGATATTCAAAATACATCGTAGATTAAAAAGTTCACACCCCTTCCTGGACATGTCTTTGCCAGGCATGCCTAGCTAATCGAAACATACCCTTCCAATCCATCATGAAGATAAAATATTTACCAATCTGCTTGTTTGGAGTTATATATCAAAATTCCGAAAAATAGTTGCCTGCATAAACGAATAAAGCAGGATCTAACATAGAATATAACATCTTACTAGTTATTGATGCAGCGTCGAAATGGCTACATAGAACAATGCTGTAAGCTTTACCATATCTATAAGTCGTCATTTATCTAGTTTCGACCACGATAACGACCCTTACACGATTTTATGATACCTTTCAAGTACTGAAATAGTTTTTAACTAGTATTGCTTATGAATTGAGATTTCTTACAACTTGGAATCCATAAAAAATTCTTAATTCAACAGTTGGACTTAACTTACACAGATAGTTTTCTCTTAGCTCAATTACATCAATCTACATGAAGAATATATATATACACACACATACATGCACATAAACATACACACATAGCAGTAATTAAAAAATCAAAATATATAAAAAGGCTCACCATTCCCAGCACACCTATCACAAGCAACTGGATCTCCCTGCAGATATAATAACAAAAACACTCAAATTTAACAAAACCTTAAACAGCTTAATAAAGCAATAAAAAAGGGAACTTTATGACACCTAAGATAAAGAAATTGACCCATAAACTGAAAGCAAGAATCTTTGAGAAATGCAATTAAAAAAGGGAACTTTGAGAAACCTATGATAAAATTCAAGAAAAGGTAAGATTTTTTTTGTTCTTTTTTTACCTTGAGGCCAAGAAAGAGGGAGAGAGCAATGGCAGTTAAAACACTGATAGTAGCAAGAAAAGTTTGAGTATCCACAGGGGGTGAATCAAAACCAACAAAGAGCAAACTGGGATGATGATAATGATGATGATTTGTGGGGAAAGGGAAAAAATGGTGAAATTGGGAAAAACATGATGATGATGTTGACAAGACAGGG
This sequence comes from Solanum tuberosum, assembly GCF_000226075.1. Lineage (NCBI taxonomy): Eukaryota > Viridiplantae > Streptophyta > Magnoliopsida > Solanales > Solanaceae > Solanum > Solanum tuberosum. The sequence continues at coordinate 2,277,379 of NW_006238943.1, read as the reverse complement.
AATTCAAGCTTTGTTGGAAAAGAAGGACAGCAAGTAAAAGGGCATAAAGATGAACAAATTGTTGAAGAAGATGAAGAAGGAGAGAGAGAATGGAAGGGATAGAGTGAGGAGTGAGAGATTGTTGTTGCCATTGGAAGTTAATTTGTGGAGCTCAGAGCTCCCTTTATGTTCACTCTCTTACTCTTTTTCTTTCTTCCTTCTTTTTATCATTTTTTTATATGGTTTTGAATCGAATTTATCATGAAAAATCACCCTTTGAAAGTTTAAGTGTTGGCTATTAAAGGGATATCATTCTCAAAATTCAAATTCGATATTTTTGATTAAAAATTTAAAAATAGTTTTCACTAGTAATAGAACTAGAATTTTTACAGAGGAACCATTTAGTAGAGGAATTAAGTATGTTATTTCAGATTAAATTTATCTGGTATTTGATTGAGGATATTGATTAACAGGAAAAAAATTGTACCACAATTTTGATATTATCCATCCCATGTAAATGGTGGGATAAATAATCTTAATGAAATTCAGTATCTATTGTGTAATAGAAATAAAAAATAATATTAAGTTTGTATATATGTATGTGTACACTTTAACTTACTACTCCACCTGATATTGCGTTCAATTTTGTAAATTTTATGGAGTATATATTTGTATCCTTGAATGTCAAGTTTGAGAGAAAATATATCAGATATTGACAAATGAATCTATCAGATATTTAATAGAAAAACATTTTACTAAACTTTTCAACACGAATCCAAATTAGTCAGGTCCCAAAGTGGTGTTCCATACACAATATGAGAATTTTAAAACTTGAGCAAAGTTGTATTTTAACCATCATTTCCTTTCAACTACAGCTCCAGAAACCAGCTTTATTGCTGCACAATTGCCTTATCAATGGGCACATGAAAACAAAAAAAATAAAAATTCAACAGGTACTTGTGACAAACAATTTGTCACTCTTCATTGCTGGTTAATTACAATAGCAAGAAATTACCAAACTTACTTCAGGTTACACAATTTCAGAGGCAAAAACCTCAAAATCTCTACCAGAAAAAATCACATCTATAGAGCCCAAAAATGGCAGAAAACTTAGTACTCTTCTCCTCAGATAAAAGTCAGAACTGAATCAAGCACAATATATCATGTATTCATTCATTTGTTCAAAATTCTTTGCCAATGTATGGCTCACTTACACTTACACTTGAACAGAGAGAGAGAGAGTTATCGATAGGTCATTTATGCATCACTTGAGTTCAAGTACTGAGATATGGATGCTGCATTAGGATCAAACTTCACATCCATATCAGAATACAAGATGCTTCAGTAACAAAAATCATAAGACCCTGTACAGACTCGAATTGGCTTCTAACTTCAGCGACAAATGCAATGGTCAATCGTAGCATTGAACCATCTCACAATCTTCATTTTCAGCAGTGTTAGTTGTAAATTTTAACAGGCTTCTCGTACGTCGGGCGATTCTGCAACATGAAAGAAAATAGTAGGTATTATTAAGAAATGAGGAGGTCCAGTCCCATTTATTTAAAAACTCAGCAGAGTAGAGGACAGGTACAGCTAGAGACCTTCACAGTAACCAAAGTTCATCTCATGGAGAAACAAAGAGACGATACCAGGAGCACATTGAAGTAAAACATTGCAATTTGTACATGCATTCAATCGGAAAATCAACTTTTTATAAGGTTGTTAAGCCTTTTTTGCATTCAATACTAGAACTCTGATCTCTCCAATTCCTTCCAGAGATTCTACTATTGTAGCTAGGTTATGTTCCCAGGTGAAGCGCCGATAGAAGCAGAGATATTCAACAGAAAATCAGATAAATCTTGAAGTAATTAAGAGTTTGCCTTCATCCTCAACAGATGGAAATACTCTGAAGTGCTAGATGAGTAATGACAACTATGGAACATAGGCTGCACAGAAGGAGAACTCCTAGTCTCGTAACCCGCCAAAGACATGATAAAGAAACCTCAAGAGTCCACGAGTCAAATCTCTCTCTGGAACTAACTTTACGTATTAAAGCTGTTAATTTTTTGTTCTTTTACCAATTATAGAGTATGCCCACGAGTTATAACCGAACATTCAGATTACCTGATATGCTGCATGAATCCTTTTAGGGGCATTGTCAGGATGTTCCAAGCCGAGATACTGCTCCCAAGCACCATAAACATCCTTTCGCTGCATGTTAACAAAAAGATCCAAAGATGCATAATTACAGATTCATTTAATGAGAATTTTAGCGGTGGCGGGAGTTGGTGTTTAGTACCTGGAAACGGTTGGACAATATATCTGAGTCCTCAAGGTACTCAGGACGGCCAAGTGAGAGGAATGCAAATTTCCACTGAAAGTTGTAAACAAATGAAAGTAAAAAACCAAGCATCAACTACATACATACTAATCCAAACCATTCCCGATTCCCCCTCCCCCAAACAAACAAACAAAAAAGAAGATAAAGGAAACCAAGTACTAACCAATATATGCGTAAAATGGGAAGCGATTATAGTAAATTGGTTTGAGTATAATAGCCATTCATAGGAAGATAAAGCAATGTCAAGTTGCAAATTACCTTAGCAAACTCTTCATCTGGGACCTGCAATTTCTTCTGTATTCGCACCTTCACTTGAGCTAAAGTCTCACCCTCATAGATAACCAAGAGGAAAGGTTCCCCAAAATTCTGAATTTGCTGTTTCAAATGTCAAGAAGTAAACAACGCTGCATGAGACAAAATTCCTTTTTTCTTGTTCACCTTTTCCCTGTGGGTAAGGATATGGAGGGAGAGAATCTTACCATTTGGTTTTGTGCAGTCTCTTTAGTGAAGTGATACACATGAATCAAACGGTCATTCGGGCCTAGATTTTTCTCTTCTTCAGGAATCTGCAGGGAAGAAGAGAAGATCCAGATTAATAAACTGCAATTTAACAGTGTCAAATAGTGTTTTTGGCCCTAGAAAGGTAATTGAGTTGCCGCTTCATATTTATCGTCAAGGAAGTTATTAAGGAGTAACATGCCAATAATATTCAACACCTGACATTTAGCATTAGCTATTATTGGGCTTCTATGCTATATTGTCCACACTCCACATGTACCCTAGAAGTGTGGGGATGTTAAGTGTCGCACTTTGATTGAAGGAATGGGATGTTGTCTCCTTAAATAGCCTTTGGATAATCCTCAATAAACAGTGACGAATCTAGGATTCGTAGAACATGGGTGCACCACTTAAAAAAAGAAAGAAGAATATGTATTAAGTGGGAATTGATACCTAGACCTCTAGCTCTAGGTGACAACATTCAACCAAGTGCACCATTTAGTTTTCTTGTAGCACTAGTAGTAACAGATAACATTCTACCAATTTTACGAAATATATACATAAAATACCTAGTTTTACAGTGAGACCACAGGTTCGCGTGCCCCATAATTTAGCCTTAAATTTGTCTCGATCAACAAATGTGCTATTTTAAATTATTTTTTTTGGGAGGGGGGGGGGGGGGGGGGGGGGAAACAAGAAGTTTTTGTCTTT
>NW_006238943.1:2206474-2273315 GCF_000226075.1 Solanum tuberosum | reverse complement strand
TTTCTTTACAGCACCAATTTAGATGAAAGTATCAAAAAAAAACTAAGACCTTATTCTCGTCTGCTTTTTCACACCACTATTCTTTAGATTCATGGATCTATATCATAAGACTATCGATGACAGCAGTAGCTTGTAAAGGCCCTACATGATTTCAATCTTTTTTTATGACCAACTTGTAAGTCAAAGTCAGCAGCATCTATATGTGGTAATTAGTTTGAGAGGAGGGGGTGAGGAAGAGAAGGATAAAAGCTTTTGACCACAGGAACACTACCAATATTTGTTCAAGCTTTTGACCATAAGAAAACTACCAATATGTGTTCAAACTTTTGACCACAGGAAAACTCACTACCTTACCCAACATAATGGCCACTGTATAAAGGCACATGCAGATATAGTAGGGACAGAAGTGGAGAATCAGAAAAGGGAGTGTAAGAGAGAGAACCTCTTCGGCCCGCAATGTCCAGTACTGGTCATTTATGTTCTCTATCTTCTCACTTGTTGGAAATATCTGCATGAAAGCAATCATTAAAACAAGAGGTAAATATAATGGAGACAAAGACGATGTCTACAAACAAATATATCAGTTAACTGTTTATATTATTTGTAGACTTCAACAGTTTCTGAGCTTATGTCATAACGACTAGGACTTCTCCAGAGGCAAATATTTCTGGCGACAAAATAAGAAGACCTAGCTAAGAAGTATAAAATGAAGCAAATGTTGAAGGATTGAAATCAATACCTTATAAATTTTGTGGTAGAAGACCTCTAGCAATCGTAATTCTGCATCTGGCTTTGAAAACTCAACCTGTTATGCAGCACAGTAGAGTAGCATCAAGTAAAGCTAACAAAATAGAAGCATCAATAAAGGAGAAGAGTAAGTTTTCAGTTCACAGACAAGTTGAAACTAGGCAATAACAGACCAAGTTTACCATTTTACCTTTGTCTTTAGATCATTAATTACATCACCAACAGTAGATTGTTTTGGTAGTCTGATAGTGTAAGTGACCACCTACAAAGCGAAGGAGGAGAAATTTGAGTAATTATAAAAGAAAAAATTCAGAAGGAAAAAATCGTGCTCTCGGTTAGAGAAAGGTAAAAGAGTAAATCAATGAAAATCAGAGCAGCATGCTTACTTCATCTTTGGTAGCATGATGAAAAGCTACTTTTAAGGTTTTTAAACCTTGCAATTCTGGCAAAGGAATGTCCAGTACTTCATAGTACAAAATATCAGATGTCTGTCAACAAGTAGTTAAAATAGTTAGACTTTCAGGAACTAATGCTCATAATTATTAGTCAATGTTACACTCACCTGATTGTAGTGGACCAGCATATCTCCAAGGGTGTCTACACCTCTGTACTTAATTGGCTGGGGTTTAGGTTGCTGAGAGTAACAATTATGGGGTGTGAGCCTTATTTTAGATGGATCATCCAAGCCAAGTCGCTGAGCTACTCTTTCCACAACTTCATCATATGTATTAATCTTTGACCTTTTCATAACAAGAAAATGTTTGAGAAAGTAATAGTGATAAAACCTTGTGGTAAATCATCTACTCTACCTTTATAATATATAATAAAAAGAAGAAAAAAAGAGTAAGATGACATCATTAGCATATGCAAAGTTTTAGAACATACAGCTCTAAACAGAAATCATCCTCCTTCAACTTTTCTAAGGATCGGAAGTGAACAACCTGTAAGACATGTTATAGTAGATCAGAAAATAATTAACAAAGAAATAGTAAAGCTAAAGACAAATTCCAGTGTCATATTTCATTGGATATGGAACAGAATAAGGACATCACAAAGTTCCTTTTGGAAGTAAGGTCTATTTATGCTTAACCCATCTCATGTACAAATTTCTGTTCGTTATAAACAGAACTCAACTTTGTTACCAGGGAACCACAAGTTAAAACTTTTTTTTAGATAAGTAATAAAAGTGTATTATTGATGTAAACCAGCAAAAGAGAATGTTGGTAAATAGTACATCCAAAAATAGTTTATTTACAGTGAATGCAAGGAACAAAGAATCAGCTATGGCCTCCGGCTTTAAAACAAAACCAAAAAAGATAGAACTTTGGCGATCGAATTGAAACTAACCCATTAAGGAACACTTAAGTTACGTATAACATACTTCAAAATACATAAATATATGTAAGGAAACAGGAACTGCCTATTTTCTCTATTCAAGTAAGGTTTACATTTTTTTATCGTCAAAATTTTGAGATATAGACATGGTGACATCCATGTTTTGCTTCTAGTGGTAAGAAACATCATACAAGCCACCCCCTTTTTCTTTATCATCAAATTTCAGTAAACTACTTTTTTTCTTAAAGGGAAGCACAGTGCACAAAGCATCCCGTGTTAGCAGGGTCAGTGACCAAATCTAAGCAATCATTTTTCGTTGCAACACTAATTAAAATGTTTCATGGAAATTTGAGACTGAGTTACTACAAAGCTTCTAAACAAAAGAAACCACCTCAAACAACGTAACCTTATAAGATATTAAAATTCAGCAGCTATGCCTATCAAAAACTTCTTTAGCAATTTACGGAAAACTCAGCAAGTTTTCTCAAAACATCTCTCTCTCATCTATTAAGTTGATACAAGTAATCTGAGCGACCAGGGCCACTACCAGCAATATCTGTTATCCATTACCAGCAATGTTGAAAACATAACTAACAGGACAAAATGGTAGAGAAAACTAGATGATAAATCTATACACAGATTACCTGGCGATTTTGAACATACTCCAGGAAAGAAGGAACATCTGGATACCGTAACTTCTGGCGACTTTCAGAAGAAAGGGATTTCTGATAGCATACTATATCACCATCCTCAAGCTGCACAGAAATGAGTATCAGACAAATCAATGAAATCTCCTGCCACTACACACTTAATGGTAGTTTAGGTATACCTGGTTCGTTCGGAAAGCAAATTTCTTGTCGATGGGTTCACACAAGACAATCGGTTCAAATTTTATTTCCTGAACAAAATTAAGCAAAAGTCAGATTTAGCACAAATGAACTAGTGAAATGATCAAACATAGTCTCCTTAAAGATAGTTAGAATTGCTCTAGGCATTGTTAGGTCGCCAAATTATGGAAAGCGATTCTGATCCAAAAGCAAACTAGAAACGGTAAAAAGGAATTAAGATCATATGAATTCTATGACATGTCGAGATTGCATAGGATACCATCAGGAAATAAGCTCCTAGACATATGTTTGGCCCACACACAAATTGGAAAATGGAAGGTAAGATTTAAGATTGTAAAGGAACCAATCAGGAACATAAGCTTCTAGAGGAACCAGAAGTTTGACCACATAGTGGTCATTTTGTTTTAAGCTCTTCCTTTGAATTGGAAGTCCTATCACTACAGTCCCTAACAATATCTACCGTCTGAAATTTTGTAACAAAAATTCTAACCAATTTGGTCTTCTTCTGAACTTCAGTTTAAAGCCTTAAGGTTCTGGGTCCGCACATATAACGATATTCTACATTCCTATTGTTGTTTAGCTATAAAGGAATTGAATCTTCTGTTTCTCATGAACTGCAAACGAATCTAAACCAAGGATTTGATCAAAAAACCAAAAAAAGAGTAAAATAACAACTCTTAAAAGCCACCACTTCGACAACTATAAACCAATGACGAGGAAGAGGGGCGAGTCCATAATAAGAGCCTGAAGGAGAAAAGCCAGTTCTGCGAAGAAGAAATGCCAAGACATTTTACCATTTATTTAATCTTGGACCTAGGCACAAGCAAGTGCAAGCATATGTGTTAAAGTCAGAAAATCCAGATACTATTGGCTGATGACCAGCATAACAAGGCTGGAAGGGAAACAGCTGTCAGAGCAACTGCAAGTTCTGGAGTGGCATGGATGCCTATCTAACGCATCTCTAAAACTTCTAATTTCCAAAAAAGTGATGATACTCACTCAATGACCATCAATAATACCCAGAGATGTTCTAGGAACAAACCTCATATAGTTCAATCTCTTGATCAGGGGCATAGCCAGCCATTTCATTTAGTTTGTTCAAGATTTCAGTTGGATTACTCGTTCCCTTCACAAAGAGTCTTCCAGCATACCTTCAGTACAAGAGACAAATCATCAATCAACAAAAATAAATGTTTAATTAAAATGGACATTAAAGAAGATAATTTATATTACCTCAGCTCTTCTTTCTCAGGATCATAAATCTTGAAGAATAGCATAATATCATCTTTAGTCTTGTCAGGTGGAGTGATGTGTCTCAAGTCCTTGTAATTATGCACACGCTATTAAATAATGCTTGATAAAAAGAAAACTTTAAATTAGCATTTCACCGGAAAAACTTGTGAAGAATATTTTACCAGTCCAAGCTCCACTTCCAAGAACAATTTTAGCTCTGCATTTTGAACCTTATTTGACACTTCCCTCAACTGCCCAACCTAAATTTGTGTAGAACTTATCAGGTAATCGAGCAAACACAGAGATCTGTCAGCATGACTTTAGATAGGGGTTTGTGGGATCAGTGATGTCCTGATTTAAGCCACCTTAACACAGATGTCACACCTTTTGAAGTTATATTGTCTTTGCAAATTATAAATAAACATCAGCATCCCATGAAAGACAGCAAGTCTTGGCACAGCAGATAGATTGCTAAGGAGACAGATCCTTTTTTCTTTGTTTTTTGGTTAGAAAAAAGGGTTCAGGTTAAGTTTAAATGGTGAAATGAGGAGTCATATAGATGACCCCAACTTATTTGGTACTGACACATAGTAGTTGTTGATGTATACAGGTAAGTTCAGTATTCACCCTAGATTTGTTGGACTAGGTTATACAACTTTAAGTCTCCACAAACCCTAGATGAGGAGTCTAATGTATGGAACATCCGGTTTAAGTCAATAAACATCATGGTAAAAGGACAGTTTACTGGATCTGTCTAATAATTTAAAGAGAAGTATTTACAGTTTGAGCTTCTTCGAGATGTGTTAATGGCCGATTTGGACGATATGTATGATTCTGGCGCTTTGCCCATAGCCAAAAACGTTGAGATTGCACCGGTACACCAAATTCTTTGGCAACCTCCTCCTGCATGCAGCAACATAATTAGTCAACAGAGGCATTGTAACCACTACATCTAAGCTTGATTCCATGTAAAAAGTTTAAAGGCCTCAATAGTCGAGACAGATTTCAAATAATTTTCTATTTTCATAAGTCAAGACAGATTTCACCTGCTTTAAAGTCTAAGGAAGTGAATCGCAAAAATATAGATCCCTAACCTAATGTTGCATCAATAATGGACACAAAAACACAGAACTAATGTTACTTAAGGGCAGCCATAAGTCAAAAAGCCAAAACAAAGACACAGATGGCTAGGGCTAATCAAAGCATAGGTTTAAGAAAGCTAACTTTTTCTCCACACGTACGCCCACCTCTATAGTAGTGTTTATAAAAGCTCAGTGTTAATTCCTGATAAATCAAGATACACATGACAACACCTAGGAACAAAAATAGAGATACAGCTAAAAAGAATATCATGTTACCTTAAAAATGCTAAAAAGTGTCTGCTTCTGAATGCGAAAACTCCTAACTTTGTCATAATCCACTAAATCAAAATGTATGTCCTTCCCAATCTGCTGTCTGAGGTCTTCATCACGAGAAACCTGAAAAGGTGATGTGTTAGGTACAAAAGTTCTCACCTTAAACACCACCCTTTCATCCCAGTAATCACTGAAAAAGGTGGAATATTTAAAGAAAATACCTTTATAATTGTGTAAAGGTGTGCCTCTGCTTTCTCCTTCTTCTTCTGCTCTTTCTCTTCTTGTTCTCTCTTTAACCTTGCCTATAACATGTTCATTAGTCTAGTCAGCGGCAAACCAATAAACAAATGCAACAACATAAAGTAAAACAACTCATGTGGCAGTCAGCATCTTACCCTGACATGCTCAGCAATGTCCTTCTCATCAACATTACACATTATTTTCTCTTTGTCACTTTCCCGAATATAGACCAGCATGTAAGCATTTGAGTACTTTGTAAATTTGAAGGGAGTATTATTGAATCCAGGATTTGTTTGTGGCAACTGCTATATAAATTAAAAAGAGACGATAAATGAGAAACAACTCAGCAAATCTGCAATCAAAAGAAAAGATGTGAATGAGTAAATCAGGAATCACCTCTTCTTCTCCTCCATACTGCTCTTCTAGAGCTCTTTTCACATCTTCTTTAGTCACACGTTCATCGTCAAATTTATACCTGGAAAAATCAGGTTAATTTGAGTTATGTGGAAGAAAAAGATACATGTTGAAACATAGTATATATTTCAATCCAAAGCACAAAACTTTAGAGTCCCAAAAATCCAGGTACCTAAAAGTACACTATTAGCCAAATATTGAATCATAAAATACTCATCCTAAAAAATTCTGGACTAAAAAGTCAAGAGGCCATTAGTAGATTATGCCATGGCAAACACAGATATTACCTCACAAGGAGTATTTCATGCACCACAACTATAAACAACTTTATTAGGTCCGTTTGAACACAAAGATTACCTCACAAGGAGTATCTCATGCACCACAACTTTAAATAACTTTATAATTACCAATGATTTAAGCATTACAAAGAAATTATTCCAACAGGAATAACTCCTGTGAGGTCAAAGGGATCTCCAACAACTAATCACCGGAGATCAGAAAATTAAGATTAAAAAGTAGTCACTTGTCTGAATTAGAACCAAAATTTGAGCCTTCTCGCTAGAATCATAAATTTAAAGCAGTTTTTGATTTAACTAACACCATTTTTCTATTTCACACATTTCGCTTAGTAGCAATGATTTTAATTTCCTGGTCCATTAGTTCTTTTTTCATCTGTGCCTTTTTTTTCCCACTGAAGTGTGTTTTTATTGCAGTTTGCTCTCAAACAGGTGCCAACCTTGCCGCTTTTGTGTTCTTTTACGAAAACCAATCACTACGAGTAAATACAGGCTCCTCCGAAAAGTTAGCTACAAGTTAGTGCTAGCAGGTGCTGATCTAATAGGTTGGCAACCAGTTTATATGAGTAATCTTAAAATCATATACAACAAAAACAGTTTTGGCTCTATACAGACTAAAGGATGATAAAACTGTAAAAGGTCCCAAGCTAAACTCAATAAAGTAACTGCCTTAATTAAATGCGAATTCTTGTTCGAAGACTGTCTAGTCTTTCGGTCTCTTTATCATTACAACAAATAGAGGTGTCAATACCCATCAGCCCTGGGGATTTCCTGCATTTTTTTAATATTTCTCCTCCAGAGAACAGCTTAGGATGCCTCCAAAGAAGCATTAAGTTGCATCCCCGGGTTTGTAGCACAGTTAGAGCAAGAACTCATAAGTTGCTAAATACAACTGGATGTACTATAATTCAAAGGCCAAAGGTATTATCAGGTGAGGAAACAAAAGAAGAGTAAATGGCTTTCAGGAGGAGGAGGAGGAGAAGACACAAGGCATGAATCCTTCAGCTCTCACGTGGGTCATTTGGAAAGAAAGGACCAGGTGAATGTTTGAAGGTATACATCCTAGCTGTGTACATTTGAGGGATAACCTCTTATTTTTAGTAAATTCTTGGTGCACCTATGAAGTTTCTGCTTCTATTGAAGATTGGATGCCTTCGTGTAGACAACTAACTGTTTGTGTAGCTTATCTACTTCTTGGCGTACTGCTAGTAGCTGGGATTTAATCCCACATTTTTTACATATTCAATTAAATTACTATACCTTGTAATGCATGACGTTGGCGTAGAACTGAAGCTTGATACACAGGTCATCCACAAGAAAGGAAGTTTCAAGTATCTTGGGTCGTTAATCCAAGGAAATGGAGAAATCGACGATGTTATCACACAATGTATAATCCCTCCTCATCAGTTTCTTGATGAGTTCTTTTCTGTGATTACAAAGTTACCTTTTTCAAAAAAAAGATATCACATAGTGTATTGGTGCAGGACAGATGAAATGGAGGAGAGCCTCAATAGTCTTGTGCAATAATAATGTACCACCGAAACTTAAAGGCAAGTTCTACAGATGGCTAGGCCGACTAAGTTGTATGGGGCGGAGTGTTGGCCAGTTAAGAATTCTCATGTTCAGAAGAAGAGAGTTGTGGAGACGAGGATGCTCAAATGGATGTATAAGCATACTAGGAGAGATAAGATTAGAAATGAAGATATCCCGAACAAGATGGACGTAGCCTCCGTGGTAGACAAGATGATGGAAGTGAGGCTGAGATGGTTCGAGCATGTGATTAGGAGATGCACAAATGCCCCAGTGAGGAGGTGTGAGAGGTTGGCAGTGGTGGATTTACACTTTGTTTGGATGGTTGTTACGTATTGTTTCATGTGTGGTATTGTATTGTATTGTATAGTATCCTAATGTATTGTTTTAATGAATAAAGTTAGATAGATTGTATCGTGCCGTCGTTACATAATGTCACAAATCTATAATCTGAAAGATAAACATACAAAAAAAAAGTAGGGTACGGGGTAGAGCTACTATGAAAAGGTAGGATAAAAGATGAAAGATGATTATTAAAAAATAAATAAAGATAAAATGAGAAGAAAATATTAATAACGACGCAATTGCACCAAATCAATCGTTACACAAAATTGGTCTTTTCGTCCTTACCTAACGATGGATGTAAACAATACGATACAATAGATTTTAAGTAACAATCAAAACAAACATTGTATTTAAACTAACAATATAATACAACAGGTAACAACCATCCAAACAAGGTGTAAGCACACTCAAAATTAGAGTGTTTTGATCAAATTTTAATACGTATTATATATTATTCAAACTAACAATACAATACAATACACTGGGTAACAACCATCCAAACAAGGTGTTAAGGGAAGGAAGAGGTAGGCTGAAGAACTATTGGGGAGAGGTGATTAGACAAAGGACATAGTGCATCTTCAGCTTACCGAGGACACGTAGATAGGAGGGTAGGGAGGTCGATAATTAGGGTAGAAGGTTAGTAGATAGTTGAGTGTTGTCTCTCTTTACTGCAGGATAGTCTTGGTGCACCATACATGTTTCTCCTTGCATACTGGTAGCAGTAGTTCTATGTCTCGTAGTTTCTTGCCCTTCGATTTCTGTTATTGCCTATTGTTTCTTTGCTTCAGTTATTACATTATTTTGTTTGTTAGTGTCCTTTTTTGAATGTTATGTAATGATTTCTCTTTTTGCTATGTGTACTTTACTTCTGTAATTTGTTTCTTTTTTTAAAAAACTGCTTTGATATGTGTTACTTGAGCCGAGGGTCTTTAGGAAACAACTTCTCTACCTCCCCAAGGTAGTGGATAAGGTATGCGTACATTCTACCCTCCCCAAACGCCACCTGTGAGATTACATTGGGTATCTTGTAATTGTTGTTCATTAAATTATTACCTTATTGAGAGAAATTAAACAGAAGAACAGTAACGTGAAGATTTATGGGTGGCTATTAAAAAGCAGAATCTCAAAAACATTGTTAAAGGATTGTCAACTACTAGTCTACTATCACTTTTATCTGCCACCAAAAGGGAAAAGCAACTTAACATTAATAAGAAGATAGCTTTATGAAAAAAGAATACAGCTGTCCTTGTCAGAAAAATAAAAAAGGATACATCTGTTGAATGCATGATTCTATCATACAAAAAGTTCAGGAGCACAGATACAAACTCAGAAATGTTTACCATTGATCTGAAAGAGTTGGCCTTATGAAAGCATAATAGTGCCCACCATGCACACCACCACTGTGGACTAATACGCTGCATATGGAAAAAAGTTCCCCAAAAAAAGAAAAAGATCAAGAGGCCAGGCAAATAAATGAATGAGCTAAAGAATTTTATGTGAATTCATAGCTCAAAATATACACAAGACACTAAAGTAGTGGACAATCTGAGAGATGATTTAGGCATGCAGAAGTCTGTTTTAAACTTTTAATAGACTAGGCCAAGCATGGTTGTGTTGAGCTTCATAATCAGGAATTACTGGCTCATCCATAAAGAGCATATCCAGTTGTCATAGCATCGCCCTTTATTATTTCCTACTTAACAATAAATAGGACTCAAAGCCAAAACTTCAATGTAGGAACACACACACACACAAAAGAGACTGAGACATTCTCATTCCCAAGTGAAATTGGAAATATTTAGATTAGAGCAGGAGAACCTTGTATTTTAGGCAGTCGTTCACAGCTGTAGAACTCTAACTAAATTTGGAAATACTACTGAAGTAAAAATAATATAAACAGTGTAAAATCCTTTGCAATCCCTGAAGAGACGGCCAATTCTTGAGTAAGGTCATTCACAGACAAAACAAGAAGGATGAAGGCATGCACACTTACACAGGACAAGCATGTACTTGTTTGTTTAAATCAAATGGCTGAAACAAAAAATTCAAGTGAAATGCTAACCCATTACCACTGAAAAGGGTGACATAAGAGAAAAAAAATTAAAGGAAGAGTACTTAAAAATAAAATAAAAAATTCTAAATGCCCCACCCTATCTAGTGATGTTGCAACTCACGACTTGTTGAAGACAAGTAATCCCAAATTTAGAAGCTATCTGCAAGACATGTAGACTCCTAGACTAAATGTAAGTAAACAGACCCTATTTTTCTCGGGGACGAATTTAAGGGCCCCCATTAACTAGCATTTACAGAATTAGGAGTCTCATCGAACCGAGTGGGAAATAGTTATACATCTAAATTATATGCCTTGAACTGGAATATTACATTAACATTTTAGCACAAAAAGATATAATGAAGACTTTCTTGAGCATCTGATACCTGTGAAGTGTGTAAAGGTTTCTGACACTTCCATCTGCCTCAGGTGACAAGTATTTACCATTCTCTCTATCTAGATCGAGTTGCAGAGGGAACTCATACCTGTCATTTATCTACATTGCATCACCAAACAATAAAATCGTATCAAATGATGAATATCAGTAATCTGACAAGTACTTTTGCTACTTTTTTCTGTAACTCTCATCCTATTGATGGTACTTTGTCTAACAGAGGGCCTAGAAGGATACACCTTATGTGCAAGGCCATTGAACAATTAAAGCTACAAAGGGTGGGTTAACTTTGAAGAAAAGATGATTGTATTTAGAAAATTCCTCTTACATGCATCACCAATGGTTACACACTACTTTAACAAGAGCACCACCATATTGACCAAGAAATGCAATGAACATTGAATAACACTTGCAGAAAACAATCAAAATATCATTAAAATGCTTATTGGAAAAAAATAACCTAAAGGTATACCAGAAAAAGAAAGAAATATTCTAAAGAACTACATATAGTTCATGCACCTACATTAGGCTTTGAATGACAGGGTCATAGTTAAGTTTGGGAAAAACGCCATCAAATTTCTACTAATTGTCTAGAGGCAACTACAAGCAACTAGCTGTTAAACCCACAATTTTATAGAAAGGTTTAGACCTAGTTTTATAGGGGAATGAACTTTGAATAAAAAATTAAATGAACAAGGAAGCCCCAATATAATCAGGTTTGTGTTATATGAATTTCTAAAGCATGTTTGATAATGCATAAACAGCAGTGCCACAATAATTTGCTTTTCTTTTTCTGCTTAACTTAGGGCCCTGTCTGGACATGTGATATGGAATCATGATCTGAGATCTGATTGATTTTAAATTGAAGTGTTGTTTGGACATGCAATTTGAATTTTTTAAGACATATTTTTTCTTATAAACATGAAAACCCCAGCGAAAACTATCAAAAAATCCTCAATTCTTATACAATCTTACCAAAGAAGTAAACCATAGTTCATAAACAAGATATTGGAATATCCTAAGGCGCCGCCGCATCAATAACCCCATATCTCCATGTTCCTTTTTATAAATAGATGTCTGTGATTACAAACTTTCAAATACACATAATTTTATAAATACCCACTAGTCAACAATGGTAGTAACTAGTTATTCTTTAATATAATCATTTCACATGGTACGGACAATCACTTCACCCCGAGCATGAGTCTTTTTTTGTAAAATATAAAATGACGGATCTTTTTTTACAAAATATAAACTTATGGGTCAAGTGTTACATTTTTAAAAAAAATGAAATCGTGATTTGGAATCCCAAATCATGTTTTTGGAGAATTGGGGATTTGAAATCATGATCCCAAATCGCATATACAAATGCTGATTTTGAAATCATGACTTGACATCACATGTCCAAATGCAAGCTTAATGTTCACTGGTTATTTTCCCTTTGGTTGTAAAAAAGCTTCTTCTCAACTCTCACTTCCCACAATCAATGCTGCAGCCCAATAGTCCTTCCTATTTTATTTATATTTTCAACTTGAGCCTGCACATAAGCAGCAGGATAATCCTTCCATCCTTTTTTGGTTTCCTTTTCTGGACGGAGGCTGCAAAGAGCAGGTTATGTACCTGAACTGATACCGTACTTGTTTTCTACATCTCTTTAAGAACCTCCAACTCATTGCTTCTATCTTTCTAACCTTAGCAACCATTTACCCCTAATTGTGAAAACCATTGAGGGTAACAACTGAATACTGCAAAAGTTGTATTAAATAAAAGCATTACTAACACTTCACAGCACAAAATATAAGCTGTTTTATCCTTTTTGATGACGATAAGCTACTTTATCTCTTGAGAGGATAAACAGAAGAATACTACCTTTGATGATATATATAAGCATCCAGAGGTACACTCTTCAAGCATCATTAAGTAAATTAACCTCAACATGAAAGTACTGGCAATCAATAAGTACACCTTTTCTCTAGATTTCATAAAACACGCTATGGTTCTGTGATTAAACAATGCAAATGTATTTAACCTACTGATGTCAAGAACGAGAACTAGCTTTATATGTCAAAACTTCTTGAAGATGAACAAGAAAGATCTGAATGGATCCATCATTTTCATCTGAGAGTCATCATATAAATGGAATGAACGAATAAAACAAATCTATTTCATTATTCTAACAGAAATTTATACCATTATCTACAGAACTTTTACTAATGACTGCTTTGCAATATGACTAAAGATGTGTTGCTGCCGGCTTGCTTTTTAGATGAGAAAAATCCTAACTTGCTTCATTAGAAGATCAATCCCTCAGACTGACCAATCACATTTTGTTTTAATTTTGTGACCTTCCAACTGAATTTCAAGCTCTGATGAAGTCCTAATATGTTTTCCCATTATTTTGGGCTGATTTTGTGATTTGACAGTCTTCTTCTGTTGTTGTAACCTTATGTTTGAATTCTAAAACTGTGTACACTCCATGCTTCCAATTGCAGGGCATTAGAGCTGAAGAACGGTCTTCAGCATGAAAATTAGCTATTGTGGACCATTAAAAAATTGGAAATTTGCTGGACCTTGTTAAAACTGACCTTTACCATAGTGTCCCGCGAAAAATCATATTCAAAGCGCTTTAACTGAAGCTGCAGGACAGGGGGGAAATCCATAAATAAGACACCCTTCTTAGCATCCTGAAACAACCAAATAGTAACATTAGATAAGTGAACCTAGGAAAAATAGCCTAAACCTTCAATGGATCAACCAACTGGAGAAGATAAAAAGAAATACGAGACAATGTTGCCAAATGTAGTTGCAGCCTTGCAGCTTAATTTTATAGGAACTTATGCGAACTTTTCCCAGAGTAACTAAAGGAGCACTTGGAACTGCAAGACTAGTGTGCTATCTTACCTGCAAACCATATTGTTCCGCATGGTACTTGTTATCGCCCTCGAGACGTTCAACTTCAACATATTTATCAAAAGAAGCATAAACATCAGCACAGCCTTTGACATCAAGCTGAAGATCTGCCACACACAATATATACAGAACACCATAAGGTGCAAAACTTAAATGGTTATAGAAGACAACATCAGGAGCTTGTCTGATCTACTAAACCATAAAATGACTCCTTTCTTGTAGATTTGTAGTCCACATTGATGCACTCAATATAGTTCATATGGTGCCCTTCAAATAACTGCTGTATAGTGCCTTCCACAACAGTACCCTAACAGCAGAAAAAGAGTGATCATGTCAATTAGAAATTACTGAAGCACCAATAACCAACTGAAGTTTGATTTACCTTCATTTTTTCTTCAAGCTTTTCACAGAGAACACGATTGAGTTCTTGCACATCATGCTGCAAGAAAGAATCATATGTATCCCATCCAAATGATTTTGTCAACTCCTTTGTTGCTATACTGTTGTCACTGTACTGGAGCTTATAGAATAAGCTTTGCAACGCTAGAGGGATACTAGCGGAGGGCATATCATTTTCAGTTGTAGGCATGTGGTATACAGCCTGAATTTAAAATCAAACTTCGTAATCAATTAATACAAATTTAACAATCGGCCCCATAATAGAATGGATAAAAGGTAGCTAACCTTCCTGAAGTAAGGAATATGGTAGAGAGTTTGGAGAAGTGAGTTCATATAACAGGTAGCTCCTTGGTTCTTCAGTCCAACAAAGCCAGTTTCTTTTTTTGAGTCATACGACCAATAGTCAACAATTTTTCGGACAGCTACCTCAGCATCAACAACACATGTATCATCAACAAGATAACCTTTGTTTGGATCATATAGTTCACCAAGTGGCATAAAGGATGTGAAACCCCAATCACTTTCTCTTGCATTGAATTGGTGTTGCGTCTCTGTAAAGCATGAGAGAATAACATTTATATAAACCTACTAGACCATAAATGCAACTATGACAGTTTCAAATAGTTGTGGGCTTAGCTGAAACAGCCTGACAATAACAAAATCACACAAACTGGAACTAGCCAAAAAAGAATTATGTAAATATTTGATTCTGCCTACATTTACATTATAAACAATCATATACTGCCTAAGAGCTCAAACTCAAAATAACTAGAGATCATGCACCTATTGCGCAAGTGTGGAATTTTTCCACTATACTACTATTACTGAACACTTGCAAAGACAGAGGCAACGTGCCTTCCAAACTTATTTTTTCTCACTGAGAGTGATTGGACTCCAACTTTAGAGAAGCAGCTTTGCATGAGTCAATACTACAAGTTGACCTTATCTCTAATATTAGAGCAGAAGAACTTCGTAACAGGGGAGAATGACCTTGCCTCGAACCCAAACAATTTTTGTTCTTCACTGTATATACTTCAAGTTAGGACTTGATGGAGGAATCAATCGACTCCATACAATGAAGAGATTTGTTCAGCACCTAATATAGCTTCAATCGGTAGAAAAAGGAATCAAGACCTAAACAAAGTATACAATCCCCAGTGATGAGGTATTTGTACAGCGAAACATACCTGGTAAGCTTCTATGCCTGAAAGGAGTCTAACAGCTCCAAGATATATTCTTGGCATTTTTCAGTGCTCCTTCTACACCAGTAATATACACTTTCTAAACTTTACATGAGAGATATGATCCTTTTCCCCTCTAAATTCTACAATACAGTACTTAAACATCGACAACAAAGACATTAAAAGAGATGCTAAATTTGGTATCCAATCGATTCAACAGGTCATTCTGTGACAACACAGTTTCTTTTTAACTTAAATGGGGAGAATGACATATATCTACCATGCTCAAAATGACGGGTAAGAAAGATTTTCTATTCATTCACGGGAGTCTTTAAAGCCACAACCAATTCCAAGCACAAGAAGTTCAGTAACCACATAAATGTTGTCTAACTCATACCCTTTTCACCAAAACAAACATTTTTGCCACCAAAAAGAACTTTGGTTGCAACGCAGATCTCACCTAGTCTCTCTTACAGAAGCAGAAATAAAAAGTTAAGGAAAATAACAAGAGACAAAATTTACTTATCAAGTTCAGTGGTGGTGGTGGTGGTGTTCTGTTTTTTTTTCTTTTTTATTTTGGTGGTGCCACTCCCTCCGTTCTCTATCTGCTAATTTTTCCCTTTAGAAATAATCAAATATGTGAGTCACATGACTGTCAAAGGACCTTAGTCCCATAGTTTTTATAATACCTATCTCGAAATAGCAATACAATACAAGATGAGGTCCCACCCATGCTACATGTTATATGTTGATTTTAATGTGTTAATTGACGAAATAAGCAAGGGTGTCAAAAAAGCTTAAACTATGGAGAAGCACTTTAGAGAGTGAGGGTTATAGGAGACGTAGAAGTAAAACTGAAAACATGCACTGTGAGTATGTTATTCATAGAATTAAAGAAGATGATTGAAATGGGGAAGTGTTATCAAAGTGTTACATTATAGAATAATGCCTACCAAAGTAAAAGTTAAGTTTCATAAAATAACTTTTTCACCGGAAATGTTAAATGTCATAGTAGTTAGAATTAGCTCAGTAAAATAAATTTTGGCAAGGCCCATTAGCTCTGTTGGTTAGAGCGCCATGCTAATAGCGCAAAGTCACAGATTCGAGACCTACATGGGCCAGACTTAGTTGATATTCTTGCCCCAAACTCCACTTATGGGATTACAATGGTGTGTTGTAATGTTATATCATAGTGAATGTTGGGCTGCTAAAGTCCAACATATTCAGAAGATGAATGGTGCAGAGATGTAAATGCTAAGATTGATGTGTGGTCATACAAGATTAGATAAGACTAAAAATTACCACATTCACCAGAAGGTACAAGTAGCACATATTGAGGATAAAATGAGAAAAGGTCGTTTGAGAGTCGAGTGAGAGTCGAGTGAGATGGTTTGGTCATGTCTACGTCGACCTACAAATGCACAAGTTCATAAGTATGAAACTAAGGTGAGCGCAATTGTTGAAGAGATATTAGATAGACCTAAAATTACATGGCAAGAAATTGTCTCAAAAGACCTACAATTTCTTGGAATCAATGTGGACTTGGTTAAAGATAGGGCGCAATGGAAGAAAAAAATCCATATAGGTGCTATCTACTAGTTGGGAATAGGTTTTAGTCTTGTTAGTACATTGATTTTAAACCTTATATTTTTCTGGGAGTATTTTGGCCTATCATAGATTTATATGCCTGTAAAAATATAATGAAATTTTACTATTATAATTATTTTCTTAATATATATTTATTATGTTTCACTTTTATTTTTATTTAGTACGATGATAATATGAGTTAGCTTTAATGGAAAAACATGGTTAGTGAGGACTCATATAGCCAACCCTATGGGACTGAGGTGTAGTTGTTGTACTATCTCAAAACAGCATAACTTCAAGAAATTCAACCAAATATGTCCCATTGAATCAAGGGCCAGGTTTTTTTTTTGTATTAACTTGCACACAAATGCAAAGGAAGAACTTATGGTTGCACTGACATGCTTTCGAATACGGAGGCAGAATGCTAAGAGAGTAACAAAACTAGCTTGGCTATGTATATGGTAGTTTTCCTTCATTGCGTTTTCTTGACTTCTCATTTCTTAGGTTCTTTACGAAGAACCAATAGACATCATTTCTGTTCAAGAATCAGTTACACTATTCTTCTCTTCCTATCAACAGAAAGTTTCTTTTAACCTCTGAAGGAGGAGGACCAAATCGGGTACACTGCTCTACACAACAGAATTACACACAGCAGGCAAAAATGGCAGCAATCCACAAAGCAGCAGAAAATGAAAACAGTAACTGGCAGGCAAGAGTACATAGATTAAAAAAACTTGATATTTAAATTTTTAAGGAATAGAACTTATAACTTCCTATTTACAAATGTTAGTCAAGAGATCCTCAACAAACAGGCCCCACTCTAGAAGCTACTGACCATGACTATAGAAACAAGTTTTTTATTGCAATTCCGTTTTGTTTTTTTTGTTTTTTAGCGGGGGGGGAGGAATGCATTGAGCTGATCAGGTTGCACCAAATACATGGCGATACATATTCACACTTGTCATTAAAATGAATCGGTAGTAGAAAGACAATATGATGTTTGCCTCCTCAACAAAGTATAGCCAAAAGACCGAAAACCAAATTATTCTAGTGGACACTGTTTTGAAGAGCATAAAATATCACCTCTTTTATGGCATACAAGGGTAACCAACAGCCAAGGTCATAGTAGAGAATACAAAAGCATTGGCGCAAGCACACCATAAAGTAAACAACTGAAACTGGTTTTCTATTATCGGCGAGATCATCAGAATTTTGGATTCTTACTGAAATACCTTTTCTGATGGAGTACTTGTTATGAATTTGGTTAACAATTGACAAGTTGAACAGGGCATATCTACTCCACCCGTAAGGTAAATTAGCTGACTCAGCAACATCCAGATACATGGACAGGTAATCAACATTGTTCCCCTTGGGAAAAATTAAAATCCGCCTGGCAAAACAAAAACAGCAGAAAAGAGGTCATCATGGGATTATGGAAGTAGCTTTAAACTTGCAAGTAGCATGGAGAGATTAACAATACCATTTATAGCCACCGACAACAAAAGGGTCAGAGTATAGTTTCTTTACATTCAACCTAGAGAAGTTTTCTATCTTCCAAGTAAACCTTGAAGTTTGAGGATCCTCTGGTGGCTGCTTTTCCACATCATTGCCGGTTTCTGCTTGTGCTAACAAGCAATTAAGGAGGAACTATTAGAAAAAAACTTGAAAACCCATTCTCAAGAAATTAGCATAATATATAGTGAACAATCAACTGATGGCTGAATATCATAAAATTTAGCAGGTTGTGGTTAAGATGCAGTCTGTAATCCTTCCCCGGTCCCTATATCTGCAAAGACATATTCATGGAACAAATGCCCATATGCTACATGAGCACTTTCCACACCGCTTCGGTAGATAGTTAACCAAGGACACTAGAGATGTAACAGAACAGTTAAGATACCCTGGAAACAACAAAGTAGCTCTGGTTTAACTTTAAACAAATACTGCAAAGGGTAAGGAATCTTCAATTTCCCCACACGTCATTCATCAAACACACCATCAGAAAAATAGTGAAAACACAATGATCATACAAAATAAGAACTGAAATCATATATTCCAGCACATATAAATACAACAAACGGCAAACAAAACAGATACTAGGAAATCTGCCGTCTTCATAACCCTTGGATTCTTTAAGGACGAGATTTCACCATTACCAACAATGTACAACTATCACATCAACACATCCCAGCCCACTAGTGATATTGTCCGCTTTGACCCTAGGCCCGCACGGGTTTAAAACACGCCATTAGGGTCTAAGGCTTGCTTCCTTATATACCCAGCATCTCTCCCATGTTTTGTTGATGTGGGATTCGCCTATGGTGTTTCATACACTCCCCTTTAGGGACTCAACGTCCTTGTTGAGATTTGCCTCACCGTTGTTCAAGGTCGCATGCAGAGTGGCACTCATAAGTGATACTATATTTGTCACAGCCCAGCCCACTAGTGATATTGTCCGCTTTGGACCTAAGCCTGCACGGGTTTAAAACTAGGGTCTAAGACTTGTTTTCTTATATACCCAACATCTCTCCCGTTGATGTGGGATTCGCCAAGGGTGTTTCAATAACCATAAAAAAAAATACAAGGTGGAAACATAATTTCCTCCTAAAACTATTCCCTCAATTGATCAAAGGGTGTGGCCTAGTGGTCAATGAAGTGAATCAAGAACTATGAGACGTCTCAGATTCAAATCCCAATAGGTGACAAAAACACTAGGTGATCTCTTTCCATCTATTCTAGCCTTTGTTGGACAAAGTCCGTGGAATTAGTCGAGGTGTGCATAAGCTAGCCTAGACACCACGGCATTAAAAAAACTATTCCCTCAAACGCTTAGAATCATTACAGACAAATCACTTCCTTCTTGCGTCCTTTTCCCTTGCATTTCTCTATTTGCCAATATTTAACCTAATAGAACCATTAAATCCCAGTACAATGTCTCCAAAACCTAGCAATGTCATAGTTGAAAAAAAACTAAAACAAACCCAGAAATTAAAAACTTCAAATTTTACCTTCCATAGGCTGAGGTCCTTCAAATACCAAATCTGAACGCGGAACAAGCATCTCCTCCTCTTCCTGCTACCCCAACATAAGTAAAAAAACGAAATCAACAAAAACCCAGAAGCATAAACACCACCAAATCGATTTTAAAACAGAAAACTAAAACTCCAGTAAAAATTGAATCCGCCAATTGAACATGTATACATGTCTGTATACAGTCTAAAACAATAAACATAAACTAAAAACTGAAATCAACGAAAACCCACAAGCAGAAACAAGCCCTAAACTGATTTTAAAACACAAAACAAACTAAAACTCAAAAAAAAAAAATTGAAACAATCAAACGAACATGTCTGTTTGTACTGACTAGAAAATCATACAGAGGGCAAGAAATACTGAGACTTACATCGGTAGGAGCAGGAGTCATTATGGTCATTCGATGAAGAAATTGAAGAGAATTTTGAGTTAATTAGCTGTAATTTTGAGAAGAAAACTGAAAGTGAAATCGAGAGATCAATTGTAAATAGGAAATCGCCAGAAGCTGGCCAAAGAAAATATTGTTTGCAAAAAGAGGAGAAAGGGTATTTTGGGTAGTTGACATTTTTTACCTTTTTTATTTTATCCATTTTTTTCACTTTAAAAAAATTATTTTTTTATTTTTTTGGTATATTTGATATTTGATTAAATATGCAACGCGGTATACTCATGGTAATTTCACAAGTGTAGAATGTAGTCTGAACAGAATGATGTCGAACCTCGATATAGATAAAGCATTTCAAAGTAGATTTGAAAAGTAAATATATTAGTAAAGAAATAATTTTACAAATAACATAGAAAAATAATAAAAGACAAATGAATTATACGATAATTTAAGCAAAAGAAGCAACATGTAATAATACGATATTTGAAATATGATTCTTAAATTATGTCGTAAATCACATTGAAATCTCTCAAAATATCAAAAAATTAATGTATTTACGATTTTTATTTGCCAGATAATATCTATGTTTAATTACTTGCTTGTTTAGTTGGAAATATTACATAAACTTGGTATTAAAATCAAAACTACAAAACTGAATAATTATTATAAATAGAAAGTATGATAAGTTATCGAGATTACATTCATGAATAATGATGTACTTGTGTCAATAATATGATTCAGTCGGTTATTTTATAAATTTTATAACATTTTTATTATTTTTTAAAAAATTATGCTTTTTTAAATCATTCTATCATGTTGATTTGTCTTGATTTCCGTATGGTTCTATAAATTTTATTATTTTTTGTTTATTTAATTTAATTTAAATATTATAGAAGAGTCTCAAATAGTGAAAATAACAAGAATGTATATGTATCTCATTAATTTACATTAATGTAAATTAGAATTAAGTATGTAATATAGGCATACAAATTACAATCGTGCCTTTATGATTAGGGTTAACAAAACACTCATAGTGCCATTTTAACCCTCCTTAGGCCTTAATTATTTGTACTTAATGCAAATTTAAATTTAAATAATTCTGATTTTAATATCCTTAATAGGTATTTTCACGTTGATAGTGTTTCCTGTTTTGGTTTTGAGGTGCATTTTGCTTTATTGAGATATTTTTTATATTATTTAGAAGTTTCATACACCATGTTTTTCATACCTTTTTGAGGATAAGAAGAAATTTAATAATATCTTATCTTGGGAATCTAATTAAGTCATGCCTATTTATTTAATTAAAAATATTCGCACTATGTTCTTATTTTCATGTTGTTTTTATTAAAAGTAAATGTTTTTAATATTTTTTTTGTCTTTTTTTAGTTGTCCACTATATAAAAAATAGTTGTCCAACAATACTTGTCTATTTTTAAAAAAATAAAGAGATGTTTTACCTGTTTTGTCTGTCTTACACTTACCTTTGTTATTAAATACTACTCAATATCTAATACATTTTGTTAAGCATTAAATTTAATATATTCAAAAGATAGTGCACCCACATACTCTTATTATTTTGTTGCTTCTTAATGTGTGTGTCAAGTCAATAGTGGACAAATATTGTTGTACAAGGGAGAATACTATTCATTTTATAAAATCTATGCATAAATGATATTATTCTCCCTATTTTACCATTGAGAGTTATAATGCCTTGAGAATATGAATTTGACCAACATAAGAAAATTAAGTAGTAATTTATTCATGTTCATTGATCAAATTAATAATCAAAATTAGTTAATTAGTGTTCATTTATTGAAAACTCGACTTCAAAAAAACACCAAATAAGAGTACAGTGATAAAGTTATCTAGCTTCTAAAGGGGCATGATTCTAAAACAGTAACAACTAAATAGGAATAAAGAGAGTAATATACTTGACCATTTTGAAAAGCACTACTTATAATTCAAACTTAATTTCTCTTTTGCTTTCGATCATTAACTATTTTTTTTCTGTTTCCACCTTGATATTCCAAGTCCACATTATAGTCCAACTTAATTCGAATCGCGTAATCATTAAGTAATACCAACCCTTCTCTTCCTTTTTTTTTTCATTAACAACGCTAAAGAGTCGAGAAGCTATAATTACAACACGCCATTTCTTATAACATAATAATGTCAATTAATGTAGAACTTTAAATTCAAACAAGTTAGTTATTACACAACACTTATAATTACTAATAAATAATAACAAACATAAATAACTAAAGAAATATAACAAATTTATATTCAACAACTTCCAATAAGTATTGTCAAATAAATTTGTCTATGCCTTAAAATAGTGCACTTGGCCCAAACTCTAATATCACTCCAAAAGCCCATTTAAAAATTCGAAGGCCCAATAATCCCTAATTACATTCGAATTCTTATTAATTGGGAATTTTTGAAATTAGGGTTTATCTCTGCTCCCTTCTTCTCCGCGTAAAACCCTAGCCAAATCGATTGGAATTTCACTGTAAAAAAATGGGTAAGCGAGAGAAGAAGGAGAAGAAATCAGCAAAATCAGATGTTATGGAGGTAGAGGAATTAGCAGAGGTAAAAATTAAGAAATCTAAGAGAGTGCGAAGTAAGAAAAGAAAAGAGGAAGATGAAGATGATGATGTTGAAGCTAATGAAGATCTCAGCTTGAAAATTGTTGAGAAAGCTTTGCTTCGTGGGTGCTCAACTAAAAATGGCGAAGTTGTAGTTGTTACAGATTTGAAGAAGGAAAAGAAAGAGAAAGATAAAAAGAAGAAGAAGAAGAAGGAAAAGAATGTTGAGATTCCAGAAGACCCTGTAAGTAGTTAAATTTAGTCTGAAAATTGGTGAGATTGCATTGATGATGTTTTATGCATTATTTACTAGCTTAACTAATTGTTTTGATTTGAAGTTGATTGATTTATGTGATTTTTTAACTTTGTTATCCAGCAGGTGTCAAGTGGAATAGATAAGGGGTTTCAGAGCTTCTGTAGTGATATGTCTATGGTAATGTGAATTTGCTTCTGCACATTTAGCTGTTTGGCGTTTTTTGCATGTTCTATATTCACCACTGTGTTTTTGCTTATTATATCACCAATTTCAGCATAAATATTCAGTGTAAATAAGTTTTATCTTGCTCAAACCAATAAACAGAGTGGAGGTATAGTTTAAGCCGCTAATAGAAAACCGATAACTGAAACTACACCTATTCACAAAAAAATAGAAAATCGAAATAACTACAAAAGAAGTTAGTTCTTACCATTAACAATGACAAGAACATACCCAAAGGCTGTTTTGGATAGACCCTTGGCTCGATAGACAAGTACTTACCACTAAAAGAAGTTATTGCGTCTTGGGATGATTTGTTTTAAGGAAAAGGAAGGAATGGATGAAATGCTATACCTTGTCGATTCCAAGTTCTCTTTTTTGAGATGTCCAATAATTTTTAAGATAGCAATCATTTTGTTATATACTTGCTTTTTGCACGACTTTCAAGAATTTTAATTCATTATACTATTCAGATATATTAAAAGATCCATCCTGCTATCCAGTTTGAACTTTGATTTCATGTTTTGAACCTGTTGTCTTTTAGATTATCATCCTACTATTTGTATGCACACATGTCAAGTTACTACCCAGTCAAATGGTGTTAAATATAAGTGGACAGAGTTTTTAAGATGAAGAGAATTATAAAGACTTAAAACAGTTAAACTCAAAAAAGAAACCTTTATTGTAATAACGTTTTTTACTTGTGTTGGATTTAGAGGCACAAGTGGTTACTGAATCATAATAGAGTCTGATAATAATTTGGATCACTAATGTACCTTCAGGGATGAACTTTGGTCCTGATGTTTCCTGTTCAAAAGATATCCTTTAAAGATTATTTTTATAACTAATTGTACCATTCTGATGTGATACTGTACATGTTTAGCTCTCAGTTCAGTGAGTTTAGAGAATTGTGCCTTCCTAACAAAGAAGGTCAACCAAAAATTTGACACATCTTTTTTGTTCCATATGTTGCTCCTCTTCATCACATTTTTGTTCCATATGTCGCTCCTCTTCATTCTTTCTATTGTATACTGATGATGGTTGTTCACAGAACATGTGAATAAAGCTTATGTAACCCCATTCCTTTGAAACCCGAAGTAAGTTTTAAAGAGAGGTTTATCTTTTGTCAACAAAAAATCATTTACACAAAAGTTAGTTTAATGTTCCTCTTCTACAATGAGTTGCAAGGATAAATCTGTATTTGTTTTCATATTTAATTTGGAAATCTGGAAAATGAATTACTAATGGTAGAAAAAATTGAGCTTGATCACTGATATGTACGTTTATCTTCTTGACTGTTGTAGGTGGGTGGAATGAAAGAAGAAGAAAATGTGGTTAGTATAGATATGAATGTTGTTGACAATGCAGCTGAAAAGAATCCTGTTGAGATGTCTAATGGTGTTGTCCTACGAAGGCTTCTTGTGAGTTGAAGTAATATGATTTGAACTGTTGTTTTTCACAAATCCAAACAATCTCTTAAATGGCTTTGCTGGTCTATATCTTTATATTCATTCTATGATCTCAGCGGGGGCCCAGATACTTTGATCCTCCAGACAGCAGTTGGGGGACGTGTTATAATTGTGGTGAAGAGGGTCATACGACAGTCAGTTGTACTTCAGCCAAACGCAAAAAGCCATGTTTTGTTTGTGGGAGTTTTGATCATAATTCTAGACAGTGTACAAAGGTTAGTGGTTGAAATAGCTGCCATTATTATGTGTCCCCTTTGTGATTATTTCACCTTGTTTGTCTCCTCACGATTGTTGAATTGGTTAAGTGGAAAGTTTGATCTTATGTTTCATTTTTTTGATTGACTAATATCGTGAGTCAAGCAGTTTTGACGTGCACTGCCGTGCAATAAACAAAAGACATCACGACCAAGTTAATGGTATTAGGTATAGAGGGTCTGTATATGTTTGTCGACTTCAAATTTGGACCTTTGGCGAGAATTAGTTATACTTCCTACTAAAACGATGTCTGATGTGAATGAATGTCCACGAAACCATTCAAATAACTGTGTACTCCTTGGCAATTGAGGTTCACAAAAAAGGGGTAAGATCTACTATGCTGAACCAGAATGCCAAGTGCTAATTTCTAAACTGCCACTTCTGACCAAACATTACAACTAGATCATAAGTTCTATCTTTTTCCGCAGTCCTCAAAGCAACTTCATTTTTCATAGTTCATCATTGCCTCTCCCTTATCTGGCATGTTATTTATATCAACTCGCCTAGTCCTCCTGTCTTCTTAGCAGGGTATGGTTCATCAGTAGAACCAGTGAAGTATATGATGATTGTGTTCTACTTAGATACTGTTGTAAGTTGTAGAATCATAGAAGTGCATCTGTTGCATGACTGCACATACTTTTTCTCTGTGTTAATCTTTTTGGTAGGTTCAGACCTCATTGGTAGGTTCTTTGCTAACCAGAGTATATTGCACATTAGTATTCTGAATACCCGAGAGGAGCGCCTATTTGAAATTAGGTTTATCCTGGATTTTGAAACAAATATATTATCTGGACCATAAAATTCCAATGCTATTTCAATTTTGGTCTTAGAGTATATATCTCAGTCTGCTGATTATGAACAGGGCAAAGAGTGTTTTATCTGTAAGAAGGGCGGTCATCGTGCTAAGGATTGCCCTGAAAAAAACCAAGGAGGATCTGAGAGTTCAAGAATGTGTTTAAAATGTGGGGATTCTGGGCATGATATGTTGTCATGCTGGAATAACTATTCTGCTGATGATCTAAAGGTATTGCTGAAGAAACTTTAACTTGAAATTGAGTTGTTTTTTTGTGCTTAAATTATCAATTTTCCTGTTTCACCTTGACCTCTACAGGAAATACAATGTTACATTTGTAAGAGTTTTGGTCATCTTTGCTGTGCAAGCTACCCTGATGGTGGTCCGAGTGAAATATCCTGTTACAGATGTGGTCTACTAGGCCATACCGGTTTGGTAAGTAAATGGCTATGAAACGTCATGACTCCTGTGTGTGTGGGGGGTCTGTGTTTCTCTTGTCCTTGTTCAGGCATCCTTTTGAATGCTGCAATTTCAACTTACACATGGTCAATGCAGGCATGCACAGGATCTCGTGGGGAGACTAGTGGTACATGGCATCTTAGTTCTTGTTATAGGTGTGGCGAAGAAGGGCATTTTGCACGAGAATGCACTAATTCCAATATAGTGAGTTATATATCTGTGATTTACAACTGCTCATTTGCACCCTTCCATCCCCTTTTTCCAAATTCTGTCTCTCTTCCTTTATTTCCTACTCTAAATCTGTTTGTTGCAATGTTACCTTATTGTGTGTTTATTGTATGTCTAAAGGTCAATAAGTGGAATCGGGAATCATCAACCCCCAAGAAGAAAGTGTTCAAGGAAAGAAAGGAAAATTATGAGTTCCAATCGGCTCCTCATGATTATGGTAAGGCAAGGAAAAAGAACACAGAATATGGAGGAGGATATGCATCAAGGTACAATACAAAACAAAGAGCTGGTTGGATCACCGATGATCCTGAAGACTTTCCTCGATCCAATGGTTGGAGATCTCCTTCAACTCCTGGACATAAGAGAGCCAGGACATCCAACGTTGGTTCTGGTGATCATTCTTCTGTTTCTTATTCATCTAGAAAGTCCAACAGGCTTGATTTTGATGATTCAACTTCTTATGGATCAGTCAAACATCATCATCACCATAGGTTTTCAGCTTCTCGATTTGGCAACAGCAGTCATGATGGGAGAAGAAATTATGAATGGTAACAGAAACCCTTCATCATCTTCTCTTTTTTTTTTGGATGACCAAATCTCCATCCAGAACCAAACATTTGAGCCAAATGCAGACTACAAACCTCGGGGTACTGGACTTAGTTTGCTTGGCACAAGGCCCGAACTTGTGACCTAAGACACAAGCCCCTCAACCTCGCCATTTGAGCTGATGGCTTGACCTTGGGGTAAAAAGTCTGTGGACCCTTCCTTCGAAGGCGCCTTACCGAAAAGGTTGCCCCTTTGCAACCCTGAAACCTGAGGGGAGGGGAGGAGGGGGGGCATCTCCTTTCCTTTTTTAATTATTATTATTAATATAAATTTGATTCCATTATTGTTCTCCTGCTTAATGGGCATATGAAATTAGGTTTTGTCAATTGCTTAGCCTATGTAATTCCAATTATTGAGTGGTGTATCGTTTATTGATGTCTTGTTGAAATTTATTATCTAGACTTTGAGTTGTTTTACTATATGGTCATTCAGGTATCCAAAAGATTTTATTAAAATTATTTTTGAATTTTTCTTTTCTGTATAATCATTCAAGTATCAAGAAGATTGCGTTTTCAAATTACTTGTAATTTGTAAAAAAACTCTATGTGAGCTTGTCATACATAGTAAAAAGCATATTCAAATATCTAATCAAAACCTTATAGTAAAAAGTATATTCAAAATGAGATATACTTCAAATCTCTCTAAAAGGCTTAAACATACTATTCAATAACGTTTAACGATAACTCTACAATCAATTACAATGATAAGGTTTAGAACTTTAACTGAATTCTACAAACCTCAATTATCCTTCTAATAACTTATAATCACATAGACTATTAACATAATTACATGCAATATTGCTAAATTAAATCTTAATCCAAGAATCACTTCTCAAACTTTGTTTAATTGCCAAAAAAAAAAATGTAGGAGGAAATCCAATAATTTGATTGGAATTAGAATATTACTTCTATGTATCATAACATGTAAAATGGCGAATTGGGCATGTAAATTGGTGTTTTTTTTCTGTAAAATTAATTATTTTATGTATATATATTCTAAAATTGATGTAATATTATCAGTTGACACTAATACTACAAAAAGATTAAATGGTGCACTTGATTAAATGTCCGCTATTTACTAAAAGACTAGAAATCAATTCTCACTTGATTTTTTCCTTTTTTTAAAATAAAAATAAAAAATAGTGATGCAACCATATTTATTAAAAAAAATAAAATTGAGTTCACTTCTGAATATATAGCGAGACAAATTAAATGTAGGAGTGGATGATTTTTCTTTAAAAAAAAAAGAAAAGGAAAAAATAGAGAGAAAAAATCAAAAGTTAATGATGAAGGAAAGAGAAAAAGGGGGAGAAAAATGGAAAAATATGATCGATACATCGCGTAAAATGATGTATTCGACTGATACATCGCATAAAGTAACATCCTGATACATTGCGTAAAGTAAGGATTTTTGTAAATTTTTTCAAATGACAGGAAATTTTAGAGAATATAATAAAATAAGTGGATTTAAACAATTTTTTCTAAAATTAATTGTCATTACCATAATGAAGGACTAGTTCAATTACTAATATTTTCATTTATAAATTATTAGTTATTGATATTGGGGAAAGATGATTAGACATAATATTTCATACTTGCAGAGTTGCAGTTAATTAAAGACATCACCTTAGATATGCGAATTTGAATTTCGAAATTCAAGCAAAAATAAAAATTAACAAAAGTTAAAATTCCATATAAGTGATACTATCTAGAAAACTTGTAATATACCCCTTAGCCTTTTGATTTAGAGTTGATATAACTCTAGTTATAAAAATGAGTCACATATACCTTTACTGTTATATAAATGACCTAAATCTACACTATTTGTTTAAGGGATGTGAATTTTTTTATTGATGTAGGTATATTTGATCATTTTGCAAAATTAAGAGTTATATTTGATCCTTCTCACACATGACTTTTTTTTTTTGCCTTCTATAATTCAATAAATAATTTGGGTTTATTATCTTAGTGATCAAGTTTATTTTCACTCAACTTATTGTAATACTTATCATAGATGCACTATTTTTTGTCAGATGCAAAAATAAATTACAAGTTACCTGAAAAAGGTAGTCTTGAATTTTTTCTTCCACACATTTTTTTTATTTCTCATATTTTCACACAAAAAAAGAAATAAAATTAAAATAATGATAAAAAACTCAAATAATGATAAACAAATAGATCAATAAGGGAGATATTTAAAATTCAAATATATGAAGATATAGATAAAAATGAATTTGTGACATTGAAATCTTTGATAGAGATGGGTGGTATTTTAATAGGTAAAATAACACTTCAAGTTGGGAAAGAATTATTGTACGTCTTGAAAGGTAGGTTGTTACGAACTATACTTTGTGTTCCAAGTATTTACTTCAAAAGAAACTTGTCTAAATTTATCTATAGGTGACATAGTTTGACCCTTTAACAATTTGAAATGGCTTGGTAGCAGCCCATGACAAAAGGGGTTTCAAAAAATAAAACATATTAATCCGACAAACAAAGCAAAAATAGTGACTTCTAATACGAACAATGGCGGAGGCAGGAGTTCTATCAAGGGGGTTCAAAAAAAAATTAAACACGCTAATAATATTCATAAATAAACGGGTCGGATCATATATGAACGGATTGAATAACAAACGGGTTGACAAAGAGGGGTTTTTGTTATCGGGATACAGCGAGCAACAATAAAATAGAGGTGAAATTGAACGAGAAGACTAAGAGGAAAAAAATATTATATTACAATCCCTAGAAAATAGGGTTTTTTTTTATTTGTTGATTTTTCAATTAGAGATTTAAAATATAATTTTTTTAATTAGTTATGACTCATGAAATGGTGTTGTTTGGTCTATCTATATTTAATAAAAAAAACACTTAAAATTGAAGCTTGAAGCCTACAAAATCACTAAAAATTACAAAAAAGAAGAAGAAGATATTGTTGCCTGGAATCAAACCCGCGACCCAAAGCTCATATAAGCGAAATCCTGAACCCCATCAACCGTTGAGCTGCTCCTTTGACATATGTTTAGGGGGTTCAATTTTAAATATATACACGAACATTAAAAAATTGATCTTATATATATAGTGTAATTTTTTTACCGAGGGGGTTAACCCTTTGAAAACACTGTACATTTGCCCCTAAATACGAATATATTAGAATTTAATATAATGTCACTACAACGAACCAATCAAAGGATATCTTACTAGCCGCTTAAAGAAATTATTCACATGTCTAAGATCCACATCTATGAATTGAAAGCTCCGATCCAAATGATTGCAATCACATATTAGAATCAATAGGTTTTCAATTTTTCTAATTCTAACAACAAATTAAAACGCTTCTTATTGAACGATCATGATATATACTTTAACATTTGATTGAAATGTGATTGTTTACGTGCATTTTAATGGGAAGTTCCTGATGAGGAACCCACAATATGCACATAGAATCAACTTTTCGACATTCACTCTATACATATAGTTTCGCTAATGGACGGTTTTGAATTGAATTTGGACAGATCAAAATGGAATGACGCAATAAATGAGTCATTGACCATAAATTAAGATGGATTGAGTTCAGACGAGCTAAACAATAGGTCATATCCCAACCCATCTGCTTGATCCATCATCTTTACAATTTTTAAATTTGTATTTCATGATTTCGTCTAATGTAAAAGAGATCTACAAAATAAAGAAAATGGTAATTTGAATTTTATAATTAGTCAAACAATTTTTTTACTCTCAAAATAATTCAGTCAATTATATTACTTTTTCTATCAGTTTAGACTTGCAAAACTTTTGCTTCTCTAAGAATGTTATGAACCAGGTTCGGTCCAATGTCGATACCTACACAGATGCCACACAACTAGTTATTGGACCGAGAAGAAGCAACATAATTGAAAGGCCTTTGCAAAGATTGATTTGGGATCCAGACCCATTTAACAACTAACTAAAAGGACGACATATGAGAAATAACGGCCAATTTTTAATGGATCACTTTGGGCATAACTCAAATAAGCCCAACTAGAATATATATTGTCCAACCCATTAAAACTTGGACGGGGACTAAAAATGTACACGGTTTAGAAACACAAGGAACTATTTATGCACAAGGTTAAAGAATACAAACTATTTTGGGTAATCGCCAAACTTTATACTCGTTTTTATTAATCTTTACAACATCTTTTAGATTTGGACACTATACTACTTTTTGGACTAAATGTGTACACATTTTAGAAACATAGTAGACTACTTATGCTCGCGATTAAAGAATTAGGAGCGGTTTCGAACTATTCCCAAACTTTAGAGACTGTTTTCATCTTTTTATCTATATTACATGATACGAAATACAAACATCTTTTGCTCTACTCTCTTCGTTTCTTTTCCTCACCTTTTTTCTCCCCTCTCTAAAAGTTCACTTATAAGCCATCATGTTCTCAGGTTCGAGCAATAGGTTTGGAGAAAATTATAATAGAAGTGTCACATCTTAATGGGCCTTACCGTACATAGATTTAGTCTGGGCTCAAATGCGGATTGAACTATAACTTTTTTTGCTCTTCCCAAAAAGACTACTTCTTGGGATTTCAAAAATCTCCCCCTCAACTATTTTTTAGTACTTCCCTCTCTTTGATTCTTTCCATTTTCCTCAAGAAAAGGGAATTAAATTAACCCTAAATCTCCTCTGTCCCATTTCCTTACAAGAAGTTGTCAAAAGGGTTGAATTGATTTCTCTGATACTGCCGTTTTCTTGATTTTACAACTCTTTTTGACTAAAAGGGTATTTTAGAATCGCTTCAAAATTATTAAAAGACACCCAAGTTCACTTTTTTAGGTTCTTTGTTGTTTTGGGTCAGTTGGGAATGATCTGATATCTTTGTTCTTTTTTCAAGAATGGCTGATGATATGGTCATTCATTTTGCATCCAATTCTTCTAACCAATCTGACCAGTCTTTGCCTACAAAAATAGCGAAACTTGAGGCAAGAATGGTGGGGAAAGCTTCATCTGTTACATCTCAAGCTAATTCCTGGTCTTCACCAGCTATGTTTGAGAATGTTGCTGAGCCTGCCGCCGTCTCTAGTGATTCAGATGATGATGATGATGTGAGTTTGTGAAATGATTTTCTTATTGCTGTTTCTTTTTTCTATTATAAAGTAGTAATTTGCTAAATGCTGCAAAATTTCATAAATTGTGCATTTAAAAGCTTAGAATTCAACTTAATTTGTGCTCTCTATATATCTATCTAGTTAATTACTGTCTTTACGATTTTAGTTTTGGTCGGGGTTTCATGTAAACAGGTACCTTTGCAAGCATGGTTTACTTGTGTAACTCTAAAATAGTACTAAGAGAATAATGTAGAGGATAGAGATCTATTAGTTTCAATCTTTATTAGTTTAAACTCCTTGATTTTCACTAAACTTCATGACTCGAGCACACAATCCTCGAGATACCACGTGTGAAATGAAAAAATTGCTCATTGTTTTACCTACGATACCTCTTTTGAACTTCGCTACATAGAAGTTGAATTTCCAAAACATTATTCTATTTGTTTACATTATAATACTCTTTCAAACCAAAATGGAGCTTTAATGATTTGTAAATAATTCAGCTAGTTTCGATATATCAAAATTGTACGTAGGATGGATCTCTCACACAGTTTGGCAGGAGCATAACATCTTTTAACCAAATATACTACATTGAGACAATCAATACTTATTATAGGAGTGACGGAAAGTCGGATTAATTAACCCTAAATCTCCTCTGTCCCATTTCCTCACAATAAGTTGTCAAAAGGGTTGAAATCATTTGTCTGATACTGCCGTTTTCTTGTTTTTACAACTCTTTTCGACTAAAAGGGGTTTCTTAGAATCGCTTCAAATCATCAGAAAGACACCCGAGTTCACTTTTTTAGGTTCTTTGTTGTTTTGGGTCAGTTGTGAATGATCTGATATCTTTGTTCTTTTTTTAAGATAGGCTGATGATATGGTTATTCATTTTGCATCAAATTCTTCTAACCAATCTGACCAGCCTTTGATAATTAGAATCATATTAACGGTGAAAAATCTTTTATATCATTATCACTTTATGCCCTCAACCTTGCTAAACCTGGGGCTATATCGTTAGCATTTTATGTCCGTATCGCATAAGTGGTACGTACCATCCTACTCTGCTTGCCACTAAAACAGTGCTGTTTGCAACCTAGTACTGCTACTGATCTGGCCTCGTTCTTCACATGTTTCTTTCTATGCATTTGAAAAGTTTGACCGAATACCTAAATTTTCCAATGTATACTAAATACCACACACCAATTTCCATCATGTCTCTTTTTATACAAGCTAAATTTCTGCAGGAGATTTACAACTCATTAGTAGCAAATGTTAAGGTTTCTTATCCGAATCTTCAAGAGAAAAACTTATCCGACGCCATTAATGCAAAAAAGGTCTTCCTTTAAAAGCTTTCCTACCTTGTTGTACTCAAACTTTAACCAGTCCACATCTTTTAATGTTTCTTCCTTCCAAAACCTGATCCGATAAATCCGAACAGAAATCTGTTTGAGTTGTCATAACCTAATAATTTGTGACCTCAGAATTTTAAAACAAACACACCTCAGATAGATTATGGAAGTACATTGCATTAGTTTTCTCCCTTTACTTAAAAATGGGAAATTTGGATCCAAATATCTGCCATTTTAGAATGAATCAGAGATTTACTTTAATAAGCCTGGTTTTCTGTGGTATAATAACAAATATTCCTAAATTGGATCAGTGCTATCAAAAGCAAACAGCAAGAAACTGTAAGGTCTGTTGGGGTTTTAAGCATAACTAAACGCAAATAAAGTGTGGACTTCAATGAAAAAAGGCGCAAATATTTTTACAATAAAGTGAAATACCAATTGTTTAGCGTCTCCTCTCTGGGAAGCGCTTATTCGCAAAGATAAATTTATCTTAGACCCTTAGGGCTCGGTTGGCTGGGAACAAGTTATCCCAGGGTTATTTTCCTACCCTAAATGTGGATAGAAATAACACTACAATCCCAGGATAAGTTATCTTGCAATTTTATCCCAACCAAAAATGGGATAAACTCATCCTAAAATTAATCTCGGGATTAGTTATCCCTTATCCCACCTACCAAACAAGCCCTTATTGACGAATCTGAAGCGTTGAGGCACTCAACATGTTTTGAGGCTTGCTTTTAAGGCTTAAGCGCGCCTTTGGCAACTTTGGATATGATTTGTAAGAACTAATTACTCAGTGTGAACTGCTCAAACTACTGATTACAAATTTGTGTTTAGTTTCTAGTCCTGCACTTTTTGCTCTTAAAGCATAACTTTTCATTCTCGTCGCTGACATTTCTTCTTCTTCTCTATCAGAACGGAGTGGAATATCTCATACAAGCAAACACTCAGAAACGGCGCAAACTTGAAGAAGACGACAGCTCAACTTCGTTTGACCGTGTGGAGGTATATCTTATATAGGTTTGCTATGTTTTGTGAATAACTTATTGTTCTTCTTGTCCAGTCCCTTTAGGTGTTAGCAAATCTAATTTCTGAGATACTCTCTTTTACAACTATCCATTTTCTAGCAATTTTATCTTAGGGTGTTATTCCGCTTAACCTTCTGGAAGAATGTATATGCTAATGCTGAAGCAAATACTTTTTTAGACAGCAGCTGATACAGGGAAAAAGATGGTAGAGAATACAGAAACAAGCAAAGTGGGTTCAGATGTGAATAGACGAAAACAAAGCCGTAGTAGGGGACAAACTAATTCTGGTAGAGGGCGTGGTTCCCGAGTTGGTGATCAGACCAGGTTACAAGCAGGTTCTGTGTCAAATGGTCAGTTCGAGAACTCTTACAAGAAGGTGAGTTTTTTCCTGGCATGATTTAAGGTATTGTTTTAGGATAGCACGATCTAAGGTTTATTTTAGGATTGCATGATTATCAGTAATGGTTGAGTTTGAAAGGATAAGTTTGAAAAATACAGGCAAATGTTTGTCCAAAAACGACACATGGAAAGTTAAACAAACAAAACAAGAGAAGCTCCTGCTTTATCAATGTCAATTCTGAAATGTTTAAAGCTGAATATATATATAAGAGTTCGCGCTGATAATTTCTACTGTTTATTCTTTATTGTACCTTCACAATGGTAAAATCTGGATTCATGCTGTTAGTTTCCACATTCTATATATTGAAATTAATTTAGTTTTCATTGTTGTAACGTGTTTCCTATTTTCTTATGTCTTCCTTTATACCTTAGCCACCCTTGTTTCAGTATATTGTGTGCTCTATTTTTTACATGGGTGATACTCCCTTGATTATCTAATATAATTTTGCTAAACGCCTAGACCTTGCCCATGCCCCCTCCAAGAAAAAAGTATGGGCAACTCCCTCATGTTCTATTCTGGTTGTTTTTAGGTTTGTAATCCCTCCTATTTCCAAGGTGTTTTCTAATATATAATGGCCAAGGTGTATTGTTGTTTGAATGCAAACACCTTGGTAACGCATCCTTCCACCAAATGCGGAACAAAATTATCCTGAATTTCAGGCAAAGATTACTCTAAATGATTTATCCCACTCTTTCCTATTGTTAATTGGCTAAACAAGTATGAGTAGGATAACTCATATGTATAAGATCTTGCATAATAAAATTGTTTACCATCTTGTTTGTTTGTAGATCCTTTCCTGGTGCTGAATATTGTAGTACTGTTAAGGTTATGGGAAAAGCTGACACATTGTACAATAAACTTAAGTTCACTGCTGGTTCCTGCATATTTGTCATATCTGGTTAAAGAGAAGACTATTCTAGTGCAGTCTTATCCAAGAGACAATTTAATGCATTAAGTTTAG
Source organism: Solanum tuberosum (assembly GCF_000226075.1). NCBI lineage: Eukaryota > Viridiplantae > Streptophyta > Magnoliopsida > Solanales > Solanaceae > Solanum > Solanum tuberosum. Next base: position 2,237,329 of record NW_006238943.1, on the reverse strand, counting down.
CCAAAAACAAAAAGGAACTATTATTTACTTAGCTCTCCTCATTCTATTCTGGTTGTATTCGTATTGTCATAACTTGTATCTTCAGGTGTTATTCTAGTGTTTGATGAGTCAACCCAAGGTGTATTTTTGTTTGGTGATTGCTATGCAAACACCTTGGTAATGCTTCCTTCCCCCCAAATGTGACGATAGTCATCATAAATTTGTTGCTAAGAACCTATAGATGATTTATCCCATCCTTTACTTTTGTTAATTATCTAACCAAGTATGAATAGGATACCTCATTTGTGTAATATCTTACTTGATCTCATAAGTTGTGTGTCATCTTGTGTTGGCCCCATTTCTGATGGTGAATATTGCACTTACTGTCAAGTTTACGGAAAAAGTTTGCACATTGATAGTATCTTAAATTCACAGTTGAGTAGCTGCATATTTGTCCTATCTTGTGCAAAGGGAAGACTAACATAGCAAAAGTCCTTTTTGGCACTTAACAAGTTCATAATTATGCTTGATGTTTGGGTTGGATTTGAACTGGATAAGGTTTTCTAACAATGATTTTCTGATTGATTTAGTTATCCTTGTATACCTTTTCCTGTTGTGTAGTTATATAGGACACTAGCGATTACTTGTGGGCATATTGAGCATGTAATACATATAATCCACTGCAACCCCAAAGGCCCTATTACTTAATTGTGAAAGTCAGTTTGATTTAGAAAGTATCAAATGCAAATAGATTGTAATTTTGTTAGGTAATAGATGCATATTTTGTAACTTTACAATGAAAAGGATGATAGATTGCGTAGAATTGGCAGTTGTTTGTCAGTGGACTAACACATTACCAATTTTGCTTGTTGTAGTTGCAGGATAGTTTGCCTAAAGAGCAACTTGGGCATAATGGACAGACTGCATCAGAAGTATGGCTTTAGTTATAGTTTTCAGATTTCTTCCATACTTTTCTACTGTCAAAAGTGCATTCTAACCTACAATTTCTATCTGGGGGAATTTATGCCATAAAAAGGGTTCACAACTCATGAATTTGTATGCAGTCACTCTTTGCTACTATTTATAAATTTTTAATTATTAAAATGATGTGGAATGCCCTTGACATTAGGAGGAGATCTTACGGGCAAAAATTGTGGCTTTGGAGGAAGAGCTTAAGAAATCCCGTCAAGAGGCCACAGATTATCAGTATCGGTGTCAACAGCTGGAAAAGGTACAACTTCTTTAGGTTACCTAGAGTACTGCAAATAATCCCGATATCGAATGATGTACTAATTCAATACTGGATAACAACATATGAATTAGTATATACCTGTATAAGGTCTCATAAATGCCTAAAAATTTGCTATAACTGGTACCTGTTTAGTTAACCATCTTTTGTTATCGCTTGTAACATATGAATTAGTATATACCTGTATAAGGTTTCATAAATGCCTAAAAATTTGCTATATCTGGTACCTGTTTAGTTAACCATCTTTTGTTATCGCTTGTAACATATGAATTAGTATATACCTGTATAAGGTCTCATAAATGCCTAAAAATTTGCTATAACTGGTACCTGTTTAGTTAACCATCTTTTGTTATCGCTTGTAACATATGAATTAGTATATACCTGTATAAGGTTTCATAAATGCCTAAAAATTTGCTATATCTGGTACCTGTTTAGTTAACCATCTTTTGTTATCGCTTGTAACATATGAATTAGTATATACCTGTATAAGGTTTCATAAATGCCTAAAAATTTGCTATATCTGGTACCTGTTTAGTTAACCATCTTTTGTTATCGCTTGCATGTTTCCAATAATGTTTAGTAATATTGATTTTAAAGCTAACAAGGTGTTTGAAATAAACAATTATGTTTAGTAGGGGAACATGAAATTTGTTAGTCCCTCTAGTCCACATATTAAGAAACCAGTCAATAACATTAACTAAGAGGGTTATTTGATACCCTTTCCCTCTCCTAAACAAGACCTTTTAGAAATTTATTCAGATCATTTACTAGACGAGGGTAAAGTTGGATAAAATATATACCTTGTTTTTTTTAAATCACCTATTTTGGACCAAGTTTGAAAGGCTAGAAAATCACTTACTGTGGACAGGAAAGAATAGCAATTTATCTCATAGTATGCCTCATTTTAAACTCTTAAAATTGTTCTTTATTTGAGTTACAGAAAAACTTACTAGTCTGAATTTTATTTTGATTTCTAATCCTATATGGTAATTATAGAACATATGATGATAAACTGAATATGAATTTGGATAAAACAAATGTATAAGTCGAGGATATTGTTAGAAACAAATGCTTATTTTATTTAAAACCAAACAACTAGAGGGGTGATTTTGACATTGGAAAACCTTAGGAAGCAAAAAGTTGTTTATTAGTTGGTGTTACTTATGCAAGGAGACGGGTGATGACGTGGATCATCTTCTCCTATATTGTAGCCTAGCCACGACGTTATGATGGGATATTTTTCAGATGGTTTAGTATTTCATGGGCAATGCCAAGATCTGTAAAGGAGCTGATGTTCAACTGGAAGAGAGGAAGAATGTCGAGAAGACACAAGGTGTGGAATGTTGCTCGGACTCTTCCAAAATGTCGACGGGTGCGTATCGGATCCTCCAAAAATAGTGTAACTTTGAAGGATCCGACACGGGTCCGGCATCATTTTCGGAGAGTCCGAGCAACTTAGGCTCCGCTAGCTTTTATGTGGGTTATTTGGAAGGAGAGAAACATGAGTCATTGAGGGAGTAGAGATGAGTTCTGCTTGGTTGAGGAGTAGTCACCATCCCTTATTTTCTTTTAGTGCACCCATGTACTACCTGCTTGTATAGAAGCTCGGTGTCTTTTCTACAGAACCATATCTTTTTGTAGGTTCTCTACTTTTTGGTAGACCTCTTGTATATGGCCGATTTCAGTCTTTCATTCAATGGAACCTTATTTACTTGATCAAAAAAAAAAACCCCAAACAAACATTCTAGATTATATGTACAAACTTTTAAACTACTAAGCAAAAATGTGATTACAAATGCAAATAATTCAGAAATTATTATTTATTGAATTACAATCGCTAAATTATAATCTGTATATAACTTGTCTGTGAACCAAATGACCCGTTAGTTGATTTGGCTTCGAATAGAACTTTCAATTGCAACTGACCTTTCAGCATTGCATACTTAAATTATACAGGAGCTGAAGGATCTTAAAGATTACGAGCAGCAGACAAAGCCAAAGGTGTGCTTCATTGGTTGTTTTACTTCTTTTCATCGGTCAAGTTCTGATTCTGCCCTAGAAATAATCGGTACTGTTTGTATTTAGTTTGGGAGGTTACCTTTGCGAACCACATGACCAAATATTTGTGGCACTAACTAGCTACATCGGTGTGCTTGTCGCCAAATCAAATTTTTTGTCAGCTGTGATTGGTACTATATTTGCTTAAGTTATATATCTTTCGAGTTATCATCATATGTCTGAATATGCTATTGAAGTATGTATCTGTTAATATGATTTACCTGATGGAGGAACCTACAGAGTTGGTGTATTCAGCTTGACCACTTCAGTAGAACAGGCATTATTCAACTAAAAACCAGAGTTTTTTACATTATGTAGAATTATGGAGTATCGAATAGGCTGTAGTACCAAAGTTCTTTGCATATATATGGTATGTATGTATACACACGCACAATTTGGGCACACTCATCGTTATTTCATTTTCCTAGCAAAATATTGTTTTCAAACTTGGCTTTGTTGTTTCTAAAAATGCTTCTTTTTGTTGGTCCATTTGTGGACATATTTACTATCTCATGCAAGTTGTGCAAACATCACTATTTGGCTTTCCTGTCAAAATATTGCTGTCAAATTTTGCTTTAGTTAACCTACAAATTTTACTCTTAGCTGTGTCCCATTGTGTCTGCAAAAATCTCGTGTCAGCAAGCAGGTCAAAATACCAAGTTGATGAAAAATGGTTGATGTTATACCTGTTTATTGGTATTTCCTCATGGAAATGGTTCATTTATTTTTGTCTGCAGAGAACGAAAATAATGTCCGAGTTGCTAATATCTGTTTCAAAAGCTGAGAGACAAGAGGCTCGGATGAAAGTGCGCCAGGAATCATTGAGACTGGGCAATGTGGGAGTAATCAGGTACATCATTCTTATCAAGCTTGGTCTAGTATATTTAAGCAAGTTCAACAGATGAGAAGGCATCAGGAGTGTGAGAAGTAAGAAAAGGTGCAACGAGTTCCCATAATTGTGTGTTTACAGTTTACACTGAGGATCTTTTTTAAGTCGGGATTTATTTACCTTAGTTATGGATAATCTAAATACTGTACATATAGTCAGCCCCAATTAACTCGGAAGTGAGGCTTTATTATTGTTCTTGTAATAATAGTATGGTGATGGATTCCATGGTGCATATTATTTCTTGTAGTATTTTGTAATTGATGCAACTAGAGAGTGAATCTATCTTTGGGACTCTGGATAAGCACTCTAGATAGTGAGGTTTTAGGATAAGTAGAAGTAAGTAACACAAAATATTGCACTGAATGTAGCTTCCATGAAGAGGAATAATGGTGAAGTGAAATTTGTCGGGATTGTGATGTCTAAATGCAAAAGATTTAGATACCTCAGCTCAGTCTTGCAGTAAAATGGCATAATAGATGCAAGTGTACTAGATAGAAACACAGTAGAATGAATACTTTTTTGAGGAGATAACAAAGGAAGTCAAAGTAACATGGCTTAAATAGAAGTTTAATACACGAGTGGTATCCAAAATGGAGTTAATGTAGGGCACCTAAGGTCCAACATAGATGAAAGTGTAAAATGTGAATATTAAAATGGATGTACAAGATTTGAGGAATAATGGTGAGGTGAAATTTGATGGGATTGTGATGTCTAAATGCAAAAAATTTAGATACCTAAGTTGAGTCTCGCAAGAAAATGGCATAATAGATGCAAATGTACATAGAAACAAAATGGGATGATTACTTATCAAAAGAATTCTGGTGTCTTATGTGATAAAAAGGTGACACTAAGACTTAAAGGTAAGTTCTACAGAGCAGCAGTTAGACCAGCTTCGTTGTATGGGGTGGAGTGTTGGTTAGTCAAGAACTCTCATGTCCAAAAGATGGAAGTTGCGGAAATGAGTATGTTAAGATAGATGTGTAGGGGCTTACTAGTAAAGATATGGCCAGAAATGAAGATATTCAGGCTAAGGTGGAAGTGGCCTCCATAAGGCTGAGATGTTTTGAGCATGTCAAAAGGAGATGCATAAACGCCCTAGTGAGGATGTGTGAGAGGTTGACGTTGGAGGGTCTGAGGAAAGGTAGGGGTAGGCCAAATAAGTATTGGGGAGAGGTGATTATGCAGAACATGACAAGCCTTTAGCTTACCGTGGACATGAGTCTTAATAGGAGAGTAAGGAGGTCAAGTATTCGGGTTGAAGGCTAGTAGTAAATAGTTTCACATCTGGTCTCTCCAGCTAGTAGTATTAGAATTATTTTCGGTTTTATTATTTTACAATTACTTCTTGTTGTCTCGTATGCCTCTATTTTCTTACTATCCCGCTATTGCTCATGTCTTCATTTATGTTGTGTTTTTGCTTTCTTTGAGCCGAGGGTGTTTCGGAAACAACCTCTCTACTTGACAAGGTAGTGGTAAGGTCTGCGTACACTCTACCCTCCCCAAAACCCACTTGTGGTATTATTATGGGTATGTTGTTGTTGGACTTGTCAAAAGAAAAAAAAGGAATGAAAATAACATGGCTGAAATAGAGGTGTGCTTCAGGAGTGATATCCAGCCAGAAGGGAGTAAATGCTGGACATCTTAAGGTTTGACATAACGAAATTATAAATGTGAATGTTTTGATGGATGCACAAGATTGGACAAAATTAGAATGATCACATCTTGGTCTCAGCAAGTATCACCCATAGAGGTTAAACGAGAGGAAGTCTTGTTTGCCCATCTTTTTTTGAACAGGTTAGTGATTGTATAGGAAGGAAAAATAGTCGAGCACCAAGTAGTACAGTTTACATAGCTAGGGATCCTCCTATATAAAAGCAAAAAGAAAGGATTCCTTTTATACAAGTTTTTTTTTTCCTTTTATACAAGTTCCTATCCCTTTAGCAAGTCTATGAAATCTACCGTGCTAATTTCATCTTTAACATCTTGAAGATTAAACAATAAGCCAAAAGTGATGAGTATAAATACTCAGTCTTCTGCATGTCATCAGCTTTTCCTTCAAAGCATCTTGCATTTCTTTCTTTCCACAAAACCCAGCGTTTCCTTCAACAACAACAACATACTCAGTGTAATCCTGATCCCACAAGTGAGGTCTGGGGAGGGTGGGGTGTATGCATACTTTACCCATACCTTGTGTAAGTTAGAGAGTTTTTTCCCGATAGACCCTCGGCTCTAGAAAATTGTTTTCGAAACAGGTTTGAAATTTTACAGGAGTAAAAAATAGTTATAATGAAAATACTAAAGCAAGTAAAAGTATTGACAGCAAAAATAGTAAAGATAACCAAAGTAAAAGAAACAACAGTAGTAATAAAATTGAAAAATAAGATAATAGTGGAACAATAATAGTGATATGATAAGGAGAAGAGGGAGCAAATAAGGTTCTCTAAACTAGAAACATGATCTCCCATGGTGAAGAAATTAATCGCTCAGCTATCCATCAACCTTCTAACCTTATCCTTCAATACTCCAGCTGGTTTTTAGCTCCCTCACTGACTGAGGCATGGTAAATGGTATCTTGAATTTGTTTAAAAACAGTGACCACATCTGACTCAGTGACTTGCCTCAGAGCAGTCTAGAAAGAGATGGCTGCAATTTTCCCCTTCATTATTACACATGAAGTACCTAGTGCATAATGACAAACCTCTTTTCTGTAGATTGCTTTGTATCAGCACTGCCTCCTGAGTAGGCAACCCCGTAAAGCAATGATTTTTGACTTCCACGGCCAACTAAAAGGGCTGTTACCCTCACAGTTAATTGTTTTGTAGAATGAATTAACAGAAAATTCCATTCTTACGCGTATCTAGTGAGTACTGTCAAGTGCCTCGACATTTTGATTTTAGAGCCACTTTGTCCAAATCTTCCAATAAAAGAGCTACTCTAGGTATTCCCAATCAAAGCAATTCCTTTTAAAGCTAATACCCCAACATATACTTGTATGTTCATTGGTCCTTAGGTCCAGCACTATAATGATTGAAGGTAACATAAAATGACGAGACATACCTAAAATCACCTAGAGGGAAGTTTTCTTTGAACACCTACAATCTCTCAAAAGCCAACATGCTCAAAAGTAGAATACTATGTAAGCAAAAGATCTATATGGTTAATGACATCTTATTTTGGACTAAGGTCTAGTTGTTATTACGCTTACATGAGGTGTGACTTTACAAGTAATTCTTATTTTAGTTGGAGACTTGTAAGTCTTTTTTTTTTCCGAAAATGGTAGCTTTGTATATTCCTCAAAAGACAGTACTAAAACTGTACTGGTCAATATTTACAACATGTACTTCAAATCCTACTATCTTTTGCTAAATTGAGTCTAGTACATCAATTATGGAGATAGTATCATTTGAGTATAATTGGTTACACCAAAAACATAGTAGCATAAGATAATTTAGCTTGACTTTTTGCATACTATTCTCTATACTATCAAAAGCTCTAGAATTCCTTTCCTTCCATATTGCCCACCATAAATTAGCTGGAATGATTCTCCATCTGTCTCTGTTCTTGGATTGCTTTCCTGCTTCTTCCCAACTCTGGAATGCTTCTGTGATCTTGGCAGGCATGGTCCATAACATACCCTTAAGATTCAGGAATAACCTCTATAGTTGGCCAGTGATCTTGCAGTGTAGAAAGAGATGGTTAACCGTCTCAACATTTTCCCTGTATCCCCTTCTCTTTAAGTTGTCTCAAGTCGAGACAGCTTCGTTGGCTAACAACCAGACAAAACATGCCACTTTGAGTGGGATTTTGACTTCCAAATTCCTCTCCATGGCCAGTAACTTTGAGGCTGATTGGTGTGGTTCAGCCAGTTGTATGCACAACCTACCTTAAAACTTCCCTTCCAATTGCCTTTCCACCACAAAATGTCTTGACCCCTTCCAGTCCATTAAATTGCCCTATGGTGTTGAAAAAATCTGCTATCCTTTGAATCTCTCTTGAGGAGTCCAGTGATCCACTATGGTCTTCTGTTGGTGAGATACTAGAGAATATATATCAGGATACTAGACCTCTAGCCTACCTGCCTCATGCCAAACTTGGCGACTTGTAAGTCCATTTCAAGGATAAGTGTGAAAGTTAGGGAATCTTTAGCTTTAGTAAACTCTTGATCTTAAAGTATGAATTTTCTAGTATTGAGAATGAAATGGGTCTGAATCAAGCAAAATGGATACATAAGATTCATATACCCGATCCCCACTAAGGATTGAGTGTAGTTAATTGATTGATTAATTGCTGGGATTTTGTTGGTGATAACTATGTAACAAGTATACTAATAGAACTCTAGATTATCAATAGGACGTATGCTCATCCTCTAAGTATCAGTTTATTTTTCGTGTTATCAAATATCATATTTTGAACCTATTTATTTTTGTGACTGCTGATCTTTTTCTGCTCTTTGGTTAATTGCAGAGCTGGAACTGTTATATCTGAGGCCTGGGAAGATGGGCAAGCACTAAAGGACCTGAATGCTCAACTTGTATGTTCCGTATTTTGGTGGTCTGGCAAGGGAGTGCTTGTTTTGCATTTCATTATTTGGATATATTAATATATCCATGCCGACAACTTTCAGTCACTGCCTGTCCATTTAGCTTTTAAAGTACAATAGAACTTCAGCTTATGTCCTAACAACCATGCCCACAACAAAGGAGAGATTTGAATTTGGAAAAATTAGTATATTGAGAATCTGAGAGTTGAGTCAAGAATTTAAATAATAGTTTCTATTGCCTGGATCTTTGGACACACAAGAGTTAGTCAAGGAAAGAGGCATTTTACGTATTAAAAGGAAGACCAAGTAACTGTGGAGACTTACCTGACTTAACTTCAGTTAGATTGTTTGCAAGCTGAATAAACCCAATATGGAAACTGATCCTATATGCTATTTAGTTTTCGGTGTCTCCACATTGCTTATATCCTAGATCCAAGAGGTGTTATTGCTAATGAATCTTTTTTTACAGAGAAACTTATTAGAAACAAAAGAAGCTATTGAACGGCAGCGTAAATTGCTGAAGAAACGACAACCAGGTCAAGTTTTCCGTTTGAATCATACTTTCTCATGTTTCTTCTCTTGGATAGATTTCTGGTGTTATTTTGGTGAATGAGTGGATTTTGTCCCAAAAAATGTCCAAACCTGTTAGCTTTTTAGTAATGGCACAAGATCTCTAAAATTTCTTTTACTATATTTCTGGTCTTGAATCTACTGTTCATTAAATGGCTGCATGACATTCCAAAGGTCTAACGCAAGTTGTGTGATTTTCAAGTTCACTATCGTCTTACCAGATGACATTTGAATAAAGCTGGAGTTGTAAGCACACCATATTTAACTTGTATGCATCTCTTGCTTGAAGCAACACTTCACTGGAGGTTCTGTCTTAATATAGTTGCCTAAGTCTTATCATCTTGGAAATAATATTTTACTAAAATGACTCCCACATTGGCTTCTTGTTCATGACAGTTTGTCATTATTTCAGCAGGAATAACTGTTCATTTGATTTTTCATTTTCTTTGATTGCCCAAAACTATGTTTCTTGTAATATAAAAGGTTACTAACAATAAGGTTTACCCTACTATTGCAGATAAAAGTGATGGAGGAGATGTGGAGGGAGGTTTGCAGGAAGAAGATTCTTTCATTCAGGATGAAATCTACAAATCTCGTTTAGCTAGCATCAAACGAGTAAGTTTTCTCTTCCTTCTCTGAATATTTATCTGCCTACCAGTTCTGTCATTTGTGGTGCTTTGTTTCTAATAAATTCTCCATGCTTCACACCGTCATATTCATTTTCATTAGGAGGAGGATATGATAATGCGTGAGAGAGATCGGTATGAACTAGAGAAAGGAAGGCTCATTCGTGAAATGAAACGCATACGTGATGAAGACGGTTCTCGTTTTAACAATTTTCAGATTTTGAACCACCGATATGCCCTCTTAAACCTTCTTGGAAAAGGAGGATTTAGTGAGGTCTATAAGGTAGGAATCTGAAAGTGGGTGTTAAATATATTTTCATTCACCAAATGGCAATGTACACCTCTTTTATGTATTAACATACTGAGAAAAATATCCTTCCATTCACTTCAAATTGCAAAATTCTGGCAGGCTTTTGACTTGGTAGATCATAGATATGTTGCATGTAAGCTACATGGACTAAATGCTCAGTGGAGCGAAGAGAAGAAGCAAAGTTATATACGACATGCAATCAGGGAGTACAACATCCACAAGACTTTGGTGCACCATCACATTGTGCGGCTTTGGGACATTTTTGAGATAGATCACAACACATTTTGCACTATCTTGGAGTACTGTAGTGGTGTGTTTACTCCCTTTATTGCATAATCAATATGGAACAATTACAATAATGCTCAGCGCAATGAGGTATTTTAGGATTACCTCTCATATTTGTCATAAATGTTTTTGCCTGTAGGGAAGGACCTTGATGCAGTTCTCAAAGCAACACCTGTGTTGCCAGAAAGGGAAGCAAGAATCATCATTGTGCAGGTTTTTCAAGGCCTTATTTACTTAAATAAAAAGTCACAGAGGATCATCCATTATGATCTGAAGCCAGGGAATGTTCTATTTGATGAGCTTGGTGTTGCTAAAGTTACCGATTTTGGTCTAAGCAAGATAGTGGAAGATGATGTCGGATCCCAGGGTATGGAACTCACATCCCAGGGTGCGGGAACGTACTGGTGAGTGGTAGATTTATGCTGTCATGTTTTTAGTGAGGTGCACTAGTTCTGAATCTACTTTTGCTGTCATCTCTTGCCTTTGTAAAATTTTACCAAGGTCCATTATTTCTGGATGTATTGTTTCTTCAGGTATCTACCTCCCGAATGCTTTGAGCTAAGCAAGACACCTCTTATATCCTCAAGAGTGAGTTCTCCTGCTTTGCTTTAACTTGCTGATAAAGTTAAATAGGATTCCACTGTAAACCAGGAGTACACAACATTTTTTTAAATTCTTCGTTTCTAAAGATCTTGGACTTAATGCAGTGTCTGCATCTTGATTGATGCATATTTAATCCTAAAAGTCCATGATGAATGAACAGTTAACTATGTGTTTTTATGAACTAAACTCATAATTTATATTTATGTAACTAGGTTGATGTCTGGTCAGCTGGTATTTTGTTGTACCAAATGCTGTTTGGTAAACGCCCCTTTGGGCACGACCAAACACAAGAGAGAATACTAAGGGAGGACACAATTATTAAAGCAAGAAAGGTCGAGTTCCCTACAAGACCAGCTGTCTCTAATGAGGCAAAGGTGAGGTTTTTTCCTTGCTATATCTGACTACATTTCTTATCTGACAACGATATGATAAATTGTCCCTATTTTATTTTCCTTTTTGTGAGCATTATCAAGATAAACCAGAGGCCCTCAGAGTTGATAATACTGTTATTTCTACTAATATATATTTTGTACCCAATTCAAAATAAAATGAAACCATTGACGTTTGCCTACTTTTTAGGTCATGATGCCCCAAATTTGGTTAACGTTTGGTCACAACTATATTGTTCTTTTACTGATACATAATAATATGGCTTCGATTCAAGTTGAGTACATGCGCCGATTGGCTCCATGCTTTATCTCAATCCCCATCAACTACTGTATAGCTAGCATGACAGTAATCCATACATACCATGACCAGAAACATCTAGAGCATATCAAGATTCAGAATCAGGATACTAGAACTTAACTCTCGTGTCCGATATGAATACTCTGGGCATACTATCTAGTTGATGAAACAAAACTCGATTAAGCAATGTACAAGAAAAGTTAAATTCCAACAATATTTACGGACCTATTAGGATTTTGTTATATTGCTCTTGCCACTGATTCTTGGATCACTGTTTTATTGATTCTCTCCTTTCTATGTGTTTGAGCAGGAGTTTATTCGTCGTTGTTTAACATATAATCAAGCAGAGAGGCCAGATGTTTTGACTATCGCCCAAGACCCTTACTTGACATACACAAAGAAATGATACGAAGATGTTAATCAGCACAACTTAGGCAGAGAGGATCGTGCCTCTTGTCTATGAAAGTGGTTGCTCTCCTAATGTAGAGACGAGGAGTGGTACTAAGGGAATTTTGTACAGTTGTAAAGCGTGTATAATTTTTTGTCCCTGTACTTCATCTGGTCCATTCCCATGTTTTCCATATTTTGGTTTTCTCATCTTGGAAGGTCTTTTATGCCATGCTTATTTCATGTTTTGGAATTCGATGGGTGTATCGATGAAATTCCATGGCGATAATTTAGATTCTACCTACTAGTATGTTGGTAGAGGTTATACATTGCTTGAGAAAAAAAGCATGCAAGAGAAGTGGTTGATGAAAATATTTCATCACCTAATGTTTGTTGTTTAATCCTATCAAGTTTGTAACTGAATTTTACCAAGACATGTATTTAGTTTCTGAACAGCCTAAGATTAAAACAGATACCGTCTGTTTGAATATATGCCTCCTACTTTCCTTTTTAATCTATTTCAAAATAAGTCAGTTTTTATATTTTTGTAATTTTCTTAATTGCAGTATACTGCATGACATGTTTAAAATCATAATGCACCCACGAGTGTGACCTAATGATCAATGAAGTGGATTGAGAATTATGAGGTTGTGTGTTTAAATTCCAGCAGAGAGCAGAGATGAACACTCGGTGATTTCTTTTCATCTGTCCTAGCCTTGGTGGATAGAGTTAATTGATATTTATTGCTAGTGGAGGTGAGATATCTTGTGAAATTAGTCTTGATGTGCGAGATTCAAATGATATATTTATCATTTTTAATTTAAGATTGCAAAATTCCTGTATCTTATTATCTTAACCTTCATATCCCATATTAAGAAATGAAACGGGTGAATAATATTTATTTATATGCTTTCTCCAATTGTGGAACTATGTTGTTCCTAAAAAACTTTAATGTGACAAAGAAGCTATTCTCTTTAATTTTAGGTTGTTATAACTTGTAAGTAGAGATTGAATTTGTTGCAGTCAAATATATTTGGATCTTTTCAAAACTATTTCCAATCAAATTTGAATATCTTCAAGATAGATTACAATTTGTGAGTTGGAAAGCAACCAACAAAAACCAGGATATCCTTTTAATGTTTCAAAGGAGATCAAATTATAAACAATGTTAAACTGTAAAATATTGAATAGTTGTAACTTGTAAGAATGACAAAACATTGAGCACAAAGAACACTACAAAAATAATTAATATTGGTTCGATACAAATCTTAAACCTACATTGTAAAAAAGTGATTTTAACACGATATTGCGAATGTATGGTTTTTTCGATCACAATGAACACTTGCCTGCAAGTTAACAAGATTGGTTTTTTCTCGCTCACCAACGAGCACAAATCTAAGTACCCTAGAAAGGCTAGTTCAAGTACTGCCTTACCAGTAAAAATATTATACATGGAAGTACTGAGTTGTTGATCAACATTTTCAAGAACTGTGTTGTACTCCATAGTACTTTAGAACACCATCAAATGAGCCAATGGCAGCTTTACATTTGTATTGGATGACAAAGCAAGCTTCAGATCTCATGGCTTGCTCTATTAGTAAGAGCACAACACATGATGTGTGAGTCGGGTGCATGTCACAAGTGTGAACCATGCAGCAGACAAAAGCCTGGTATGTAAGTGAAGGAGGATTCTACCAAGTTCCAGACCGTGCATAGTGTCCTTGGAATTTCTCAGTTATGAGGAAAACAAACTATGGTGGCAGGCTCCAAACTAAAGCATTCATTCCAAGGATGGTCCTGCCTTGCAAAAAGAAAGAAGATGTCGTGTGTCTGGTGTCATCTGAAATGAGAAATAAAAGGTGTCAATCAAATGGCAACTATTGTGTCATTTCAACAATAACATACACGTGTAATCCCACAAGTATGGTCTTGGGAGGGTGGTGTGTACGCATACCTTACTCCTACCTTGTGAAGGTAGAACTATTGTGTCCTTAAATGACAGTTAAATGCATCAGTGAAGAATTGCCTTGTGTTAACGCACTGATTCAAGGCCCTGTATAGTGAGAATGAGTGCATGGTAATTGGTGGCGCAAAGTTACAGCTTGTTTAATGGGAGAGCATCCTAATTTTAACCAAGACGACATCCAAATGAGGTAAACATCACAATGGTAACTTCGGAAGCATAATACAAATTCTGTGAGCTCTTTGAGGTTCCCGTGAATACATTTTCCACTGTGTTCCAACACTGACCCCAAAAGTACCTGCTAACTGAAACTTCTTGCAATAACCAATATTTAGACGTAAACTCTAACCCAGACGTTGACAAAAGGGGGGGTATAGGTAGTCTCAGGAAACTAGTATTGCTCCCTTTATTGATTTTATTCGCCACAAGGTAGAATCAGACCGTCAGCACTCAAATGATGCTTAACTGCCTATGTCAGATGAGTTAAGCTATCAGTTTCTGCACAGATCAGTCTCCTTCCCGTGTTGACTATCTCTCACAAAAACTCACTTCTTGGGTAAGGCGAACAAGGGATTGCAAGTATTGAAATATTGTGCATATAGGTAAACATTCTTACATGTGGATGTATAAACTGTTGAATTTCCTTGAGACAATAGAAACATGTTTAGTGCAATGATAAGTGTAGTTTTAAAATGATTTAGGTTGTGTTCAAATCGCACTTGCGACATTCTAACATTTTTCTTTGGATAGCCTTGTTAGAATTCTTGGCTCCACAATTATATTTCACCCCAACATAACAATTAGTCGGCTTGTTCTGGTACTCTCTTAACTATTGATTGCAAACCAGATCACTCTAACATATGTTAAGAGAGTAGTAGAGTACCACAACATGCATGCTTACATCATACACTTGTGGGGCGGAGTGCTGGCCAATCAAGAACACCCATGTTCAGAAGATGCATGTAGCAGAATGAGGATGCTAAGATGGATGTGTGGGTGTTGGGAGCAATAAGATCAGGAATGAGGATGTGTGGACATACTAGGAGCGATAAGATAAATAATTAGCAGAAAAGGCATAAAAAAGTAAAACAACAAACAAAGAAAATAATGTGGACCCCAACTTGTTTGACACTGAGGCATAGTTTTTGTTGTTGTGTCTAAAGAAGATAATGTAATTGATTTTCTAAATTCCAAACACATAAATAGACAAACCTCATTTGTAGAGTTCTGGATTAGAGGCCTGCCTAATGATTGAAGAGCCCACAGCTACGTAATCAATCCAACGCATCAGGTTGAGGGCCGAAAAACTCATCGGACAATAGCGAGGTACCGGAATATGAGTCAGCATTCATCAGGTTACAAAGTCGGAACTTGATTGTTCATATTCCGCTTTATCATGTTGGATCAGTTGTGTGGAGGAACCAAAAGCAGCCATCTTTTCTGACAAAAGCTTAAGAGTCTCCTGTTTATTAGCCAATTCCATAAGCACCTTGATCCTCCTAAAAGAAACATTACTTGGTTTTTGCCCTTTATTTACCATTTGCAAGAAACATCTTTCTGCCTCCGCCAACTTTCCCAGATCACAGAGCAAATCAAACAAAACATCAGAGACCAAAATATATGAGCCAAATCCTCTCTCCATCATGTCATCCCACAGCTCAAGTGCCATCTCCACTTTCTCATGTCTCCTGCTCAACCTGATCAGAAACATACACGACTGTGTACTCGGTAAGCACCCAGTCTCCTTCATCCTCTGGTACAAAGTCCACGAACTTTTCAAATCATTTATCCAAAAAAATGACCTTAAGAACACATTATAAGTAGTGGCATTGGGGCTCAAACCATTTCTAACCATCTCATCCATCAAACTGTATGCATCCCCGATCCTCTTCGCAATGCAGAAGTTCCTAATCGCAGCATTATAAGCAGCCACATCCGGATAACATCCATATTCCCTCATCTCCTTCAAAATGTGCCTCGCCTTATCAGGTTGTCCAGCCAACCCCAACCCTCCAATTAAACTTGTATAAGTTATCACATCAGGAGTAATATCCTTCTCTCTCATCTCCTCCACCACCGTAAACGCCTTCTCCATCTCTCTCCCTTTACAATACACATCCACCAAACAATTAAATGAAACAACATCCGGTTCAACTCCCAAATCCCTCATCTCCTTAAAGAAAACCTCCGCATCCTCGGACGACTTCCAACCAGACAAAAGTATATTAAAAGTCTGGTTATTTGGCCTAAACTTGTACTTCAACCTATGATACACATTCCTAGCATCACTCATACTTTTCTCCTGACACAAAGCCCTTAACAATGCATTAAAACAATCAACACCAAACTCATTCAACAGTCTCTTAAAACCCCAAAAAGACTCAACAGTTTCCCTAACAGAGCAAACCTTAGCAACTCTACCTAAAACAACTTGAACTGTTCTGGGTGTTATCAAAGATTGATCTTTTCTCTTCATTTCCACTAAAACCTCCCAAATCTTATCAAATTTACGATTCCTACCAATTACATACAAAATGGTATCTAAAGAAAACCCAGTATGATAAAACCCTTTTCGCTTATCTGCATATTTAAAGAACTCTAAAGCTTGTAATGGGTTTGAATGAGAAAAACGTACCCTTTTGAGAACTTTGTCGATTAAATCGTTTGATAGTTTGATTTGTGATGATTTCAGTGCTTGTTTCAGTCCTTCTGGTGACTGTGTTACTGTTATGATGCGGTAAAGGGTTTCAACTTCTTTGTCTATGGGAGCTGAGGATTGAGAATGGAGAGAAGAAGGAAGAAAATGGGTCGTTGGCCTTTTCAATTGAAGAGCAATAGAGAGATTCTTGTAGCAGAAAATTCGAGCCATTGTTGGGAGCTTCTTGTGGAGTTTTGAAAGTCTGCTAATTTTTCTTGAGATACTAAAGGGGAGCAAAGCAGAGTAATAATTTTTCGGAAAATTTTATTTAGACATTCGAACTAAATTTCGTTTCAATTGAACCTTTTTATATCGTATTAAAATATTTTAATTAAGCACTTTCGATTTAACTTTAAAAAATTGTTTTGCGTGAATTCTTGTTCTAGTTAGATAACTAAATAAAATTTGTCATTTTTTAATTATATGCATTCGTTGAAATAAGGCATGTAAAATTTCATACATATTCTACTTGAGATTGATATATATGATTAAACGAGATGATATGAATGCGGTTTTTACTCTATCATATATGAGTGAAACACATTAACACATACAACTTTTAAAAATATTTTAATCGAAAATGTATAAGATTTGAGATGTTCAATTGAAACCTTACTTAATTCGAGTGCGTAGATTGGAGTATCTTACGTTAAGGAGACAAACGTGTATTAAGCCAAATAGAAATTACAAGCAATATAAGTGATACTCCAAATTTAGAATAGGATGGGTTGAGTAACCTGAGTATGAAATTGTCTTTGTTAGAAAACGTTTTATCCTAAATATGAAGCCTTTTTTTTTATATAGATCTAAATTTAATCAGCTTTGATGTACGAATAGAAAATATAAAAGAAAAGGAATTAAAATAAGAGTTACGTAACGTATTGTCACGAAGGAACAACTTTTTTTTAAATTTTTTTTTGAACATAATTAATTAATAATATAGTTTTATCAATTTTGATCAATAAGCCGTCTTAGCTCAGTGGTAGAGCGCGTGGCTTTTAACCACGTGGTCGTGGGTTCGATCCCCACAGACGGCGTAATTTTATTACTATATCATAATATTTTGATTGTTTTCTTTCATAAATCCAATTATTCTTTTTATTTTAGTTATAACTTACTTAGTGGCATGTCTATTATTTTTTCTTACTCAATTAAATCATAATATTTTTGATTATTTTCTTTCATAAATCCAATTATTCTTTTTATTTTAGTTATAACTTACTTAGTGGCATGTCTATTATTTTTTCTTACTCAACTCTCTCATTTTTCATAAGCCCAATTATTCTTTTTATTTTAGTTATAACTTACTTAGTGGCATGTCTATTATTTTTTCTTACTCAACTCTCTCATTTTTCTATTGACAGTAGAAACTAAAGAAAGGACATATATGTATTGTAACTAAAAATTTGATCTCATATTATGTTTGATTGTTCGTGTGGCAAAGTATATACTTGATAAAAACAAATTTTTATGCAATAGAAGAAATGATTATACTTTTCGATTCTCAGGAAGGGAAGGGAATTACTAGCAATCACATTCTCCGGTCTTCTCATTTCCTTGCTATCTAGTTCTTGTTTGACCATATTCAAATAAGTATCTTCCTTACTATCAACTAATAAAGTTACTATATTAATTGCATTGACATGAGTTATTGATATTTGGAAGAAGTAATATAAAGTTAAGTGGAATGAGATGATTGGCTGTTTACATTGTGTTTGGACATGAAAACATAACTAAATTTTCGAAACAAGATCCATGGACAAATAAGATTATTGGAGTTGAACTTACTTATAGGGTTTTTGTGAAATCAACTCCGAGCTAAAATTATCCTAACACGACGTGCCACATGACACACCATGTCAAAAGGCTTTGAAGGACCTTACTTTCTGCAACTTTGAGCCAAAATTGTCTTAGCAACTCGTGTCGCACATCGTTAGGCATGTCGTATTAAGGTGTTCTTGTTTTTTAAAATAATTTTTTTTTCTTGTAATTTTCTCTTATGCACACATGGTTCTCAACTCCCGAGGTCTACCTAAGTTAATCTTTTTAGACTTCTGTTCAAACTTTGAAGCTCCATTACAATCATTTAGCTCCAATTCAAAATCAAGTTCTACTCCATACAACATACCTGTTGAGTATGTAATGTTGGAATTTTAATTCGAAAACGATTAAAACATTCAAAATATATGAGAAAATGTAGCTAAAAGCTTATATTTCTAGACGAATGGCAAAGTTCATGCTATTACATCCATGTAATCATGTATTTTGAAAGATAGTTGAAATAATAAATAATGATGCTCTTCTAAAAAAAATACGTACTAAATATTTATTCATATTAGATGTTTATGTAAAGTCAAATAATTTAAATTTTACAATTAAAGATTAAAGCACGAATACATGATTAACTAACTAATAAGTTTATGAAAAATACATATTGGTATATATATTTATTGATTTAATATAAATATAAATAAATATGGGAGAACAATTTCTATTAGCAAGTGCTTATTTTTAATAAACAAGCCGTCTTAGCTCAGTGGTAGAGCGCGTGGCTTTTAACCACGTGGTCGTGGGTTCGATCCCCACAGACGGCGATTAATTATGAATATTTTTGTTTGCAATAAAAAATAATTGGCTTGATTAATTATGATTTTTTTTATTTGCACTAAAAAATAATTGAGGCTCAAGTATTTGATAAAGTTCGATCCCAAGTATTGAAGTAATCTCTCATAAAGAACTTCTCCCATTGAAATGAATCATAACAAGGTGCCGTCTTTGCAAGAAAATGACTACTTCAATAAGTCATTTGTTCTGGAAGATAGTTATAAAAAGGTGTCATATTTTCTAAAAGTAACTTCAGCGCCTAAAGAAGAATACGAGGTGCCTCTTTTGTCAAAGAATGACTATTTTAAGAAGTCATCAATTTCAGAAAATAACTACAAGAAGGTTATATATGTTTCAGAAGTACCCTCAATGGCTAAATCAGAATGCAAGGTGCTTGTCTTTGCCAAAAAATGACTACTTCAATAAGCCATTTGTTCAGGAAGATACTATAAAAAGGTGTCATATGTCGCAAAGGTGCCCTAGTGCCTAAAGAGGAACACGAGGTGCCTGCTTTGCCAAAAAAATGACTATGCAATACGAGGTGCCTGCTTTGCAAAAAAAAAAAAGACTATTTCAAGAAGCCATCAGTTCTAGAAGATAACTTTAAGAAGGTGACATATGTTCCATAAGTACCCTCAGTGCCTAAACGAAAATACAAGGTGCCATCTTTGTCAAAAAATAAATGCTTCAAGAAACCATCATCAAAATTTGCAATTCTTTATTCATTGTGTTTTCCTTTGCAATTGTTTTGTCATTTAAATTATATTTTGAAAGTTTCTAGATAATTGTTTCAATTGAATACATGTTCTTCTAATTGTTATTTTTCATATGTCTATTCCTCCAACATTTGTCAATTTCTTCACATCAATTAAATAGCAAAAGACTAAAACATAACATCCAAGAGTTACACTCCATATTGAAGTGGGGTGCGTGCGCGTAAATTTTCTCTTAGGAAGTAACATTATATTATCATAGTTGGTAATTCTCGCATGGTAATCCTTTAGTCTCACTATGTGAATTTAGCGTGCGTTTTGAAGAATAATATTTGATTAGTTCAGCATCGATATGTGTTTTAATATATAAAGAGAGTAATAGTTTAGGTAGGTGAATAATGCATAAAAATTCCATAAAATTATATGATAAAATATAACTTACACACCTAAACTATGTGAGAGTCTTATTACCACATAGTTTATGTGTCTAATAATACGGAAAGCATAAATTTGGCGGTACTATGACCTCACATAATTTAGGTGTGTGACTGATAATTTCGTCATAGTTTTGAAGGGCCCCATGCATTATCCCTAAAGAGAACAATGAATAGCACTAATTGAGATGTGAAACTCACGGAATAATAATAATTTTTGTATGTTTTTTGTCCATTTAATATTTTTTTTCTACAAAGATCTTGTGCTTTTTACATTAAGATATTCAATATTTAATGAAGAGATTAACCATAAAACCTGCTACAAATTTTTAAAAAATGAGGCATCTAATATTTTTAAAACTTAATTAGATAGTTGAGGATTGTCTCGTTTAGTCTTTATACTTTTAGTCGTAGTGTTCCTTTGGGAGTTTCTTATTATTTCTTCTCTATTACTATTTATTGTTACTATACTTCAATTATCGTATTATTTTGTGGTAGTGACTGTTTCATTTTTTATTTGAGTTTGCATGCTTTCTTTAATATTTTATCTTGTCTTCTTCACTCTTGTTATTTCTTTTTCAAGCATAAGGTCTATCAAAAATAACCTATCTTCCTAATATGAGTAAGATTTGCGTATTTTACACACTATTCTTTGAAGAACCTACTTGTGAAATTAAACTAAATTATTGTTATTATAAGTTTAATTTGAGACCTAAGCATAGAATATTGAGTAGAAAGAATAAGAAGAAAAAACAATATAATAATTAGATTAATGACATTTTCTGTCCCTCTATTAAATTTAGTTCTTGTGATATTAAATATTTAATAATCAAAATTCAAATACTTGAAATTTGCATTTTTGATTCATTTTACTTGTGCTGAACAACTTTCACATATAACAAACATAAAACTCATATTTGTATGTTATAAATATAATTTGCATAATTGCGCTCCATAACAAATTATATGTTTGCGATGAAGCTTTTGATTTGTATAATTCGCTACAAATCAAATGATATAGCCATAGTTTATACATTGTAATTTGTATAATAAGATATATATTTGTATAATTATAATTGTATATGACGAAAATATATGTATTTGTATTTGTATATACACTTTTCTCTCGCTTTATACAAACAAAAACACATTTTATATCGAAATGTATAAAATGACTAATTGTATATCGAAAATGACTAATTGTATATTGAATCAGATGACAAAAAAATGAGATGTTTGCTACGAATTACAATTAAAATAGACTATGGCTATATCATTTGATTTGAATTAATAGTTTGCTATTTCATACAATTCTCTCTATTTATTTGCGGGCTAAATCGAATATGTAATTATTAAAATATATAATATATTCTTAATTAAAAAAATTAAATTATAATAAATCATACGCCTTATATTTTACAATCCCGCCGGCCGCCTTCTTTCATTTACAATACCCTAATTCCCAAATGGGTAGGCTTTCCTCCGCCGTAGAAATCCCCGACGACAGGCATCGGAGCCACCGGGACGGTGACGGCGGCCGGTTATCACCACAACGGCGCTCACACTATACCCTAATTCCCAAATGGGTAGGCTTTCCTCCGCCGTAGAAATCCCCGACGACAGGCATCGGAGCCACCGGGACGGTGACGGCGGCCGGTACTCACCACAACGGAGCTCACACTACGACAATCGACGCCGCTATCGAAGTCCTAGTCGTAGCCGTAGTCCTGTCAGAAACCGAAACCGTAGCCTGAGCCGAAGTGTTAGCGGTAGCCGGAGTCGGAGTCGGAGTCGGAGTCCGGTTTATAGTCCATATAGAGGCCAGCAAGCGTCACATACTAATGGACGAAACAACCGGCGATCGTTTTCTCCAGATCGTTCGTACCGGAGACCAAGCCCTACGAATGAACCTCCTAGGAGATTTGGACGGGGGAAGAAACCATACCTTGATCGAGATCATAAGAGTGGAAGAACTGCAGATTCTGATTCGGATGAAGAGCTTAAAGGCTTGAGTTTTGAAGAGTACCGGAGGCTAAAACGTCAGAAATTGAGGAAACAGTTGAAGAATTGTATTTGGAATTGCACACCAAGTCCACCTAGGAAAGAAAATGAGCCGGAATATGAAGAACCTGATGAAATTGCAGAAAAAATCGAAGACGAGATGGTAAAGAAGGAGGATGGATCCAAAAAGGATGTGAAGAAGTCAAAAACTAAGTCTTCTGGAAGTGAATCCAATTCCAAATCTGAATCAGATGCATCAGATTCCGACTCAGAGGCTTCAGATTCTGAACCGAGGAAATCTAGGAAGAGGAAGAAATCCAGCTCTAGACGCAGGAGTAGGAGATCGAGAAGGAAAAGTGTGAGTGAATCGGAGGAAGAGTCTACTGATGATTCATCAGAAGAAGAAGAAAGGAACAAAAGAAGGAAAAAGTCGAAGAGAAAAGAGA
The DNA here is from genome assembly GCF_000226075.1 of Solanum tuberosum. Taxonomy (NCBI): domain Eukaryota; kingdom Viridiplantae; phylum Streptophyta; class Magnoliopsida; order Solanales; family Solanaceae; genus Solanum; species Solanum tuberosum. Next base: position 2,214,287 of record NW_006238943.1, on the reverse strand, counting down.
GTAGCGGGAGACATAAAAGGGGTAGTAGTAGCAGGAAGAAAAGAAGCAAAAAGAAAAGCTATTCAAGTGAGAGTGAGAGTAAAAGCAAGAGCGAAAGCGAAGATGGTGAAATTGATGATTCTGATGCTAGTAAGAAGCAAAAGAGTGCTTTGAAGAGTAAGAAAAAGAAGGAAGAGGATAGTGACATACCAGAAAAGAGCTTGGAGTTGAATGATGATGCTGGAATTAATGAGATGAAGGCTGATGAAGCAATGATTGATGAAGTTAATGGTGAGGTGCTTGAATTTAAAGAACTGATTGAGGCAAGGAAGAGGAGTAATTTTGAAGATGAGGCCCCAGTTGGTCCAATGCCCTTGCCAAGGGCTGAAGGGCATATCAGCTATGGTGGGGCACTTAGGCCTGGTGAAGGTGATGCTATTGCCCAGTATGTTCAGCAAGGGAAGCGTATTCCACGTAGAGGTGAAGTGGGTCTTTCTGCTGATGAGATTTCGAAATTCGAGGGTCTTGGCTATGTGATGAGTGGTAGTAGGCATCAGAGGATGAATGCTATTCGTATCAGAAAGGAAAACCAAGTTTACAGTGCTGAAGACAAGCGAGCGTTGGCCATGTTTAACTACGAGGAGAAGGCTAAGCGTGAGCAGAAGGTTATGGCTGATTTGCAGCGCCTTGTGCAACGCCACATTGGTCAGGATACTGAAACTTCTCACGATCCGTTTGGAGGGAAGTCTACAGAGGCGGCTGATGATTGATCCTTTTGTATGTTGTTTACTTAAATTTTGGTGTTATTGCTGTTATGTGTAGAAACTTGATTGTTTATCTAGAAAATGGAGATTGATAATAACTTGTCGTTACTTATGTGTAAGCTGATAATATTTGGATTTTACTGATACTGTTTCACTGGTTTGTGTGGTAGTCTAATGTAATTAGAGGTAGACCAGGCTTTGCCAATATAGGTTATGCTTCGCCAAATTTGCTCAGACATTTTCTGCAGATTGTGAGTAGTCAAATTTTCACATAGGTCCTCAACCATCGTCCAGTTTTCTGCTACCCTTTCATACCAGTTTCACCACATAAGAAAAGATATTAGCCCATTGTTCTTTCTTTGAAACATATCCGAGTTTACACATTTTGACGTAGTAGCCCCTGTCCACTTCAGTTCACAAGAGGTTATACCATTACTGTACAGGTTCTTATGCATTACTCACCCGTCACCACTGGAAACACCATTTCCCATGTTCCCTGTTTGACTTGCAATTGTTAAGCATGCTGCCTGTAACATCATTTAGTTGGTGAGAATTTAGGACATATTTTCTTACTTTTTCTTTCTTGAAGTTAAAATCGGCTGAGTCATGGTCGTTGAACCCTAGTTAATTTTTTGCTTAAGTGTCATTCTGCTTTAGTTCATTCATGTGTATATTTTGCTGATCTTACGAGGTTTGTATTATGGTTCTCATCTCTTATGTGTGGGCTGACATGTGATTCTACTGTATGATTAGTTTAAATGTGATCTGGGTCTCGTAGCATGTTATTGAATAGCTGCTTGCTGTTTTTTAGTTGTTAATGTATAAGATGCTTCTTAGCTGGCCCTAACACCATAATTGTTAAAAGAGGTTGCTTTTTGCTTTAGCACAGTGTTGGTGTACTAAACTTTCTGATAAAAGTAGTAGTTGTGCTAATCATATGTGTTCATGTATGTATAGTATAGATCAATGCCTCATTGGTTGATGCTTCATCCGTTGATATGTAGTTATTTTGTACTTTCTAAATCAGCCATCTGATTGGTCCTGTTGTGTATTCAGCTATGCAGCTATTCTTCTGTTCTATCTTTCTTTGGTTGTTTGCTATTTGTTCTTCCAAGTTAAATTAGACAGATGTAAAATTTAGCGCTGCTTTGAAAATCCAGACAAAAATACAATGAGATCCTCTGTTTTTTTGGCTATCGTGTTGATATTACAGCACTTGCACTTTCTTAGTGCTGCAACGTTTATAAAACTTAGCCTTTCTCAAAAAGCTGGATGAGGCAGTGATTGTTTTAGTGATATGCTGTTTCAAATTATATTGATGATTTCGTGACCGGTGTATTTGAGTGTAAAATGCCATTATGTGTGCTCTTCAGTTGACTAAATGCATGTTCCCATCTATTCAGAGTAAACTTTACTGGCATATTTATAAGTTCTGTTAGTTTCCTACATTGAAATCATAAAGGTCCATTGAAGTATGCCCTAGGACTATGATGATCTGACTCTTTGAAAACATTGTCGTGTGCATGTCGGATCCTCCAACAGTAGTGCATTCTTGAAGGATCTGACACGGGTGTGACAACATTTTTGGAAAGACCGAGCAACATAGCTCTAGGAAACATTGTGTAGCTTTATTGACTTTGATTGCAACCTGTAGTTTTCATTAAATGAATGTAAAGACCGAATTTATTCAACGATGCCACTCATTTAAATGCTTATTTCTTGATCCTTGCACCTGTCTGTTTGAAACCTTTTAGACACATGTCAAGGCTTATATGACTTGATGATATTATATGGTTATCTGTTGTTGTGTATATAAGATTATGCCCAAAAATGAAATGCTGACTACCACTTTTTGAAGTTTTATCATGTCTGTTACAAAGGGACCATTTGAGTATCTTTTATGATAATTGTGTTCCAATTGCAGTATGTTGTCCTTTTTAAAGCATGTGTTGCAATTTCATTCAGAATCTCCTGCATAAAGGCTTTTCCACAGTTAATATTGAGCAGTTGTCTTTGAGCAGCATGAAGGAGAACCTTGGAGCAACGATAAAGTTGTCTCTATCTGACCCATAGGCCTTGTGTTCGAGCGGTGGAATCAACCACTGATGCTTGTGTCAGGATAGGCTGCCTACAACACAATCCCTTGGCATGCGTCTCTTCCCTTGACCTTGTGTGAACACGGGATGCTTTGTGCATCAGGTTGACCTTTTTTTTTTTTTCACACAATTCTGAGGTTTATGCAAACTTGGGTTTGGTTATGGTTTAGTGTCTGGTTCCAGGTCTTTAATTGCAATATTCCTTCAGTTATTCTTGAGAATTTTCTAGTCAAACAATCAGAGTATATAGTCAAGATGTATTCTAGTCAGTATTTTTGAAAGCATATTTTAAAGTTGGTTAACTCAGAACCTGATCTAGATATTCTAAAGAGCTTGTTTTAGGCTTCTATGTTCTGGCTTCAAACTTATGTGTGCTTGGTCATTCATTTAGCCTATGTTGTTCCGACTCTTCAAAACTATTGCCGAGTTCTGTTTCAAGTTCTAAATTCATAACCTTCAAATATTGACTCTGCTTGTGAGATTAACTTTGTTCTAATTCCATCCCTTATTGAAACACTTAAAAGGCCCAGACATATATACCTCGAGAGCCTCAAATCATTCAAATCAAAATAGAACGAGCACCTATAAGTAAGGGAGAAGGAATTTCGACTTGAGAAACTCCCATAATACGAGGGCTAGCTAATATATAGTTGAATAAAAAAGAAATAGTAGTATTTTGCTAGCTTATCCTTGTCCTGTCATTTGATTTAGCTGCAACCTCTCTTGACTTAATTTTAGTTTGAGCCATTTTTGACTAGTCTGTTCTAAAATATTTCATATATTTCCACTGTTTTAGACCTTAATATAAAAAGACCGACGTTCATTCTGAAACATATTATATAAAAGTTAAAATCAAGACACACAAATCGAAATAGATGATTCATTATAACAAAAAATGGTAACACAAGTAAACATGTAGGTAGTCAAAACCAAAAACTAGTTCAAAAACTTATAAATATTAGTAATTCAACATCTCTAATTGTCTATCTAGAAGCTACTTGATCTTGAACTTTAGTTGTAGTGAGCCCAAATCCATAAGGATAAAGTGGATCATAATTTTTATCACCAACATTCATTGGCAATTGATTCACATTCTTAAACCAAGTTCTTGACAACTTTCCTCTAAATTCATAATCACCAAACAACACATCAGCCACACCTTGTCCCTCAGAGCCAGGCAACCATGCAGCAACAAGTGCATCAATGTTGCTCAAATATGGCTGCACAACTAATGGCCTGCCTGAAATTAACACCACAACACACTTTGTGTTGCCACAGACATTGCTCATTGTGTCAATTCCTCCCTTAGTAATTGTCAAATTCATACTGTCCCCTGCTGTTTCTGCATAAGGTAGCTCACCTACTACAACAATTGAGTATGAGAAGTTGTTCGACTTTAAAAACTCCGTTGTGGGACTCTCACTATACACCACTTCTGTGTTTGAATCAACACTAGCTGTTATAGCATCCAAGATAGTAGTACCTGAAAAAAAATCGAAAAGTCATACTGTACTCCATCTGTTTCATTTTACATGTCTTAGTTTGACAAAAGTAAGAAATATATACCTATTGTGACATTGTTTCCTTCAACTCCTTGCCAAGTAATTGTCCAACCACCACATTGATAGCCCAAATTATTGGCATGACTTCCAGCAACTAATATTCTTGATGCCTTTTTAGGCAATGGTAGCATAGGGTCATTAGCATTTGCCCCATTCTTCAATAACACAAGTGATTTTCTAACTGCTTCTCTAGCTAATTCTCTATGTGCCTGTTCCGAAAAAATAATAATATCGTCACATAAAATGAAACAAAAAGAGTACTAGAATAACATCTTTTAAGATATAGTTCTGTTTCAAAATTGAGTGAACACAATTTTTTTCCAGAACAACACGAGATACTTCGTGCATCAGACTGTCTTCTATTTCAGAATTGAGTGAACATGACAGCATTTTTCCAGAACAACACAAGGCACTTCGTGGATTTATGGAAAACACGAGATACTTCATGCATCAGACTATCTTTTTTTGTTGTGTTTCAAAATTGAGTGAACACGGAAGCATTTTTCAGAACAACACGAGATACTTCGTGTATAGACTATCTTTTTTTTGTTTTAAAAGTGAGTGAACACAACATTTTTCCAGAACAACACGAGATACTTTGTGCATTTATGGAAAACACAAGATACTTCATGAATCAAACTGTTTTTTTTTGTTGTGTTTCAAAATTGAGTGAACACAAAAGCATTTTTTCAGAACAGCACGAGATACTTCGTGTATCAGACTGTCTTTTTTTTGTTTCAAAAGTGAGTGAACACAGCATTTTTCCAGAACAACACAAGGCACTTCGTGGATTGATGGAAAACACGAGATACTTCATGCATCAGACTGTTCTTTTTTATGTTCTGTCAAAATTGAGTGAACATGACAGTATTTTTCCAGAACAGCACGAGATACTTCATGCATCATTCTTTTTTCTGTTTCAAAAGTGAGTGCACGAGATACTTTGTGCGTTCATGGAAAACGCGAGATACTTCATGCATTAGACTGTCTTTTTTGTTTCTGTTCTGTTTCAACATTGAGTGAACATGATAGCATTTTTCCAGAACAACTCGAGACACTTTGTGCATTTATGGAAAACAAGAGATATTTCATGCATCAGACTGTGTTTCTTTTGTTCGGTTTTCAAGACTGACCTGACTTCCGACGTGTTTAACTAATTTATAATCAGCCAAAGGATTCTCAAAAAGACCCAAGGTGAATTTGACTCTCAAGATCCTCCTCACAGCATCATCAATTCTGGTCATGGGGATAAAATTATTTTTCACCAAAGAAGTCAATGTATCAATAAATTCTGTATAGTTCAAAGGGACCATGATCTGCAAAAAATCCACAAAAATAATCAGATGAAAGTTCAAATTTCATAACATCTTGATATAGTACGTACTCTCTCGATCCATTTGAAAAAATCAGAAGTACAACACCAAAAGTTTAAACAGACATATGAAAAGATCAAAAGAAGTACAACACCAAAGTTTAAACGACATTTGAGGAAGATCAGAAGAAGTACAACATCAAAAGTTTAACGACATAAAAAAGATCAGAAGAAGTATAACATCAAAAGTTTAAACAACATATGAAAAAGATCAAAAGAAGTACAACATCAAAAGTTTACACATCATACGAGAAAGATCAGAAGAAGTACAACATCAAAAGTTTACACGATGTATGAGAAAGATCAAAAGAAGTACAACATCAAAAGTTTACACGATGTATGAGAAAGATCAAAAGAAGTACAACATCAAAAGTTTACACGATGTATGAGAAAGATCAAAAGAAGTACAACATCAAAAGTTTACACGATGTATGAGAAAGATCAAAAGAAGTACAACATCAAAAGTTTACACGATGTATGAGAAAGATCAAAAGAAGTACAACATCAAAAGTTTACACGATGTATGAGAAAGATCAAAAGAAGTACAACATCAAAAGTTTACACGATGTATGAGAAAGATCAAAAGAAGTACAACATCAAAAGTTTACACATCATACGAGAAAGATCAGAAGAAGTACATAAGCAAAAGTTTAAACACATAAAAAAGATCAGAAGAAGTATAACATCAAAAGTTTAAACAACATATGAAAAAGATCAAAAGAAGTACAACATCAAAAGTTTACACATCATACGAGAAAGATCAGAAGAAGTACAACATCAAAAGTTTACACGATGTATGAGAAAGATCAAAAGAAGTACAACATCAAAAGTTTAAATGACATATAAAAAGATCAAAAGAATTACAACACCAATAATCTAAACAACATATGTAAATGACAAAAGAGAGTACTAGAAAGCTAACCATGTCAATGCCAGCTTGAACCCCAGCCAACACTGAGTGTGTATAATTTGAATGAGGTGGTGAGGTAATTCTGTCAATTCCTTCCCAATCTGAGATAACGAATCCCTAAAAAAAAAAACAAATCAAAACTATTAGTTCTCAACTATCACTAAAAATTGCAGTAGAATGATAAGTACTCCTCCATCCTTAATCAGAAGTTTTGAATTCTCAAGCTTTTGACCCTTGGGAATGGAGTCACCTTTGTCCTTAATCAGAGATCTCAAGTTCGAGCTTTCGACCCTTGGGAATGGAGTCACCTTTGTCCTTAATCAGAGATCTCAAGTTCAAGTCATCTTTTCTAGGGAGCTAAAATTGTATTTTCCAATGTGATTCCGAATTAATCGAGCCCCAATGGGATTGGACACCAAGTGGCAAACAAAAAAAGCAATTAAGTATTGAGCAACAATGATTGTGGTGGAGTAGTAAGTACTCCTTCGTCCTTAACTAGAAGACGAGACCTTGGAATAGAGTCTCCTTTGGTAGGGAACGTTAGGACGCATATAATCAGACTCCAATATAGGTACTGAACATTGTATATATGTAAAATAAACAATAAAAAAAAAGTGAAGTGGTTAATTCATTACTCTGAAATTTAGTGTGCCCTTGAGGAAATTGGTAACAAGATCATGATTTGCATGCATTTTAACTCCATTCAAACTTGAATATGAAACCATAATAGTTGAAACTCCCTTGATGATTGAATGATAATAAGCAGGCATGTGAATGCTTAACAATGTGTGCCAATCAGCCACTGTGTTGTTCTCATTGATCCCTTTTATTGTGCCACCATCTCCAACAAAGTGTTTTGCACATGCCACTACCTTTTCCCTACGAAAACAACAACAATTATTGTACAAGTTCATATTCAACAATATATCAGTGTATTTCCACAGGTGAGGTCTAAGGAGGGTAGAGCATACAATATTTCCACCAGTGAGATTTAAAGAGGGTAAAGTGTATGATGACCACCTTACCTCTAGCCGAGAGACTATTTCTGAAAGACCCTTAGGTCAAGTAACAAATGTACAAGTTCATATTCAATTAAAAAAAAGAAGAAGGGGGGGGGGGGGGGAGGGGGT